>NW_026970128.1:0-300000 GCF_028390025.1 Pseudophryne corroboree | reverse complement strand
GACACCAGGAAACATTAACGCCACTGCATCTTTGCTGTTTTCTCATGTGGAAGTCTGTTTAATGTGAAAACAAGGTGATATCTAATTAGCACACAGGTAAGGAATTAAGAAAATCTTTATTTAAGGGTGAAGATGTTTCTCACAAAATCGTTGCCCCAATGCATCATTGAAATTCAAGCTGGAAAGATGATTTTAATATATCACTTGTACATTTTGTATTGCTCTTCTGGTGACAATGTAGTTTGTTTTTGTCAATTACCATTTTAAAAATCGGGTAAAGAAAATTAATTGGATTTTTGAAAGAAAACAATACTGTCAATATACTATTAAAACAAATTAAAATGGTAAAAGTTATTGTACTTTAAGTAAAAATAAAAGCTAAAATATCAATCCCAGTTTTGGATTACTTTAATGAACAAAAAAAAAATGCATATAGCAAAGGATAGTTTCAATCTGCCTACCTCTGGGTTATGGGCCCAGCATGCTTCCAGTGCAGTACTCTGCTGCACATGTAAGTGCAAGAGATCCTGAAGCACTCACTCATCATGCGAAAGTACCAATGTGTTTCTTCATTGGTTGCTGGAAGAAACATCTTACAAAAACTCTCCAGATTATTGACTTTTTAAAGTTTTTCTAGGAAACGTTCTAGATGAATGCTTATTAGTCTTTGTCAGTATGTACTTTTTGCAAAGTGTCTCTGTGGCGCAATCGGTTAGTGTGTTCAGCTATTAATCAGAAGGTTGGTGGTTCAATCCCACCCAGGGACGTAATTGACATTGTGATCAGATTTTGGTAATATTTAAGTAGACAAGTCAAAATTGCAAAACCCCTCTTATGGTGTAGGGTACCTGGCCTTCTCTGATGTAATCAGAGTTAGATTTGATTAAGTGATTTTATAAAAAAAACAGCTAGGAAGCACAATTTAGCAGTGGGTTGCAGAGAAAAAGAAAAATGCTGGCAGAAAAATCCAATTGAGTGATTAAACAGCTCTTCATTTTCTGGCTTTATTTTTATGATAACAAATTTGTTCTCTGAAAAGTGTCCACAAAGCCAAGTATCTGATTAACATCTTTGTAGGGATGGTTTTTCACCTATTACTAAATTAAACTTGCTTCATTGGAAAGGCAGCAAGATGCATCCTCATTTCAATATCTACGGAAATAATACAGGTTGACACCAGGAAACATTAACGCCACTGCATCTTTGCTGTTTTCTCATGTGGAAGTCTGTTTAATGTGAAAACAAAGTGATATCTAATTAGCACACAGGTAAGGAATTAAGAAAATCTTTATTTAAGGGTGAAGATGTTTCTCACAAAATCGTTGCCCCAATGCATCATTGAAATTCAAGCTGGAAAGATGATTTTAATATATCACTTGTACATTTTGTATTGCTCTTCTGGTGACAATGTAGTTTGTTTTTGTCAATTACCATTTTAATAATCGGGTAAAGAAAATTAATTGGATTTTTGAAAGAAAACAATACTGTCAATATACTATTAAAACAAATTAAAATGGTAAAAGTTATTGTACTTTAAGTAAAAATAAAAGAGCAAAAATATCAATCCCAGTTTTGGATTACTTTAATTAACAAAAAAAAAATGCATATAGCAGAGGATAGTTTCAATCTGCCTACCTCTGGGTTATGGACCCAGCATGCTTTCATAACAGTACTCTGCTGCACATGTAAATGCAAGAGATCCTGAAGCACTCACTCATCATGGGAAAGTACCAATGTGTTTCTTCATTGGTTGATGGAAGAAACATCTTACAAAAACTCTCCAGATTATTGACTATTTAAAGTTTTTATAGGAAACGTTCTAGATGAATGCTTATTAGCCTTTGTCAGTATGTACTTTTGCAAAGTGTCGCTGTGGCGCAATCAGTTAGTGTGTACAGCTATTAACCAAAAGGTTGGTGGTTCAATCCCACCCAGGGACATTATTGACCTTGTTATCAGATTTTGTTGATCTTTAAGTAGACAAGTCAAAATTTCGAAAACCCCTGTTATGGTGTAGGGTACCTGGCCTTCTCTGATGTAATCAGAGTTAGATTTGATTCAGTGATTTTATAAAAACAGCTAGGAAGCACAATTTAGCAGTGGGTTGCAGAGAAAAAGAAATATGCTATCAAAAAAATCCAATTGAGTGATTAAACAGCTCTTCATTTTCTGGCTTTATTTTTATGCTAACAAATTTGTTCTCTGAAAAGTGTCCACAAAGCCAAGTCTCTGATTAACACCTTTGTAGGGATGGTTTTTCACCTATTACTAAATTAAACTTGCTTCATTGGAAAGGCAGCAAGATGCATCCTCATTTCAATATCTACTGAAATAATACAGGTTGACACCAGGAAACATTAACGCCACTGCATCCTTGCTGCTTTCTCATGTGGAAGTCTGTTTAATGTGAAAACAAGGTGATATCTAATTAGCAAACAGGTAAGGAATTAAGAAAATCTTTATTTAAGGGTGAAGATGTTTCTCACAAAATCGTTGCCCCAATGCATCATTGAAATTCAAGCTGGAAAGATGATTTTAATATATCACTTGTACATTTTGTATTGCTCTTCTGGTGACAATGTAGTTTGTTTTTGTCAGTTACCATTTTAATAATCGGGTAAAGAAAATTAATTGGATTTTTGAAAGAAAACAATACTGTCAATATACTATTAAAACAAATTAAAATGGTAAAAGTTATTGTACTTTAAGTAAAAATAAAAGCTAAAATATCAATCCCAGTTTTGGATTACTTTAATGAACAAAAAAAAATGCATATAGCAGAGGATAGTTTCAATCTGCCTACCTCTGGGTTATGGACCCAGCATGCTTCCATTACAGTACTCTGCTGCACATGTAAGTGCAAGAGATCCTGAAGCACTCACTCATCATGGGAAAGTACCAATGTGTTTCTTCATTGGTTGATGGAAGAAACATCTTACAAAAACTCTCCACATTATTGACTTTTTAAAATGTTTCTAGGAATCGTTCTAGATGAATGCTTATTAGCCTTTGTCAGTAAGTACTTTTGCAAAGTGTCGCTGTGGCGCAATCAGTTAGTGTGTAAGGCTATTAACCAAAAGGTTGGTGGTTCAATCCCACCCAGGGACTTAATTGACCTTGTTATCAGATTTTGGTGATCTTTAAGCAGACAAGTCAAAATTTCAAACCCCCTGTTATGGTGTAGGGTACCTGGCCTTCTCTGATGTAATCAGAGTTAGATTTGATTCAGTGATTTTATAAAAACAGCTAGGAAGCACAATTTAGCAGTGGGTTGCAGAGAAAAAGAAATATGCTGGCAGAAAAATCCAATTGAGTGATTAAACAGCTCTTCATTTTCTGGCTTTATTTTTATGCTAACTAATTTGTTCTCTGAAAAGTGTCCACAAAGCCAAGTATCTGATTAACATATTTGTAGGGATGGTTTTTCACCTATTACTAAATTAAACTTGCTTCATTGGAAAGGCAGCAAGATGCATCCTCATTTCAATATCTACTGAAATAATACAGGTTGACACCAGGAAACATTAACGCCACTGCATCCTTGCTGCTTTCTCATGTGGAAGTCTGTTTAATGTGAAAACAAGGTGATATCTAATTAGCACACAGGTAAGGAATTAAGAAAATCTTTATTTAAGGGTAAAGATGTTTCTCACAAAATCATTGCCCCAATGCATCATTGAAATTCAAGCTGGAAAGATGATTTTAATATATCACTTGTACATTTTGTATTGCTCTTCTGGTGACAATGTAGTTTGTTTTTGTCAATTACCATTTTAATAATAGGGTAAAGAAAATTAAGTGGATTTTTGAAAGAAAACAATACTGTCAATATACTATTAAAACAAATTAAAATGGTAAAAGTTATTGTACTTTAAGTAAAAATAAAAGCTAAAATATCAATCCCAGTTTTGGATTACTTTAATGAACAAAAAAAAAATGCATATAGCAAAGGATAGTTTCAATCTGCCTACCTCTGGGTTATGGGCCCAGCATGCTTCCATTGCAGTACTCTGCTGCACATGTAAGTGCAAGAGATCCTGAAGCACTCACTCATCATGCGAAAGTACCAATGTGTTTCTTCATTGGTTGCTGGAAGAAACATCTTACAAAAACTCTCCAGATTATTGACTTTTTAAAGTTTTTCTAGGAAACGTTCTAGATGAATGCTTATTAGTCTTTGTCAGTATATTCTTTTTGCAAAGTGTCTCTGTGGCGCAATCGGTTAGTGTGTTCAGCTATTAATCAAAAGGTTGGTGGTTCAATCCCACCCAGGGACGTAATTGACCTTGTGATCAGATTTTGGTGATATTTAAGTAGACAAGTCAAAATTGCAAACCCCCTCTTATGGTGTAGGGTACCTGGCCTTCTCTGATGTAATCAGAGTTAGATTTGATTCAGTGATTTTATAAAAACAGCTAGGAAGCACAATTTAGCAGTGGGTTGCAGAGAAAAAGAAAAATGCTGGCAGAAAAATACAATTGAGTGATTAAACAGCTCTTCATTTTCTGGCTTTATTTTTATGATAACAAATTTGTTCTCTGAAAAGTGTCCACAAAGCCAAGTCTCTGATTAACACCTTTGTAGGGATGGTTTTTCACCTATTACTAAATTAAACTTGCTTCATTGGAAAGGCAGCAAGATGCATCCTCATTTCAATATCTACTGAAATAATACAGGTTGACACCAGGAAACATTAACGCCACTGCATCCTTGCTGCTTTCTCATGTGGAAGTCTGTTTAATGTGAAAACAAGGTGATATCTAATTAGCACACAGGTAAGGAATTAAGAAAATCTTTATTTAAGGGTGAAGATGTTTCTCACAAAATCGTTGCCCCAATGCATCATTGAAATTCAAGCTGGAAAGATGATTTTAATATATCACTTGTACATTTTGTATTGCTCTTCTGGTGACAATGTAGTTTGTTTTTGTCAGTTACCATTTTAATAATCGGGTAAAGAAAATTAATTGGATTTTTGAAAGAAAACAATACTGTCAATATACTATTAAAACAAATTAAAATGGTAAAAGTTATTGTACTTTAAGTAAAAATAAAAGCTAAAATATCAATACCAGTTTTGGATTACTTTAATGAACAAAAAAAAAATGCATATAGCAGAGGATAGTTTCAATCTGCCTACCTCTGGGTTATGGACCCAGCATGCTTCCATTACAGTACTCTGCTGCACATGTAAGTGCAAGAGATCCTGAAGCACTCACTCATCATGGGAAAGTACCAATGTGTTTCTTCATTGGTTGATGGAAGAAACATCTTACAAAAACTCTCCACATTATTGACTTTTTAAAATGTTTCTAGGAATCGTTCTAGATGAATGCTTATTAGCCTTTGTCAGTAAGTACTTTTGCAAAGTGTCGCTGTGGCGCAATCAGTTAGTGTGTAAGGCTATTAACCAAAAGGTTGGTGGTTCAATCCCACCCAGGGACTTAATTGACCTTGTTATCAGATTTTGGTGATCTTTAAGCAGACAAGTCAAAATTTCAAACCCCCTGTTATGGTGTAGGGTACCTGGCCTTCTCTGATGTAATCAGAGTTAGATTTGATTCAGTGATTTTATAAAAACAGCTAGGAAGCACAATTTAGCAGTGGGTTGCAGAGAAAAAGAAATATGCTGGCAGAAAAATCCAATTGAGTGATTAAACAGCTCTTCATTTTCTGGCTTTATTTTTATGCTAACTAATTTGTTCTCTGAAAAGTGTCCACAAAGCCAAGTATCTGATTAACATATTTGTAGGGATGGTTTTTCACCTATTACTAAATTAAACTTGCTTCATTGGAATGGCAGCAAGATGCATCCTCATTTCAATATCTACTGAAATAATACAGGTTGACACCAGGAAACATTAACGCCACTGCATCCTTGCTGCTTTCTCATGTGGAAGTCTGTTTAATGTGAAAACAAGGTGATATCTAATTAGCACACAGGTAAGGAATTAAGAAAATCTTTATTTAAGGGTAAAGATGTTTCTCACAAAATCATTGCCCCAATGCATCATTGAAATTCAAGCTGGAAAGATGATTTTAATATATCACTTGTACATTTTGTATTGCTCTTCTGGTGACAATGTAGTTTGTTTTTGTCAATTACCATTTTAATAATAGGGTAAAGAAAATTAAGTGGATTTTTGAAAGAAAACAATACTGTCAATATACTATTAAAACAAATTAAAATGGTAAAAGTTATTGTACTTTAAGTAAAAATAAAAGCTAAAATATCAATCCCAGTTTTGGATTACTTTAATGAACAAAAAAAAAATGCATATAGCAAAGGATAGTTTCAATCTGCCTACCTCTGGGTTATGGGCCCAGCATGCTTCCATTGCAGTACTCTGCTGCACATGTAAGTGCAAGAGATCCTGAAGCACTCACTCATCATGCGAAAGTACCAATGTGTTTCTTCATTGGTTGCTGGAAGAAACATCTTACAAAAACTCTCCAGATTATTGACTTTTTAAAGTTTTTCTAGGAAACGTTCTAGATGAATGCTTATTAGTCTTTGTCAGTATATTCTTTTTGCAAAGTGTCTCTGTGGCGCAATCGGTTAGTGTGTTCAGCTATTAATCAAAAGGTTGGTGGTTCAATCCCACCCAGGGATGTAATTGACCTTGTGATCAGATTTTGGTGATATTTAAGTAGACAAGTCAAAATTGCAAACCCCCTCTTATGGTGTAGGGTACCTGGCCTTCTCTGATGTAATCAGAGTTAGATTTGATTAAGTGATTTTATAAAAAAACAGCTAGGAAGCACAATTTAGCAGTGGGTTGCAGAGAAAAAGAAAAATGCTGGCAGAAAAATACAATTGAGTGATTAAACAGCTCTTCATTTTCTGGCTTTATTTTTATGATAACAAATTTGTTCTCTGAAAAGTGTCCACAAAGCCAAGTATCTGATTAACATATTTGTAGGGATGGTTTTTCACCTATTACTAAATTAAACTTGCTTCATTGGAAAGGCAGCAAGATGCATCCTCATTTCAATATCTACTGAAATAATACAGGTTGACACCAGGAAACATTAACGCCACTGCATCCTTGCTGCTTTCTCATGTGGAAGTCTGTTTAATGTGAAAACAAGGTGATATCTAATTAGCACACAGGTAAGGAATTAAGAAAATCTTTATTTAAGGGTAAAGATGTTTCTCACAAAATCATTGCCCCAATGCATCATTGAAATTCAAGCTGGAAAGATGATTTTAATATATCACTTGTACATTTTGTATTGCTCTTCTGGTGACAATGTAGTTTATTTTTGTCAATTACCATTTTAATAATAGGGTAAAGAAAATTAAGTGGATTTTTGAAAGAAAACAATACTGTCAATATACTATTAAAACAAATTAAAATGGTAAAAGTTATTGTACTTTAAGTAAAAATAAAAGCTAAAATATCAATCCCAGTTTTGGATTACTTTAATGAACAAAAAAAAAATGCATATAGCAAAGGATAGTTTCAATCTGCCTACCTCTGGGTTATGGGCCCAGCATGCTTCCATTGCAGTACTCTGCTGCACATGTAAGTGCAAGAGATCCTGAAGCACTCACTCATCATGCGAAAGTACCAATGTGTTTCTTCATTGGTTGCTGGAAGAAACATCTTACAAAAACTCTCCAGATTATTGACTTTTTAAAGTTTTTCTAGGAAACGTTCTAGATGAATGCTTATTAGTCTTTGTCAGTATATTCTTTTTGCAAAGTGTCTCTGTGGCGCAATCGGTTAGTGTGTTCAGCTATTAATCAAAAGGTTGGTGGTTCAATCCCACCCAGGGATGTAATTGACCTTGTGATCAGATTTTGGTGATATTTAAGTAGACAAGTCAAAATTGCAAACCCCCTCTTATGGTGTAGGGTACCTGGCCTTCTCTGATGTAATCAGAGTTAGATTTGATTAAGTGATTTTATAAAAAAACAGCTAGGAAGCACAATTTAGCAGTGGGTTGCAGAGAAAAAGAAAAATGCTGGCAGAAAAATACAATTGAGTGATTAAACAGCTCTTCATTTTCTGGCTTTATTTTTATGATAACAAATTTGTTCTCTGAAAAGTGTCCACAAAGCCAAGTATCTGATTAACATATTTGTAGGGATGGTTTTTCACCTATTACTAAATTAAACTTGCTTCATTGGAAAGGCAGCAAGATGCATCCTCATTTCAATATCTACTGAAATAATACAGGTTGACACCAGGAAACATTAACGCCACTGCATCCTTGCTGCTTTCTCATGTGGAAGTCTGTTTAATGTGAAAACAAGGTGATATCTAATTAGCACACAGGTAAGGAATTAAGAAAATCTTTATTTAAGGGTAAAGATGTTTCTCACAAAATCATTGCCCCAATGCATCATTGAAATTCAAGCTGGAAAGATGATTTTATTATATCACTTGTACATTTTGTATTGCTCTTCTGGTGACAATGTAGTTTATTTTTGTCAATTACCATTTTAATAATAGGGTAAAGAAAATTAAGTGGATTTTTGAAAGAAAACAATACTGTCAATATACTATTAAAACAAATTAAAATGGTAAAAGTTATTGTACTTTAAGTAAAAATAAAAGCTAAAATATCAATCCCAGTTTTGGATTACTTTAATGAACAAAAAAAAATGCATATAGCAAAGGATAGTTTCAATCTGCCTACCTCTGGGTTATGGGCCCAGCATGCTTCCATTGCAGTACTCTGCTGCACATGTAAGTGCAAGAGATCCTGAAGCACTCACTCATCATGCGGAAGTACCAATGTGTTTCTTCATTGGTTGCTGGAAGAAACATCTTACAAAAACTCTCCAGATTATTGACTTTTTAAAGTTTTTCTAGGAAACGTTCTAGATGAATGCTTATTAGTCTTTGTCAGTATATTCTTTTTGCAAAGTGTCTCTGTGGCGCAATCGGTTAGTGTGTTCAGCTATTAATCAAAAGGTTGGTGGTTCAATCCCACCCAGGGACGTAATTGACCTTGTGATCAGATTTTGGTGATATTTAAGTAGACAAGTCAAAATTGCAAACCCCCTCTTATGGTGTAGGGTACCTGGCCTTCTCTGATGTAATCAGAGTTAGATTTGATTAAGTGATTTTATAAAAAAACAGCTAGGAAGCACAATTTAGCAGTGGGTTGCAGAGAAAAAGAAAAATGCTGGCAGAAAAATACAATTGAGTGATTAAACAGCTCTTCATTTTCTGGCTTTATTTTTATGATAACAAATTTGTTCTCTGAAAAGTGTCCACAAAGCCAAGTATCTGATTAACATCTTTGTAGGGATGGTTTTTCACCTATTACTAAATTAAACTTGCTTCATTGGAAAGGCAGCAAGATGCATCCTCATTTCAATATCTACGGAAATAATACAGGTTGACACCATGAAACATTAACGCCACTGCATCTTTGCTGTTTTCTCATGTGGAAGTCTGTTTAATGTGAAAACAAGGTGATATCTAATTAGCACACATGTAAGGAATTAAGAAAATCTTTATTTAAGGGTGAAGATGTTTCTCACAAAATCGTTGCCCCAATGCATCATTGAAATCCAAGCTGGAAAGATGATTTTAATATATCACTTGTACATTTTGTATTGCTCTTCTGGTGACAATGTAGTTTGTTTTTGTCAATTACCATTTTAATAATCGGGTAAAGAAAATTAAGTGGATTTTTGAAAGAAAACAATACTGTCAATATACTATTAAAACAAATTAAAATGGTAAAAGTTATTGTACTTTAAGTAAAAATAAAAGAGCAAAAATATCAATCCCAGTTTTGGTTTACTTTAATTAACAAAAAAAAATGCATATAGCAGAGGATAGTTTCAATCTGCCTACCTCTGGGTTATGGACCCAGCGAGCTTCCATTACAGTACTCTGCTGCACATGTAATTGCAAGAGATCCTGAAGCACTCACTCATCATGGGAAAGTACCAATGTGTTTCTTCATTGGTTGATGGAAGAAACATCTTACAAAAACTCTCCAGATTATTGACTATTTAAAGTTTTTCTAGGAAACGTTCTAGATGAATGCTTATTAGCCTTTGTCAGTATGTACTTTTGCAAAGTGTCGCTGTGGCGCAATCAGTTAGTGTGTACGGCTATTAACCAAAAGGTTGGTGGTTCAATCCCACCCAGGGACGTAATTGACCTTGTTATCAGATTTTGGTGATCTTTAAGTAGACAAGTAAAAATTTCAAAAACCCCTGTTATGGTGTAGGGTACCTGGCCTTCTCTGATGTAATCAGAGTTAGATTTGATTCAGTGATTTTATAAAAACAGCTAGGAAGCACAATTTAGCAGTGGTTTGCAGAGAAAAAGAAATATGCTGGCAAAAAAATCCAATTGAGTGATTAAACAGCTCTTCATTTTCTGGCTTTATTTTTATGCTAACAAATTTGTTCTCTGAAAAGTGTCCACAAAGCCAAGTATCTGATTAACATCTTTGTAGGGATGGTTTTTCACCTATTACTAAATTAAACTTGCTTCATTGGAAAGGCAGCAAGATGCATCCTCATTTCAATATCTACTGAAATAATACAGGTTGACACCAGGAAACATTAACGCCACTGCATCCTTGCTGCTTTCTCATGTGGAAGTCTGTTTAATGTGAAAACAAGGTGATATCTAATTAGCACACAGGTAAGGAATTAAGAAAATCTTTATTTAAGGGTGAAGATGTTTCTCACAAAATCGTTGCCCCAATGCATCATTGAAATTCAAGCTGGAAAGATGATTTTAATATATCACTTGTACATTTTGTATTGCTCTTCTGGTGACAATGTAGTTTGTTTTTGTCAATTACCATTTTAATAATAGGGTAAAGAAAATTAAGTGGATTTTTGAAAGAAAACAATACTGTCAATATACTATTAAAACAAATTAAAATGGTAAAAGTTATTGTACTTTAAGTAAAAATAAAAGAGCAAAAATATCAATCCCAGTTTTGGATTACTTTAATTAACAAAAAAAAATGCATATAGCAGAGGATAGTTTCAATCTGCCTACCTCTGGGTTATGGGCCCAGCATGCTTCCATTGCAGTACTCTGCTGCACATGTAAGTGCAAGAGATCCTGAAGCACTCACTCATCATGGGAAAGTACCAATGCGTTTCTTCATTGGTTGATGGAAGAAACATCTTACAAAATCTCTCCAGATTATTGACTTTTTAAAGTTTTCTAGGAAACGTTCTAGATGAATGCTTATTAGCCTTTGTCAGTATGTACTTTTGCAAAGTGTCTCTGTGGTGCAATCGGTTAGTGTGTTTGGTTATTAACCAAAGGGTTGGTGGTTCAATCCCACCCAGGGATGTTATTGACCTTGTCATCAGATTTTGGTGATCTTTAAGTAGACAAGTCAAAATTTCAAACCCCCTCTTATGGTGTAGGGTACCTGGCCTACTCTGATGTAATCAGAGTTAGATTTGATTAAGTGATTTTATCAAAAAACAGCTAGGAAGCACAATTTAGCAGTGGGTTGCAGAGAAAATGAAATATGCTGGCAGAAAAATCCAATTGAGTGATTAAACAGCTCTTCATTTTCTGGCTTTATTTTTATGCTAACAAATTTGTTCTCTGAAAAGTGTCCACAAAGCCAAGTATCGGATTAACATCTTTGTAGGGATGGTTTTTCACCTATTACTAAATTAAACTTGCTTCATTGGAAAGGCAGCAAGATGCATCCTCATTTCAATATCTACTGAAATAATACAGGTTGACACCAGGAAACATTAACGCCACTGCATCCTTGCTGCTTTCTCATGTGGAAGTCTGTTTAATGTGAAAACAAGGTGATATCTAATTAGCACACAGGTAAGGAATTAAGAAAATCTTTATTTAAGGGTGAAGATGTTTCTCACAAAATCGTTGCCCCAATGCATCATTGAAATTCAAGCTGGAAAGATGATTTTAATATATCACTTGTACATTTTGTATTGCTCTTCTGGTGACAATGTAGTTTGTTTTTGTCAATTACCATTTTAATAATCGGGTAAAGAAAATTAAGTGGATTTTTGAAAGAAAACAATACTGTCAATATACTATTAAAACATATTAAAATGGTAAAAGTTATTGTACTTTAAGTAAAAATAAAAGAGAAAAAATATCAATCCCAGTTTTGGATTACTTTAATTAACAAAAAAAAAATGCATATAGCAGAGGATAGTTTCAATCTGCCTACCTCTGGGTTATGAACCCAGCATGCTTTCATTACAGTACTCTGCTGCACATGTAAGTGCAAGAGATCTTGAAGCACTCACTCATCATGGGAAAGTAACAATGTGTTTCTTCGTTGGTTGATGGAAGAAACATCTTACAAAAACTCTCCAGATTATTGACTTTTTAAAGTTTTTCTAGGAAACGTTCTAGATGAATGCTTATTAGCCTTTGTCAGTATGGACTTTTGCAAAGTGTCTCTGTGGCGCAATTGGTTAGTGTGATTGGTTATTAACCAAAGGGTTGGTGGTTTAATCCCACCCAGGGATGTAATTGACCTTGTTATCAGATTTTGGTGATCTTTAAGTAGACAAGTCAAAATTTCAAAAACCCCTGTTATGGTGTAGGGTACCTGGCCTTCTCTGATGTAATCAGAGTTAGATTTGATTCAGTGATTTTATAAAAACAGCTAGGAAGCACAATTTAGCAGTGGTTTGCAGAGAAAAAGAAATATGCTGGCAAAAAAATCCAATTGAGTGATTAAACAGCTCTTCATTTTCTGGCTTTATTTTTATGCTAACAAATTTGTTCTCTGAAAAGTGTCCACAAAGCCAAGTATCTGATTAACATCTTTGTAGGGATGGTTTTTCACCTATTACTAAATTAAACTTGCTTCATTGGAAAGGCAGCAAGATGCATCCTCATTTCAATATCTACTGAAATAATACAGGTTGACACCAGGAAACATTAACGCCACTGCATCCTTGCCGATGATAACCTCAAGTTGGGTCATTCGGTGCTGCAGAGTCGTACGCACTCTTCCACCCGTTCAAGAGCTTTGGTATAACCCCATGGTTCTTAATGTGACCCCAGCATCCTCTAGGTCGTATGAGAAAATAGGATTTTAATACCTACCGGTAAATCCTTTTCTCTTAGTCTGTAGAGGATGCTGGAGTTCCCTTGTGCTGCCTCAGTTGAATCTCCTTTACTTGACAGAGATGTGCCTGAGCAGCGGCCCTCCCCAGCCCTATCCCAAATCATACTTATTTTGCATAGGAGATACCATGGTCATGAAGATTATTCTCCCAGGGTGAGGTTCATTCATTGCATTCTGGGTATGCTGACCCCTGTGATTTCCCCAAATGTGGGTAACTCGACTGCATTATTTGTGGTAGTGGGGGACTGTGTTTGTGTTTTCCTCTGGTCAGCTCTGGTAAAAGTCAGATTTCTTTGTTTCAGATCTTCCTCTAGCCTTGTTCTTCTTTCGAGAGTTCCCTTGTGCTGCCTCAGTTGGATCTCCTTCACTTGACAGGGGGGTGCCCGAGCAGCGACCCTCCCCAGCTCAAGCCCAACTCCTACTTACCTGCCAGGTGAGATACTATGATCATGAAGGTGCTTCTCCCAGGGCAAGGCTCACCCATTGCACTCTGGGTGTGCTGCCCCTGCGATTTCCCCAAATGTGGGAAACTTGACTGCATAATTTGTGTTTCCCCTGGTCGGCTCTCGTATAATTCAGATCTCTTTGTCTCAGGTCTCTCTCCAGCCTAGTTTGCTGTCTGTTTCCACTTCTTTTTTCTTGAGCCCCTCCCTTTTATACCCTTGTGCACTATCCTGACTTCTCCTCCTGTCTGCTTACTTTGTGCCTTCCAATGCACAATGCAAACTACACACCCTTTTACTTGCCTTACAGAGCAGCTCTGGAGCTGTTACAGTGCCAAGCTGCTGTAAGAAATCAGCTTGAATGCTTCAGGGGCTGGGGCATTGTCAACATGAGCCCCACACCGAAGGAGGGTGGGGGTGTTTAATGCGAACTAAGGGTCATCCAAGCGCCGCAAAAGGCCGCCATGCCCTGCATACCCCTTTTCTCTTTTCATATGCAGATGAGGGTTCCAGCCAACTTTGGCCCACTGCTTAGAAACATAGAAAAAACATAGAAACATAGAATTTGTCGGCAGATAAGAACCACTTGGCCCATCTAGTCTGCCCCTTTTTTTTTTTTTATATATTATTTTTTTTTATCACTAACCTTATTTGATCCTTATTTCTTTGTAAGGATATCCTTATGTCTATCCCATGCATGTTTAAATTGCTCTACTGTCTTAGCCTCTACCACCTCTGATGGGAGGCTATTCCACTTGTCCACTACCCTTTCTGTGAAATAATTTTTCCGCAAATTTCCCCTGAACCTCCCCCCCTCCAGTCTCAGTGCATGTCCTCGTGTCCTATTGCTTCTCTTCATTTGGAGAATGTTTCCCTCCTGGACTTTGTTAAAACCCTTCATATATTTGAAAGTTTCTATCATGTCGCCCCTTTCTCTTCTCTGCTCCAAACTATACATATTGAGATTTCTTAGTCTTTCTGGGTATGTTTTGTGATGTAGGCCATGCACCATTTTAGTTGCCCTCCTTTGTACAGTTTCTAATGTATTAATATCCTTTTGAAGATATGGCCTCCAGAACTGAATACAGTATTCTAGATGAGGCCGTACCAATGACCTATACAGTGGCATTATTACTTCTTTCTTTCTGCTGCTGATTCCTCTCCCAATGCAGCCAAGCATCTGACTAGCCTTCCTCATTGCCTTGTTACATTGCTTACCTGCCTTTAAGTCATCTGAAATAGTGACTCCTAGATCCCTTTCCTCCTCAGTAGTTTCCAGTATAGTGCCATTAATACTGTATTTAGCTTTAGGATTTTTGAGACCCAAGTGCATGATTTTGCATTTTTTGGCATTAAACTGTAATTGCCAGACTCTTGACCATTCCTCTAGTCTACCTAGATCCTCAATCATTTGTTTTACCCCACTTGGTGTGTCTACCCTGTTGCATACCTTTGTGTCATCTGCAAAAAGGCATACTTTCCCTTTAATCCCATTTGCAATGTCACCAATAAAGATATTGAAAAGCACTGGTCCAAGTACAGATCCCTGGGGTACTCCACTGGTAACATTTCCCTCCTGTGAATGCACTCCATTTACCACAACTCTCTGTTTTCTATCCTTCAACCAAGATCTTATCCATTCAATAATCCTAATATCCAATCCCAAACTTTCAAGTTTATTTAGCAGTCTGCGATGTGGAACTGTGTCAAAAGCCTTACTAAAGTCAAGATAAGCTATATCCATGGCTCCACCTTTATCCATCACTTTAGTCACACAATCAAAAAAGTCAATAAGATTTGTTTGACATGATCTTCCCCCAGTGAATCCATGCTGTTTGGGATCCAGTAAATTGCCGGATTTGAGATGATCTACAACTCTTTCTTTTAAGAGTGTTTCCATCAATTTCCCTACTACTGATGTAAGACTCACTGGTCTGTAGTTGTTTGCCTCTTCCTTGCTTCCACTTTTGTGCAGTGGGACTACGTTTGCTCTTTTCCAGTCCCCTGGAATTTCTCCTGTAGCTAATGACTGGTTGAATAATTCTGTCAATGGTGCTACCAGCACCTCTTTAAGTTCTTTTAGTATCCTTGGATGTATCCCATCTGGCCCCATAGATTTGTCCACTTTCAGCTTTGAGAGTTCTGTTAGGACCTTCTCCTCTGTAAATGTACTTGTTTCATTTTCCTGAATATCCCTGCAACTTAACTGTGGCCCCTTCCCCTCTCTTTCAGTAGTAAATACTGAGCAAAAATAATCATTAAGATGATCTGCTATTAAATTGTCTCCCTCAACAAGATTCCCAGTGTCCGTCTTTAGTTTTATAATTCCGCCTTTTGTTTTTCTTTTTTCGCTTATATACCTAAAAAAAGTTTTGCCTCCTTTACCCACTGACTGGGCCATTTTCTCCTCAGCTTGTGCCTTTGCACATCTGATTACCTTCTTTGTCTCCTTCTGTCTAACAAGATATATCTTTTTGTCTTCATGCTTGGATGACATCACCGTATGCAAATCCATCTTCTGCAGAACTTCCCCCAGGAATGCTTGTACTAGTTGTTGCATTTGGTTTGTTGTTTGGGGGTGCTTCAGTATTAGGCAGCCTTCTGCCCTCCCATGTTCATCTGAAAATATGTGTTCTCCCTGCAGTTGTTGTCTCCAGATGAGAGTTCCCTTGTGCTGCCTCAGTTGAATCTCCTTTACTTGACAGAGATGTGCCTGAGCAGCGGCCCTCCCCAGCCCTATCCCAAATCATACTTATTTTGCATAGGCGATACCATGGTCATGAAGATTGTTCTCCCAGGGTGAGGTTCATTCATTGCATTCTGGGTATGCTGACCCCTGTGATTTCCCCAAATGTGGGAAACTCGACTGCATTATTTGTGGTAGTGGGGGACTGTGTTTGTGCTTTCCTCTGGTCAGCTCTGGTAAAAGTCAGATTTCTTTGTCTCAGATCTTCCTCTAGCCTTGTTCTTCTTTCGAGAGTTCCCTTGTGCTGCCTCAGTTGGATCTCCTTCACTTGACAGGGGGTGCCCGAGCAGCAATCCTCCACAGCTCTGGCCCAACTCCTACTTACCTGCCAGGAGAGATACTATGATCTTCACTGTTAGGGCAATCAGGATGTGGAATTCCCTGCCAGGGAAGGTGGTAATGGCGGACTCTGTAATTGGATTTAAAAAAGGAATGGATACATTTCTGAATGAAAAAGCTATCCAAGGTTATAATACTTAAAATATCAACATGGTTAATCCGGGGGTAACATGAGTTGTAGTAGCTAACTAGTCATAAAACATTATTCAGCAAGTATGTAGAATCATCACAACTTAAAACAGGTTGAACACGATGGGCAATTTGCCTCTATTCAACCTCAAAAACTATGTTACTATATGTTACTATATTACTATGTTACTGTAGTATACAGAACACCACAATGCAATGAGCAGTGATAGTGAGCACTGATGAGGATACTAGAACTGACACTGAGCAGCAAGATGCAGCACTGGACTATTAGTAATGTACTGTAGTATGCTGAGCACAACAATGCAGCACAAGACAATGAGCAGTGATACTGAGCACTGATGAGGATACTACTGAGAACTGACACTGAGCAGGAGAGACACACTACTAGTATTACTGAGCAGCAATAAGTATCCACTGATACTGAGCACTGATATTGAGATTTCCACTGAGAGAACATAGCCACGTCCTCTCCGCTCTCTCTTCAATGCACGAGTAAAAATGGCGGCAACGCGCAGCTCTTTATATGGAATCCGAATCTCGCGAGAATCCGACAGCGGGATGATGACATTTTCCCTTGTTCAGGTTTTCCGAGTCAGGCGGGAACAACCGAGCCTGCCTCGTACCAGTGTAAACCACGTGGAGTTCGTGGGGAATTCGGTTCTCGGAGAACCGAACCCGCTCCTCTCTACCTTATACCCATCAATTTTTTTTATTTTCAATCTAAGCCCCTGCAGTTTTCTGTAAGCATCTGCTTTGCTATGATGATCAACAAGTCACAAGGGCAAACACTCAGGGCTTGAGGCGTAGATCTTAGGACCAGCTGCTACAAGCATGGCAGAGGTGTCACTATCACTGGTGACACCCAGAGAGGTGGCGAGGGAGATTGTAATGCAGTACGCGCAGATAAGCAGCGCAATGGTAAAAAGGAGGCATGGTTTCATAGGTAGGGGCGTGGCCTGGTGGCCTGAATCTACATTTTGTTGCTCCGGGTGTCCCGGGGGTTGGGGGCTGCACCGGGGACTAGTGTGTGAGCGGTGCTGGCTCCTGCACAGTGACATGGCATGGCCACTAGAGATGTGCACCGGAAATTTTTCGGGTTTTGTGTTTTGGTTTTGGGTTCGGTTCCGCGGCCGTGTTTTGGGTTCGAACGCGTTTTGGCTAAACCTCACCGAATTTTTTTTGTCGGATTCGGGTGTGTTTTGGATTCGGGTGTTTTTTTCAAAAAACCCTAAAAAACAGCTTAAATCATAGAATTTGGGAGTCATTTTGATCCCAAAGTATTATTAACCTCAATAACCATAATTTCCACTCATTTTCAGTCTATTCTTAACACCTCACACCTCACAATATTATTTTTAGTCCTAAAATTTGCACCGAGGTCGCTGGATGACTAAGCTCAGTGACCCAAGTGGCCGACACAAACACCTGGCCCATCTAGGAGTGGCACTGCAGTGTCACGCATGATGGCCCTTCCAAAAAACACTCCCCAAACAGCACATGACGCAAAGAAAAAAAGAGGCGCAATGAGGTAGCTGTGTGACTAAGCTCAGCGACCCAAGTGGCCGACACAAACACCTGGCCCATCTAGGAGTGGCACTGCAGTGTCACGCAGGATGGCCCTTCCAAAAAACACTCCCCAAACAGCACATGACGCAAAGAAAAAAAGAGGCGCAATGAGGTAGCTGTGTGACTAAGCTCAGCGACCCAAGTGGACGACACAAACACCTGGCCCATCTAGGAGTGTCACTGCAGTGTCACGCAGGATGGCCCTTCCAAAAAACACTCCCCAAACAGCACATGACGCAAAGAAAAAAAGAGGCGCAATGAGGTAGCTGTGTGACTAAGCTCAGCGACCCAAGTGGCCGACACAAACACCTGGCCCATCTAGGAGTGGCACTGCAGTGTCACGCAGGATGGCCCTTCCAAAAAACACTCCCCAAACAGCACATGACGCAAAGAAAAATAAAAGAAAAAAGAGGTGCAAGGTGGAATTGCCTTGGGCCCTCCCACCCACCCTTATGTTGTATAAACAGGACATGCACACTTTAACCAACCCATCATTTCAGTGACAGGGTCTGCCACACGACTGTGACTGAAATGACGGGTTGGTTTGGACCCCCACCAAAAAAGAAGCAATTAATCTCTCCTTGCACAAACTGGCTCTATAGAGGCAAGATGTCCACCTCATCATCCTCCGATTCATCACCGTGTACATCCCCCTCCTTACAGATTATCAATTCGTCCCCACTGGAATCCACCATCTCAGCTCCCTGTATACTTTGTGGAGGCAATTGCTGCTGGTCAATGTCTCCACGGAGAAATTGATTATAATTCATTTTAATGAACATCATCTTCTCCACATTTTCTGGAAGTAACCTCGTACGCCGATTGCTGACAAGGTGAGCGGCGGCACTAAACACTCTTTCGGAGTACACACTTGTGGGAGGGCAACTTAGGTAGAATAAAGCCAGTTTGTGCAAGGGCCTCCAAATTGCCTCTTTTTCCTGCCAGTATACGTACGGACTGTCTGACGTGCCTACTTGGATGCGGTCACTCATATAATCCTCCACCATTCTTTCAATGGTGAGAGAATCATATGCAGTGACAGTAGACGACATGTCCGTAATCGTTGGCAGGTCCTTCAGTCCGGACCAGATGTCAGCATCAGCAGTCGCTCCAGACTGCCCTGCATCACCGCCAGCGGGTGGGCTCGGAATTCTGAGCCTTTTCCTCGCACCCCCAATTGCGGGAGAATGTGAAGGAGGAGCTGTTGACCGATCAAGTTCCGCTTGACTTGATAATTTTCTCACCAGCAGGTCTTTGAACCCCTGCAGACTTGTGTCTGCCGGAAAGAGAGATACAACGTAGGTTTTAAATCTAGGATCGAGCACGGTGGCCAAAATGTAGTGCTCTGATTTCAACAGATTGACCACCCGTGAATCCTGGTTAAGCGAATGAAGGGCTCCATCCACAAGTCCCACATGCCTAGCGGAATCGCTCTGTCTTAGCTCCTCCTTCAATGTCTCCAGCTTCTTCTGCAAAAGCCTGATGACGGGAATGACCTGACTCAGGCTGGCAGTGTCTGAACTGACTTCACGTGTGGCAAGTTCAAAAGGTTGCAGAACCTTGCACAACGTTGAAATCATTCTCCACTGCGCTTGAGACAGGTGCATTCCACCTCCTATATCGTGGTCAGATGTATAGGCTTGAATGGCCTTTTGCTGCTCCTCCATCCTCTGAAGCATATAGAGGGTTGAATTCCACCTCGTTACCACTTCTTGCTTCAGATGATGGCAGGGCAGGTTCAGGCGTTTTTGGTGTTGCTCCAGTCTTCTGTACGTGGTGCCTGTACGCCGAAAGTGTCCCGCAATTCTTGTGGCCACCGACAGCATCTCTTGCACGCCCCTGTCGTTTTTTAAATAATTCTGCACCACCAAATTCAAGGTATGTGCAAAACATGGGACGTGCTGGAATTTGCCCAGATATAATGCACGCACAATATTGCTGGCGTTGTCCGATGCCACAAATCCACAGGAGAGTCCAATTGGGGTAAGCCATTCTGTGATGATCTTCCTTAGTTGCCGTAAGAGGTTTTCAGCTGTGTGCGTATTCTGGAAAGCGGTGATACAAAGCGTAGCCTGCCTAGGAAAGAGTTGGCGTTTGCGAGATGCTGCTACTGGTGCCGCCGCTGCTGTTCTTGCGGCGGGAGTCAATACATCTACCCAGTGGGCTGTCACAGTCATATAGTCCTGAGTCTGCCCTGCTCCACTTGTCCACATGTCCGTGGTTAAGTGGACATTGGGTACAACTGCATTTTTTAGGACACTGGTGAGTCTTTTTCTGAGGTCTGTGTACATTTTCGGTATCGCCTGCCTAGAGAAATGGAACCTAGATGGTATTTGGTACCGGGGACACAGTACCTCAATCAAGTCTATAGTTGGCTCTGAAGTAATGATGGATACCGGAACCACGTTTCTCACTGCCCAGGATGCCAAGGCCTCAGTTATCCGCTTTGCAGCAGGATGACTGCTGTGATATTTCATCTTCCTTGCAAAAGACTGTTGGACAGTCAATTGCTTGGTGGAAGTAGTAAAAGTGGTCTTACGACTTCCCCTCTGGGATGACCATCGACTCCCAGCAGCAACAACAGCAGCGCCAGCAGCAGTAGGCGTTACACTCAAGGATGCATCGGAGGAATCCCAGGCAGGAGAGAACTCGTCAGAATTGTCAGTGACATGGCCTGCAGGACTATTGGCATTCCTGGGGAAGGAGGAAATTGACACTGAGGGAGTTGGTGGGGTGGTTTGCGTGAGCTTGGTTACAAGAGGAAGGGATTTACTGGTCAGTGGACTGCTTCCGCTGTCGCCCAAAGTTTTTGAACTTGTCACTGACTTATGATGAATGCGCTGCAGGTGACGTATAAGGGAGGATGTTCCGAGGTGGTTAACGTCCTTACCCCTACTTATTACAGCTTGACAAAGGCAACACACGGCTTGACACCTGTTGTCCGCATTTCTGTTGAAATACTTCCACACCGAAGAGCTGATTTTTTTGGTATTTTCACCAGGCATGTCAATGGCCATATTCCTCCCACGGACAACAGGTGTCTCGCCGGGTGCCTGACTTAAACAAACCACCTCACCATCAGAATCCTCCTTGTCAATTTCCTCCCCAGCGCCAGCAACACCCATATCCTCCTCATCCTGGTGTACTTCAACACTGACATCTTCAATCTGACTATCAGGAACTGGACTGCGGGTGCTCCTTCCAGCACTTGCAGGGGGCGTGCAAATGGTGGAAGGTGCATGCTCTTCACGTCCAGTGTTGGGAAGGTCAGGCATCGCAACCGACACAATTGGACTCTCCTTGTGGATTTGTGATTTTGAAGAACGCACAGTTCTTTGCTGTGCTTTTGCCAGCTTAAGTCTTTTCATTTTTCTAGCGAGAGGCTGAGTGCTTCCATCCTCATGTGAAGCTGAACCACTAGCCATGAACATAGGCCAGGGCCTCAGCCGTTCCTTGCCACTCCGTGTGGTAAATGGCATATTGGCAAGTTTACGCTTCTCCTCTGACGATTTTTATTTAGATTTTTGAGTCCTTTTTTTACTGATCTTTTGTGTTTTGGATTTTACATGCTCTGTACTATGACATTGGGCATCGGCCTTGGCAGACGACGTTGATGGAATTTCATCGTCTCGGCCATGACTAGTGGCAGCAGCTTCAGCACGAGGTGGAAGTGGATCTTGATCTTTCCCTATTTTTGGAACCTCAACATTTTTGTTCTCCATATTTTAATAGGCACAACTAAAAGGCACCTCAGGTAAACAATGGAGATGGATGGATACTAGTATACTTATGGATGACGAGTGACTGACGACACAGAGGTAGCTACAGCCGTGGACTACCGTACTGCGTCTGCTAGTATAGAGATGATAATTAATGATATAAAAAAAAAATATATATAACTACTGTAGGTATATATAATATAATGACGGACCTGGTGGACACTGTCAGCAGACTGCTAAACTACTAGTATGAAGAAGATAGAAAAAAACTTCCACCACAGGTAGGTAGGTATACAATTATGGACGAGCACTGACGACACAGAGATAGCCACAGCCGTGGACTACCGTACTGCGTCTGCTAGTATAGAGATGATAATTAATGATATAAAAAAAAATATATATAACTACTGTTGGTATATATAATATAATGACGGACCTGGTGTAATTCAGATCTCTTTGTCTCAGGTCTCTCTCCAGCCTAGTTTGCTGTCTGTTTCCACTTCTCTTTTCTTGAGCCGCTGCCTTCTATGCCCTTGTGCACTCTCCTGACTTCTCCTGTCTGCTTACTTTGTGCCTTCCAACGCACAATGCAAACTACAGGTAGTGCTGCAGGGCCCACACCCTTTTACCTTGCCTTACAGAGCAGCTCTGGAGCTGTTACAGTGCCCAGCTGCAGCAAGAAATCAGCTTGAATGCTTCAGGTGCTGGGGCATAGCCAACAAGAGCCCCACACCGACGGAGGGTGGAGGTGTTTAATGCAAACTAGGGGTCAGCCAAGCGCCGCAAAAGGCCGCCATGCCCTGCATGCCCCTTTTCTCTTTTCATATGCAGACGAGGGTTGAAGCCAACTTTGACCCACTGCTTGGATGACATCACCATATGCAAATCCATCTGCGGCAGGCCTTCCCCCAGGAATGCTTGCACTAGTTGTTGCATTTGGTTTGTTGTTTGGGGGTGCTTCAGTATTAGGCAGCCTTCTGCCCTCCCATGTTCATCTGAAAATATGTGTTCTCCCTGCAGTTGTTGTCCCCAGATGAGAGTTCCCTTGTGCTGCCTCAGTTGAATCTCCTTTACTTGACAGAGATGTGCCTGAGCAGCGGCCCTCCCCAGCCCTATCCCAAATCATACTTATTTTGCATAGGAGATAACATGGTCATGAAGATTGTTCTCCCAGGGTTAGGTTCATTCATTGCATTCTGGGTATGCTGACCTCTGTGATTTCCCCAAATGTGGGAAACTCAACTGCATTATTTGTGGTAGTGGGGGACTGTGTTTGTGCTTTCCTCTGGTCAGCTCTGGTAAAAGTCAGATTTCTTTGTCTCAGATCTTCCTCTAGCCTTGTTCTTCTTTCAAGAGTTCCCTTGTGCTGCCTCAGTTGGATCTCCTTCACTTGACAGGGGGGTGCCCGAGCAGCGACCCTCCCCAGCTCTAGCCCAACTCCTACTTACCTGCCAGGTTAGATACTATGATCATGAAGTTGCTTCTCCCAGGGCAAGGCTCACCCATTGCACTCTGGGTGTGCTGCCCCTGCGATTTCCCCAAATGTGGGAAACTTGACTGCATAATTTGTGTTTCCCCTAGTCGGCTCTCATATAATTCAGATCTCTTTGTCTCAGGTCTCTCTCCAGCCTAGTTTGCTGTCTGTTTCCACTTCTTTTTTCTTGAGCCCCTCCCTTCTACACCCTTGTGCACTATCCTGACTTCTCCTCCTGTCTGCTTACTTTGTGCCTTCCGATGCACAATGCAAACTACAGGTAGTGCTGCAGGGCCCACACCCTTTTACTTGCCTTACAGAGCAGCTCTGGAGCTGTTACAGTGCCAAGCTGCTGAAAGAAATCAGCTTGAATGCTTCAGGGGCTGGGGCATGGCCAACATGAGCCCCACACCGAAGGAGGGTGGGGGTGTTTAATGCGAACTAAGGGTCATCCAAGCGCCGCAAAAGGCCGCCCTGCCCTGCATACCCCTTTTCTCTTTTCATATGCAGATGAGGGTTCCAGCCAACTTTGGCCCACTGCTTGGATGACATCACTGTATGCAAATCCGTCTTCTGCAGACCTTCCCCCAGGAATGCTTGAACTAGTTGTTGCATTTGGTTTGTTGTTTGGGGGTGCTTCAGTATTAGGCAGCCTTCTGCCCTCCCATGTTCATCTGAAAATATGTGTTCTCCCGGCAGTTGTTGTCCCCAGATGAGAGTTCCTTTGTGCTGCCTCAGTTGAATCTCCTTTACTTGACAGAGATGTGCCTGAGCAGCGGCCCTCCCCAGCCCTTTCCCAAATCATACTTATTTTGCATAGGAGATACCATGGTCATAAAGATTGTTCTCCCAGGGTGAGGTTCATTCATTGCATTCTGGGTATGCTGACCCCTGTGATTTCCCCAAATGTGGGAAACTCAACTGCATTATTTGTGGTAGTGGGGGACTGTGTTTGTGTTTTCCTCTGGTCAGCTCTGGTAAAAGTCAGATTTCTTTGTCTCAGATCTTCCTCTAGCCTTGTTCTTCTTTCGAGAGTTCCATTGTGCTGCCTCAGTTTGATCTCCTTCACTTGACAGGGGGGTACCCAAGCAGCGACCCTCCCCAGCTCTAGCCCAACTCCTACATACCTGCCAGGTGAGATACTATGATCATGAAGGTGCTTCTCCCAGGGCAAGGCTCACCCATTGCACTCTGGGTGTGCTGCTCCTGCGATTTCCCCAAATGTGGGAAACTTGACTGCATAATTTGTGTTTCCCCTGGTCGGCTCTCGTATAATTCAGATCTCTTTGTCTCAGGTCTCTCTCCAGCCTAGTTTGCTGTCTGTTTCCACTTCTCTTTTCTTGAGCCGCTGCCTTCTATGCCCTTGTGCACTCTCCTGACTTCTCCTGTCTGCTTACTTTGTGCCTTCCAACGCACAATGCATACTACAGGTAGTGCTGCAGGGCCCACACCCTTTTACTTGCCTTTCAGAGCAGCTCTGGAGCTGTTACAGTGCCCAGCTGCTGCAAGAAATCAGCTTGAATGCTTCAGGGGCTGGGGCATAGCCAACATGAGCCCCACACCGACGGAGGGTGGAGGTGTTTAATGCGAACTAAGGGTCATCCAAGCGCCGCAAAAGGCCGCCATGCCCTGCATACCCCTTTTCTCTTTTCATATGCAGATGAGGGTTCCAGCCAACTTTGGCCCACTGCTTGGATGACATCACCGTATGCAAATCCGTCTTCTGCAGACCTTTTCCCAGGAATGCTTGTACTAGTTGTTGCATTTGGTTTGTTGTTTGGGGGTGCTTCAGTATTAGGCAGCCTTCTGCTCTCCCATGTTCATCTGAAAATATGTGTTCTCCCTGCAGTTGTTGTCCCCAGATGAGAGTTCCCTTGTGCTGCCTCAGTTGAATCTCCTTTACTTGACAGAGATGTGCCTGAGCAGCGGCCCTCCCCAGCCCTATCCCAAATCATACTTATTTTGCATAGGAGATACCATTGTCATGAAGATTGTTCTCCCAGGGTGAGGTTCATTCATTGCATTCTGGGTATGCTGACCCCTGTGATTTCCCCAAATGTGGGAAACTCGACTGCATTATTTGTGGTAGTGGGGGACTGTGTTTGTGCTTTCCTCTGGTCAGCTCTGGTAAAAGTCAGATTTCTTTGTCTCAGATCTTCCTCTAGCCTTGTTCTTTTTTCGAGAGTTTCCTTGTGCTGCCTCAGTTGGAGCTCCTTCACTTGACAGGGGGGTGCCCGAACAGCGACCCTCCCCAGCTCTAGCCCAACTCCTACTTACCTGCCAGGTGAGATACTATGATCAGGAAGGTGCTTCTCCCAGGGCAAGGCTCACCCAATGCACTCTGGGTGTGCTGCTCCTACGATTTCCCCAAATGTGGGACACTTGATTACATAATTTGTGTTTCCTCTGGTCGGCTCTCGTATAATTCAGATCTCTTTGTCTCAGGTCTCTCTCCAGCCTAGTTTGCTGTCTGTTTCCACTTCTCTTTTCTTGAGCCGCTCCCTTCTATGCCCTTGTGCACTATCCTGACTTCTCCCGTCTGCTTACTTTGTGCCTTCCAAAGCACAATGCAAACTACAGGTAGTGCTGCAGGGCCCACACCCTTTTACTTGCTTTACAGAGCAGCTCTGGAGCTGTTACAGTGCCCAGCTGCTGCAAGAAATCAGCTTGAATGCTTCAGGGGCTGGGGCATAGCCAACATGAGCCCCACACCGAAGGAAGGTGGAGGTGTTTAATGCGAACTAGGGGTCATCCAAGCGCCGCAAAAGGCCGCCATGCCCTGCACACCCCATTTTTATTTTCATATGCAGACGAGGGTTGAAGCCAACTTTGACCCACTGCTTGGATGACATCACCATATGCAAATCCATCTGCTGCAGGCCTTCCCCCAGGAATGCTTGCACTAGTAGTTGCATTTGGTTTGTTGTTTGGGGGTGCTTCAGTATTAGGCAGCCTTCTGCCCTCCCATGTTCATCTGAAAATATGTGTTCTCCCTGCAGTTGTTGTCCCCAGATGAGAGTTCCCTTGTGTTGCCTCAGTTGAATCTCCTTTACTTGACAGAGATGTGCCTGAGCAGCGGCCCACCCCAGCCCTATCCCAAATCATACTTATTTTGCATAGGAGATACCATGGTCATGAAGATTGTTCTCCCAGGGTGAGGTTCATTCATTGCACTCTGGGTATGCTGACCCCTGTGATTTCCCCAAATGTGGGAAACTCGACTGCATTATTTGTGGTAGTGGGGGACTGTGTTTGTGCTTTCCTCTGGTCAGCTCTGGTAAAAGTCAGATTTCTTTGTCTCAGATCTTCCTCTAGCCTTGTTCTTCTTTCGAGAGTTCCCTTGTGCTGCCTCAGTTGGATCTCCTTCACTTGACAGGGGGTGCCCGAGCAGCAATCCTCCACAGCTCTAGCCCAACTCCTACTTACTTGCCAGGTGAGATACTATGATCTTCACTGTTAGGGCAATCAGGATGTGGAATTCCCTGCCAGGGAAGGTGGTAATGGCGGACTCTGTAATTGGATTTAAAAAAGGAATGGATACATTTCTGAATGAAAAAGCTATCCAAGGTTATAATACTTAAAATATCAACATGGTTATTCCGGGGGTAACATGAGTTATAGTAGTTAACTAGTCATAAAACATTATTCAGCAAGTATGTAGAATCATCACAACTTAAAACAGGTTGAACACGATGGGCAATTTGCCTCTATTCAACCTCAAAAACTATGTTACTATATGTTACTATATTACTATGTTACTGTAGTATACAGAACACCACAATGTAATGAGCAGTGATAGTGAGCACTGATGAGGATACTAGAACTGACACTGAGCAGCAAGATGCAGCACTGGACTATTAGTAATGTACTGTAGTATGCTGAGCACAACAATGCAGCACAAGACAATGAGCAGTGATACTGAGCACTGATGAGGATACTACTGAGAACTGACACTGAGCAGGAGAGACACACTACTAGTATTACTGAGCAGCAATAAGTATCCACTGATACTGAGCACTGATATTGAGATTTCCACTGAGAGAACATAGCCACGTCCTCTCCGCTCTCTCTTCAATGCACGAGTAAAAATGGCGGCAACGCGCAGCTCTTTATATGGAATCCGAATCTCGCGAGAATCCGACAGCGGGATGATGACATTTTCCCTTGTTCAGGTTTTCCGAGTCAGGCGGGAACAACCGAGCCTGCCTCGTACCAGTGTAAACCACGTGGAGTTCGTGGGGAATTCGGTTCTCGGAGAACCGAACCCGCTCCTCTCTACCTTATACCCATCAATTTTTTTTATTTTCAATCTAAGCCCCTGCAGTTTTCTGTAAGCATCTGCTTTGCTATGATGATCAACAAGTCACAAGGGCAAACACTCAGGGCTTGAGGCGTAGATCTTAGGACCAGCTGCTACAAGCATGGCAGAGGTGTCACTATCACTGGTGACACCCAGAGAGGTGGCGAGGGAGATTGTAATGCAGTACGCGCAGATAAGCAGCGCAATGGTAAAAAGGAGGCATGGTTTCATAGGTAGGGGCGTGGCCTGGTGGCCTGAATCTACATTTTGTTGCTCCGGGTGTCCCGGGGGTTGGGGGCTGCACCGGGGACTAGTGTGTGAGCGGTGCTGGCTCCTGCACAGTGACATGGCATGGCCACTAGAGATGTGCACCGGAAATTTTTCGGGTTTTGTGTTTTGGTTTTGGGTTCGGTTCCGCGGCCGTGTTTTGGGTTCGAACGCGTTTTGGCTAAACCTCACCGAATTTTTTTTGTCGGATTCGGGTGTGTTTTGGATTCGGGTGTTTTTTTCAAAAAACCCTAAAAAACAGCTTAAATCATAGAATTTGGGAGTCATTTTGATCCCAAAGTATTATTAACCTCAATAACCATAATTTCCACTCATTTTCAGTCTATTCTTAACACCTCACACCTCACAATATTATTTTTAGTCCTAAAATTTGCACCGAGGTCGCTGGATGACTAAGCTCAGTGACCCAAGTGGCCGACACAAACACCTGGCCCATCTAGGAGTGGCACTGCAGTGTCACGCATGATGGCCCTTCCAAAAAACACTCCCCAAACAGCACATGACGCAAAGAAAAAAAGAGGCGCAATGAGGTAGCTGTGTGACTAAGCTCAGCGACCCAAGTGGCCGACACAAACACCTGGCCCATCTAGGAGTGGCACTGCAGTGTCACGCAGGATGGCCCTTCCAAAAAACACTCCCCAAACAGCACATGACGCAAAGAAAAAAAGAGGCGCAATGAGGTAGCTGTGTGACTAAGCTCAGCGACCCAAGTGGACGACACAAACACCTGGCCCATCTAGGAGTGTCACTGCAGTGTCACGCAGGATGGCCCTTCCAAAAAACACTCCCCAAACAGCACATGACGCAAAGAAAAAAAGAGGCGCAATGAGGTAGCTGTGTGACTAAGCTCAGCGACCCAAGTGGCCGACACAAACACCTGGCCCATCTAGGAGTGGCACTGCAGTGTCACGCAGGATGGCCCTTCCAAAAAACACTCCCCAAACAGCACATGACGCAAAGAAAAATAAAAGAAAAAAGAGGTGCAAGGTGGAATTGCCTTGGGCCCTCCCACCCACCCTTATGTTGTATAAACAGGACATGCACACTTTAACCAACCCATCATTTCAGTGACAGGGTCTGCCACACGACTGTGACTGAAATGACGGGTTGGTTTGGACCCCCACCAAAAAAGAAGCAATTAATCTCTCCTTGCACAAACTGGCTCTATAGAGGCAAGATGTCCACCTCATCATCCTCCGATTCATCACCGTGTACATCCCCCTCCTTACAGATTATCAATTCGTCCCCACTGGAATCCACCATCTCAGCTCCCTGTATACTTTGTGGAGGCAATTGCTGCTGGTCAATGTCTCCACGGAGAAATTGATTATAATTCATTTTAATGAACATCATCTTCTCCACATTTTCTGGAAGTAACCTCGTACGCCGATTGCTGACAAGGTGAGCGGCGGCACTAAACACTCTTTCGGAGTACACACTTGTGGGAGGGCAACTTAGGTAGAATAAAGCCAGTTTGTGCAAGGGCCTCCAAATTGCCTCTTTTTCCTGCCAGTATACGTACGGACTGTCTGACGTGCCTACTTGGATGCGGTCACTCATATAATCCTCCACCATTCTTTCAATGGTGAGAGAATCATATGCAGTGACAGTAGACGACATGTCCGTAATCGTTGGCAGGTCCTTCAGTCCGGACCAGATGTCAGCATCAGCAGTCGCTCCAGACTGCCCTGCATCACCGCCAGCGGGTGGGCTCGGAATTCTGAGCCTTTTCCTCGCACCCCCAATTGCGGGAGAATGTGAAGGAGGAGCTGTTGACCGATCAAGTTCCGCTTGACTTGATAATTTTCTCACCAGCAGGTCTTTGAACCCCTGCAGACTTGTGTCTGCCGGAAAGAGAGATACAACGTAGGTTTTAAATCTAGGATCGAGCACGGTGGCCAAAATGTAGTGCTCTGATTTCAACAGATTGACCACCCGTGAATCCTGGTTAAGCGAATGAAGGGCTCCATCCACAAGTCCCACATGCCTAGCGGAATCGCTCTGTCTTAGCTCCTCCTTCAATGTCTCCAGCTTCTTCTGCAAAAGCCTGATGACGGGAATGACCTGACTCAGGCTGGCAGTGTCTGAACTGACTTCACGTGTGGCAAGTTCAAAAGGTTGCAGAACCTTGCACAACGTTGAAATCATTCTCCACTGCGCTTGAGACAGGTGCATTCCACCTCCTATATCGTGGTCAGATGTATAGGCTTGAATGGCCTTTTGCTGCTCCTCCATCCTCTGAAGCATATAGAGGGTTGAATTCCACCTCGTTACCACTTCTTGCTTCAGATGATGGCAGGGCAGGTTCAGGCGTTTTTGGTGTTGCTCCAGTCTTCTGTACGTGGTGCCTGTACGCCGAAAGTGTCCCGCAATTCTTGTGGCCACCGACAGCATCTCTTGCACGCCCCTGTCGTTTTTTAAATAATTCTGCACCACCAAATTCAAGGTATGTGCAAAACATGGGACGTGCTGGAATTTGCCCAGATATAATGCACGCACAATATTGCTGGCGTTGTCCGATGCCACAAATCCACAGGAGAGTCCAATTGGGGTAAGCCATTCTGTGATGATCTTCCTTAGTTGCCGTAAGAGGTTTTCAGCTGTGTGCGTATTCTGGAAAGCGGTGATACAAAGCGTAGCCTGCCTAGGAAAGAGTTGGCGTTTGCGAGATGCTGCTACTGGTGCCGCCGCTGCTGTTCTTGCGGCGGGAGTCAATACATCTACCCAGTGGGCTGTCACAGTCATATAGTCCTGAGTCTGCCCTGCTCCACTTGTCCACATGTCCGTGGTTAAGTGGACATTGGGTACAACTGCATTTTTTAGGACACTGGTGAGTCTTTTTCTGAGGTCTGTGTACATTTTCGGTATCGCCTGCCTAGAGAAATGGAACCTAGATGGTATTTGGTACCGGGGACACAGTACCTCAATCAAGTCTATAGTTGGCTCTGAAGTAATGATGGATACCGGAACCACGTTTCTCACTGCCCAGGATGCCAAGGCCTCAGTTATCCGCTTTGCAGCAGGATGACTGCTGTGATATTTCATCTTCCTTGCAAAAGACTGTTGGACAGTCAATTGCTTGGTGGAAGTAGTAAAAGTGGTCTTACGACTTCCCCTCTGGGATGACCATCGACTCCCAGCAGCAACAACAGCAGCGCCAGCAGCAGTAGGCGTTACACTCAAGGATGCATCGGAGGAATCCCAGGCAGGAGAGAACTCGTCAGAATTGTCAGTGACATGGCCTGCAGGACTATTGGCATTCCTGGGGAAGGAGGAAATTGACACTGAGGGAGTTGGTGGGGTGGTTTGCGTGAGCTTGGTTACAAGAGGAAGGGATTTACTGGTCAGTGGACTGCTTCCGCTGTCGCCCAAAGTTTTTGAACTTGTCACTGACTTATGATGAATGCGCTGCAGGTGACGTATAAGGGAGGATGTTCCGAGGTGGTTAACGTCCTTACCCCTACTTATTACAGCTTGACAAAGGCAACACACGGCTTGACACCTGTTGTCCGCATTTCTGTTGAAATACTTCCACACCGAAGAGCTGATTTTTTTGGTATTTTCACCAGGCATGTCAATGGCCATATTCCTCCCACGGACAACAGGTGTCTCGCCGGGTGCCTGACTTAAACAAACCACCTCACCATCAGAATCCTCCTTGTCAATTTCCTCCCCAGCGCCAGCAACACCCATATCCTCCTCATCCTGGTGTACTTCAACACTGACATCTTCAATCTGACTATCAGGAACTGGACTGCGGGTGCTCCTTCCAGCACTTGCAGGGGGCGTGCAAATGGTGGAAGGTGCATGCTCTTCACGTCCAGTGTTGGGAAGGTCAGGCATCGCAACCGACACAATTGGACTCTCCTTGTGGATTTGTGATTTTGAAGAACGCACAGTTCTTTGCTGTGCTTTTGCCAGCTTAAGTCTTTTCATTTTTCTAGCGAGAGGCTGAGTGCTTCCATCCTCATGTGAAGCTGAACCACTAGCCATGAACATAGGCCAGGGCCTCAGCCGTTCCTTGCCACTCCGTGTGGTAAATGGCATATTGGCAAGTTTACGCTTCTCCTCTGACGATTTTTATTTAGATTTTTGAGTCCTTTTTTTACTGATCTTTTGTGTTTTGGATTTTACATGCTCTGTACTATGACATTGGGCATCGGCCTTGGCAGACGACGTTGATGGAATTTCATCGTCTCGGCCATGACTAGTGGCAGCAGCTTCAGCACGAGGTGGAAGTGGATCTTGATCTTTCCCTATTTTTGGAACCTCAACATTTTTGTTCTCCATATTTTAATAGGCACAACTAAAAGGCACCTCAGGTAAACAATGGAGATGGATGGATACTAGTATACTTATGGATGACGAGTGACTGACGACACAGAGGTAGCTACAGCCGTGGACTACCGTACTGCGTCTGCTAGTATAGAGATGATAATTAATGATATAAAAAAAAAATATATATAACTACTGTAGGTATATATAATATAATGACGGACCTGGTGGACACTGTCAGCAGACTGCTAAACTACTAGTATGAAGAAGATAGAAAAAAACTTCCACCACAGGTAGGTAGGTATACAATTATGGACGAGCACTGACGACACAGAGATAGCCACAGCCGTGGACTACCGTACTGCGTCTGCTAGTATAGAGATGATAATTAATGATATAAAAAAAAATATATATAACTACTGTTGGTATATATAATATAATGACGGACCTGGTGTAATTCAGATCTCTTTGTCTCAGGTCTCTCTCCAGCCTAGTTTGCTGTCTGTTTCCACTTCTCTTTTCTTGAGCCGCTGCCTTCTATGCCCTTGTGCACTCTCCTGACTTCTCCTGTCTGCTTACTTTGTGCCTTCCAACGCACAATGCAAACTACAGGTGGTGCTGCAGGGCCCACACCCTTTTACCTTGCCTTACAGAGCAGCTCTGGAGCTGTTACAGTGCCCAGCTGCAGCAAGAAATCAGCTTGAATGCTTCAGGTGCTGGGGCATAGCCAACAAGAGCCCCACACCGACGGAGGGTGGAGGTGTTTAATGCAAACTAGGGGTCAGCCAAGCGCCGCAAAAGGCCGCCATGCCCTGCATGCCCCTTTTCTCTTTTCATATGCAGACGAGGGTTGAAGCCAACTTTGACCCACTGCTTGGATGACATCACCATATGCAAATCCATCTGCGGCAGGCCTTCCCCCAGGAATGCTTGCACTAGTTGTTGCATTTGGTTTGTTGTTTGGGGGTGCTTCAGTATTAGGCAGCCTTCTGCCCTCCCATGTTCATCTGAAAATATGTGTTCTCCCTGCAGTTGTTGTCCCCAGATGAGAGTTCCCTTGTGCTGCCTCAGTTGAATCTCCTTTACTTGACAGAGATGTGCCTGAGCAGCGGCCCTCCCCAGCCCTATCCCAAATCATACTTATTTTGCATAGGAGATAACATGGTCATGAAGATTGTTCTCCCAGGGTTAGGTTCATTCATTGCATTCTGGGTATGCTGACCTCTGTGATTTCCCCAAATGTGGGAAACTCAACTGCATTATTTGTGGTAGTGGGGGACTGTGTTTGTGCTTTCCTCTGGTCAGCTCTGGTAAAAGTCAGATTTCTTTGTCTCAGATCTTCCTCTAGCCTTGTTCTTCTTTCAAGAGTTCCCTTGTGCTGCCTCAGTTGGATCTCCTTCACTTGACAGGGGGGTGCCCGAGCAGCGACCCTCCCCAGCTTCTAGCCCAACTCCTACTTACCTGCCAGGTTAGATACTATGATCATGAAGTTGCTTCTCCCAGGGCAAGGCTCACCCATTGCACTCTGGGTGTGCTGCCCCTGCGATTTCCCCAAATGTGGGAAACTTGACTGCATAATTTGTGTTTCCCCTAGTCGGCTCTCATATAATTCAGATCTCTTTGTCTCAGGTCTCTCTCCAGCCTAGTTTGCTGTCTGTTTCCACTTCTTTTTTCTTGAGCCCCTCCCTTCTACACCCTTGTGCACTATCCTGACTTCTCCTCCTGTCTGCTTACTTTGTGCCTTCCGATGCACAATGCAAACTACAGGTAGTGCTGCAGGGCCCACACCCTTTTACTTGCCTTACAGAGCAGCTCTGGAGCTGTTACAGTGCCAAGCTGCTGAAAGAAATCAGCTTGAATGCTTCAGGGGCTGGGGCATGGCCAACATGAGCCCCACACCGAAGGAGGGTGGGGGTGTTTAATGCGAACTAAGGGTCATCCAAGCGCCGCAAAAGGCCGCCCTGCCCTGCATACCCCTTTTCTCTTTTCATATGCAGATGAGGGTTCCAGCCAACTTTGGCCCACTGCTTGGATGACATCACTGTATGCAAATCCGTCTTCTGCAGACCTTCCCCCAGGAATGCTTGAACTAGTTGTTGCATTTGGTTTGTTGTTTGGGGGTGCTTCAGTATTAGGCAGCCTTCTGCCCTCCCATGTTCATCTGAAAATATGTGTTCTCCCGGCAGTTGTTGTCCCCAGATGAGAGTTCCTTTGTGCTGCCTCAGTTGAATCTCCTTTACTTGACAGAGATGTGCCTGAGCAGCGGCCCTCCCCAGCCCTTTCCCAAATCATACTTATTTTGCATAGGAGATACCATGGTCATAAAGATTGTTCTCCCAGGGTGAGGTTCATTCATTGCATTCTGGGTATGCTGACCCCTGTGATTTCCCCAAATGTGGGAAACTCAACTGCATTATTTGTGGTAGTGGGGGACTGTGTTTGTGTTTTCCTCTGGTCAGCTCTGGTAAAAGTCAGATTTCTTTGTCTCAGATCTTCCTCTAGCCTTGTTCTTCTTTCGAGAGTTCCATTGTGCTGCCTCAGTTTGATCTCCTTCACTTGACAGGGGGGTACCCAAGCAGCGACCCTCCCCAGCTCTAGCCCAACTCCTACATACCTGCCAGGTGAGATACTATGATCATGAAGGTGCTTCTCCCAGGGCAAGGCTCACCCATTGCACTCTGGGTGTGCTGCTCCTGCGATTTCCCCAAATGTGGGAAACTTGACTGCATAATTTGTGTTTCCCCTGGTCGGCTCTCGTATAATTCAGATCTCTTTGTCTCAGGTCTCTCTCCAGCCTAGTTTGCTGTCTGTTTCCACTTCTCTTTTCTTGAGCCGCTGCCTTCTATGCCCTTGTGCACTCTCCTGACTTCTCCTGTCTGCTTACTTTGTGCCTTCCAACGCACAATGCATACTACAGGTAGTGCTGCAGGGCCCACACCCTTTTACTTGCCTTTCAGAGCAGCTCTGGAGCTGTTACAGTGCCCAGCTGCTGCAAGAAATCAGCTTGAATGCTTCAGGGGCTGGGGCATAGCCAACATGAGCCCCACACCGACGGAGGGTGGAGGTGTTTAATGCGAACTAAGGGTCATCCAAGCGCCGCAAAAGGCCGCCATGCCCTGCATACCCCTTTTCTCTTTTCATATGCAGATGAGGGTTCCAGCCAACTTTGGCCCACTGCTTGGATGACATCACCGTATGCAAATCCGTCTTCTGCAGACCTTTTCCCAGGAATGCTTGTACTAGTTGTTGCATTTGGTTTGTTGTTTGGGGGTGCTTCAGTATTAGGCAGCCTTCTGCTCTCCCATGTTCATCTGAAAATATGTGTTCTCCCTGCAGTTGTTGTCCCCAGATGAGAGTTCCCTTGTGCTGCCTCAGTTGAATCTCCTTTACTTGACAGAGATGTGCCTGAGCAGCGGCCCTCCCCAGCCCTATCCCAAATCATACTTATTTTGCATAGGAGATACCATTGTCATGAAGATTGTTCTCCCAGGGTGAGGTTCATTCATTGCATTCTGGGTATGCTGACCCCTGTGATTTCCCCAAATGTGGGAAACTCGACTGCATTATTTGTGGTAGTGGGGGACTGTGTTTGTGCTTTCCTCTGGTCAGCTCTGGTAAAAGTCAGATTTCTTTGTCTCAGATCTTCCTCTAGCCTTGTTCTTTTTTCGAGAGTTTCCTTGTGCTGCCTCAGTTGGAGCTCCTTCACTTGACAGGGGGGTGCCCGAACAGCGACCCTCCCCAGCTCTAGCCCAACTCCTACTTACCTGCCAGGTGAGATACTATGATCAGGAAGGTGCTTCTCCCAGGGCAAGGCTCACCCAATGCACTCTGGGTGTGCTGCTCCTACGATTTCCCCAAATGTGGGACACTTGATTACATAATTTGTGTTTCCTCTGGTCGGCTCTCGTATAATTCAGATCTCTTTGTCTCAGGTCTCTCTCCAGCCTAGTTTGCTGTCTGTTTCCACTTCTCTTTTCTTGAGCCGCTCCCTTCTATGCCCTTGTGCACTATCCTGACTTCTCCCGTCTGCTTACTTTGTGCCTTCCAAAGCACAATGCAAACTACAGGTAGTGCTGCAGGGCCCACACCCTTTTACTTGCTTTACAGAGCAGCTCTGGAGCTGTTACAGTGCCCAGCTGCTGCAAGAAATCAGCTTGAATGCTTCAGGGGCTGGGGCATAGCCAACATGAGCCCCACACCGAAGGAAGGTGGAGGTGTTTAATGCGAACTAGGGGTCATCCAAGCGCCGCAAAAGGCCGCCATGCCCTGCACACCCCATTTTTATTTTCATATGCAGACGAGGGTTGAAGCCAACTTTGACCCACTGCTTGGATGACATCACCATATGCAAATCCATCTGCTGCAGGCCTTCCCCCAGGAATGCTTGCACTAGTAGTTGCATTTGGTTTGTTGTTTGGGGGTGCTTCAGTATTAGGCAGCCTTCTGCCCTCCCATGTTCATCTGAAAATATGTGTTCTCCCTGCAGTTGTTGTCCCCAGATGAGAGTTCCCTTGTGTTGCCTCAGTTGAATCTCCTTTACTTGACAGAGATGTGCCTGAGCAGCGGCCCACCCCAGCCCTATCCCAAATCATACTTATTTTGCATAGGAGATACCATGGTCATGAAGATTGTTCTCCCAGGGTGAGGTTCATTCATTGCACTCTGGGTATGCTGACCCCTGTGATTTCCCCAAATGTGGGAAACTCGACTGCATTATTTGTGGTAGTGGGGGACTGTGTTTGTGCTTTCCTCTGGTCAGCTCTGGTAAAAGTCAGATTTCTTTGTCTCAGATCTTCCTCTAGCCTTGTTCTTCTTTCGAGAGTTCCCTTGTGCTGCCTCAGTTGGATCTCCTTCACTTGACAGGGGGTGCCCGAGCAGCAATCCTCCACAGCTCTAGCCCAACTCCTACTTACTTGCCAGGTGAGATACTATGATCTTCACTGTTAGGGCAATCAGGATGTGGAATTCCCTGCCAGGGAAGGTGGTAATGGCGGACTCTGTAATTGGATTTAAAAAAGGAATGGATACATTTCTGAATGAAAAAGCTATCCAAGGTTATAATACTTAAAATATCAACATGGTTATTCCGGGGGTAACATGAGTTATAGTAGTTAACTAGTCATAAAACATTATTCAGCAAGTATGTAGAATCATCACAACTTAAAACAGGTTGAACACGATGGGCAATTTGCCTCTATTCAACCTCAAAAACTATGTTACTATATGTTACTATATTACTATGTTACTGTAGTATACAGAACACCACAATGTAATGAGCAGTGATAGTGAGCACTGATGAGGATACTAGAACTGACACTGAGCAGCAAGATGCAGCACTGGACTATTAGTAATGTACTGTAGTATGCTGAGCACCACAATGCAGCACAAGACAATGAGCAGTGATACTGAGCACTGATGAGGATACTACTGAGAACTGACACTGAGCAGGAGAGACACACTACTAGTATTACTGAGCAGCAATAAGTAACCACTGATACTGAGCACTGATATTGAGATTTCCACTGAGAGAACATAGCCACGTCCTCTCCGCTCTCTCTTCAATGCACGAGTAAAAATGGCGGCAACGCGCAGCTCTTTATATGGAATCCGAATCTCGCGAGAATCCGACAGCGGGATGATGACATTTTCCCTTGTTCAGGTTTTCCGAGTCAGGCGGGAACAACCGAGCCTGCCTCGGACCAGTGTAAACCACGTGGAGTTCGTCGGGAATTCGGTTCTCGGAGAACCGAACCCGCTCCTCTCTACCTTATACCCATCAATTTTTTTATTTTCAATCTAAGCCCCTGCAGTTTTCTGTAAGCATCTGCTTCGCTATGATGATCAACAAGTCACAAGGGCAAACACTCAGGGCTTGAGGCGTAGATCTTAGGACCAGCTGCTACAAGCATGGCAGAGGTGTCACTATCACTGGTGACACCCAGAGAGGTGGCGAGGGAGATTGTAATGCAGTGCGCGCAGATAAGCAGTGCAATGGTAAAAAGGAGGCATGGTTTCATAGGTAGGGACGTGGCCTGGTGGCCTGAATCTACATTTTGTTGCTCCGGGTGTCCCGGGGGTTGGGGGCTGCACCCGGGGACTAGTGTGTGTGCGGTGCTGGCTCCTGCACAGTGACAGTGCATGGCCACCGAGCATGACGCCTCCATTCTTGACCATGCTGTAATTGCAGTCGCACTGCAGTTCAGCGTGATCATAAAAAATGGTGTAGCCTCCTGCTGGTGCAGACTGTATGTGCGCGCAGGAAGCCGCCACCATTTTTGTGATCACAGCGGCTGAATGTGATGTCATACAGCCGCTGTGACCACGCCCCCTGTGTCTCCTCCGTTGCAGACCCCATTTTGAAGCCTTGCCCCCGCACCGCTCCATCCCTGACTTGGAAATGGAGTGTTGCTGACCCCCCTCTCCCCCCCCCCCCCGCCCCGATTGACAGGCAGAGGCGATCGCATTCTCTGCGGGGTGCCGCAGAAAATGTAGGCACATGCGTATGCTCTTAGCAATTTTTGCAGTTGGATCGCTTATTGTGATTGCAATCCAACCTGAATCAGGCCCTATTACCTATCACAATGCGCTGCGGGCAGTACAAAATTGGGTTAATATAGGAGTAAAACTCCCAGACCTGTGCTCCTTAACTGTACCTGGTGGCTAGTGGAGCGGCTGCCCAGTAATCAGTGTCCACGCCAGTGCGCACACGGTCCACCCCCTACGGCCACGCTCCCCTTCATCAGCGGCCTCGTGATCCGGAAGGGCGGTGTGTGTGTGACTGACCTTAGGAAGAAACTGGAGCCTCCGCTGCAGTGACCCAGCAACCAGGGCACGGGAGTATACAGCGCCGCTGGGAGTGATGAAGCTGCAGTAAAGATGTCTATTAGACCTAGCCTGCTGCAGCCCTTGTAGATTCTCATAAAACAAGTTCTTCTTTTCTTGTCAAAATTAATAGCTAAGAATAGGCTGCTTGAGGCAGGCCCCTGTTAAGAGGCCTGCTACTGAAGGCACCAACTACAAACTGAGCTCCCTGTTCATGGAAGCGGGGTTATAGAGGAGAATGCACTGAGCATCTTGGGAACAGTCAAAAGCTTTGAGCCGGTTGGTGCCTCAGATCAAGATCCTACTCTACACCCCAATGTGAATCCTTGTGGAGTCCAGTGTACCCCACAGAAGAAATTAATGTGTCACACCCATTGGCAGCAACCTTAGAATAGCTGCTGACGGGCACAATTGAGAAAGGAAGGGGGGGGGGGGACATTTGAATCCAGCACATAGATGCAATTCAAATATGTAATTTGTACCTTCCTATTTTAAAATATAATGGATGAACCTCACCCTGTGAGAACAATCTTCATGATCAAGAGATCTCATATGCAAAATAAGTATGAGTTGGGATAGGGCTGGGGAGGGTGGCTGCTCGGGCAGCCCCTCCCCCGTCAAGTTAAGGAGATTCAACTGAGGACGCACAAGGGAACTCTCGTCTGGGGACAACAACTGCAGGGAGACCACATCTGTTCAGATGAACATGGGAGGGTGGAAGGCTGCCTAATATTGAAGCACCATCAAATATCAAACCATATGCAACAACTAGTACAAGCATTCCAGGGGGAAGGTCTGCAGAAGACGGATTTGCATACGGTGATGTCATCCAAGCAGTGGACCAAAGTTGGCTGGAACCCTCATCTGCATATGAAAAGAGAAAAGGGGCATGCAGGGCATGGCGGCCTTTTGCGGTGCTTGGATGACCCCTAGTTCGCATTAAACACCCCCACCCTCCTTTGGTGTGGGGCTCATGTTGGCCATGCCCCATCCCCTGAAGCATTCAAGCTGATTTCTTGCAGCAGCTGGGCACTGTAACAGCTCCAGAGCTGTTCTGTAAGGCAAGTAAAAGGGTGTGGGCCCTGCAGCACCACCTGTAGTTCGCATTGTGCGTTGGAAGGCACAAAGTAAGCAGACGGGAGGAGAAGTCAGGATAGTGCGCAAGGGCATCCTTTTATCTTAGTCCGTAGAGGATGCTGGGGTCACATTAAGAACCATGGGGTATAGACGGGATCCGCAAGAGACATGGGCACTTTAAGACTTTCAAAGGGTGTGAACTGGCTCCTCCCTCTATGCCCCTCCTCCAGACTCCAGTTATAGGAACTGAGCCCAGGGAGACGGACATTTCGAGGAAAGGATTTATTGTTAAACTAAGGTGAGCATCTTACCAGCTCACACCTTAAGCATGCCGCAGAATGTGGCATTCAACAGAACACAAGCCAACGGCATGAACAATTGCAGCAAAAAGCTGACCAGAACCATAACACAACATGTGTATAACCACAAGTAATAACTGCAGACACAGTATGGACTGGGACGGGTGCCCAGCATCCTCTACGGACTAAGAGAAAAGGATTTACCGGTAGGTATTAAAATCCTATTTTCTCATACGACCTAGAGGATGCTGGGGTCACATTAAGAACCATGGGGTTATACCAAAGCTCTTGAACGGGTGGGAGAGTGCGTACGACTCTGCAGCACCGAATGACCCAACTTGAGGTTATCATCAGCCAAGGTATCAAACTTGTAAAACTTAGCAAAAGTGTTTACTAAATAGCTGCTCGGCAAAATTGCAATGCCGAGACTCCCCGACCAGCTGCCCAGGATGAACCCACCTTTCTAGTAGAATGGGTCTTCACCTATTTCAGTAACGGCAATCCTGCCGTGGAATGAGCATGCTGAATCTTACCACAGATCCAGCGCATAATGGTCTACATGGAAGCAGGACACCCAATCCTGTTGGGAGCATACAGGACAAACAGAGCCTCTGTTTTCCTAATCTGAACCGTTCTGGTGACATAAATTTTCAAAGTTCTGACCACAGCCAGAGACTTTGACTCAACGAAGGTGTCAGTGGCCAAAGGCACCATGTGGAAAGATGAACCACCTTCGGCAGAAATTGTTGACGTGTCCTCAATTCTGCTCTATCTTCATGAAAGATCAAATAAAGGATCTTGTGATACTGCATGGTTTGTACTGTTTTCCATGTGCTCCCAGATCTTTCAAGCAAGTAGCATGGTCAAGAAAGTTCTGTTTGAAAAGTAACAACATTTACTGTCATTGTTATAGAATTTGGGAGAAAAAACAAGAAGAAATCTGCACTGTTGACGCACTGGACAGAATGAATGAATCATAAAATATAACCTTTATTAAGTATGTATTAAAATTGGATAAATATTAATATTATTATCCCAAACTGCAGTGAAACATAAAGGTTAAAATCACAGAACTAACATACATGTGCATAAGAAGAATAAAGAGATGTGAAAAAAAGGTTTAAAAAGCGTGTCCGTGTGTGATTATTTTTGAAGGCACAACCCTGGCGGGGTTGTTTATATAGATATATATGTTGCTAATAATCACTTTCTAGCGTAATGTTATTAAATAGCTGTTAGTATCTATGTCGTCAGGTACCACTGGGTCGTATCCTATATACTCCCTTCACTCAATAGGGGTTACCTCCCGGGAAGCCATCCCCATTGGCGAATTTGTGGGGGTGATTGAGTATAACCGGTAAGCTAACCTCCAATTTGTGGGGTGCTTAGGTAGATGGGGATCACTTATTTCTCTGTGTCCCCTAAGACTATATTCCTAAATTCAATACCATAGGGGGATAGCTTTCTATATCGGATAAGGAATCACTTGATAGGGAAATCTCTATGCATCATGGAAAGATCATATTTATTAATATCCAAACTAAAAAAATGATGAATAGCTTTAATTTAGCTGTTTAGATATAGTTAATTGGCGAGATATACCAACAGGTGCGGTTGCCTTAAGGAATATGGCAATTCCAATATAAATAGCAGCCCTCCTTCATATAATCAGCCAGATCTTATTAAATCTGGTCCAGATATAGCCGTTCAGATATACTTAATTGACAACATATATCAATCGGTGGGGTTGCCTTAAGGAATATAGCAATTCCAATTCTCATATAAATAGCAACCTTCCTTCATATATTCAGCCAGATCTTATTTAATCTGATCTAGGCGTAGGCAATAATGCTTTCCTTAGAGGTATAGCCACCTCAATTCTTATTAGGAAGCAAAGTGTCTGTCATAATGGTTTATCCAATTCATCTAAGAAATAATATATTCCATGTGTCAGAGATTCATTACTCTCTATTTACACTGTTAAAGAGTTAATTCTTATTATGTTACAGTGTAATGAAATTATCATATAGGGAGATGTGGCAATTCCATGTGCTATATATATAATAACCCTTAGTGGTCCAGATTCCACAATGAGGAATTTTCTTATAAACCGCTGAAACACACAGCTGTTTGACTGACTTCCAAATATATCTATCTCACTTTGTAACAGTCTTATGATAGAGAAACTGTTACATATTCGGTCACTTAGTTATCTAAAGGTAAACAGACTCAGTGTGAGGGTAATATAATATATCAAATGCGCTGTCAATAATCGTGGTAACTGGTGTAATAATGTGGTATATTGAGTATGCTAGTAAGGCATATAACTGCTCTCCAGCCTTTAAGTGTTACCAATCAATTTGTTACACTGTAAAGGATTTATGGTGTCCTGTTAGGACATGCAGCTGCTAGGCTGACTCAAAGATTTATCCATTTGTAACAATTATGTAACAGTTATATACATGTTACTGGTATTACATAGAAATAGTATGACACAGGCCAGCAGTCCCATGTGTCTAGATTCCACAATAGGAGATTTTCTTTGTCTTATAAACTGCTGGAACACACAGCTGCTAGACTGACTTCAAATATATATATTACTTTGTAACAGTCTTATAGTAAAGAGACTGTTACACACTGTCATTTAGTTATCTCAAGGTTAGCAGATTCTGTGTGAGGATAGTGTTCTGTTAGAACATGCAGCTGCTAGGCTGACTCATAGAAAATGTATCCATTTGTAACAAATGACACATACAGCATTAAATTAATATCTATAGCAGCCCATGTGACATCTCTACTCTTATCATAATTGTCTGGTTATTGCCAATCTGGACAGCAGGAGTGATATATATTCACTAGTCCCAATATCCCATCATATAAATATACCCACACTGATATACTTTCTTATCAAGAGTTATTAGTAGCTATCTGTATGCACTTTAGACATTGTAATTGCTAAGTGACATCATATCTAGTGTATTCCTTTCTTATAGCTCAGCTTCTATTCCCTATTAGTGGAGACTAACAGCTAACATCATAATCATATATTTTTGTTTTATAACATTTCACATGAGTCAAATACACGAGGACACGCCGTGCCCTACACGCGTGTTTCACTGCATCTATGGCAACTTACATTAAAGCTAACAAGAAAGCACACTCGTTCTGTCTTTAAACAGATAAAAGAAACCCCAATAATATGGGGCATGCAAAAATTTAGATAAAACTCAGTTTTGCTCCTCTCCACGGAAATCTTTAGTAAAAGGCGAAAGATTTGTTCGTTCTGAAGAGAAACCAGAGCATGACCAAGATTCCACCTGTCGCCTGAGTGCCATGCCAGCGGTCCTCATTCAGCTCAAAGTGAGCACCCAATATGAAAGAAAGAAAGCAGATTTCTCACCAGGCTTCCCCTTGCTATAAGCATGGTTTGTACTCTTTTCCATGTGCTCCCAGATCTTTCAAGCAATTAGTATGGTCAAGAAAGTTCTGCTTGAAAAGAAACAGACATTTACTGTCATTGTTATACAAATAAACTTACATTAAAGCCAACAAGAAAGCTCACTCGTTCTGTCTTTAAACTGATAAAAGAAACCCCAATAATATGGGGCATGCAAAAATTGAGATAAAACTCAGTTTTGCTCCTCTCCACGGATAATCTTTAATAAAAGGCGAAAGATTTGTTCATTCTGAAGAGAAACCAGAGCATGACCAAGATTCCACCTGTCGCCTGAGTGCCATGCCAGCAGTCCTCATTCAGATCAAAGTGAGCGCCCAATTTGAAAGAAAGCAGATTTCTCACCTGGCTTCTCCTTGCTATAAGCATGGTTTGTACTGTATTCCATGTGCTCCCAGATCTTTCAAGTAAGTAGCATGGTCAAGAAAGTTCTGTTTGAAAAGAAACAAACATTTACTGTAATTTCTATGAAAATGAGCTTTCATTAAAGCACACTCATTCTATCTTTAAACAGATAAAAGAAACCCCAAAAAGATGGGGCATGCAAAAATTGAGGTAAAACTCAGTTTTGCTCCTCTCCACGGAAATCTTTAGTAAAAGGCGAAAGATTTGTTCGTTCTGAAGAGAAACCAGAGCATGACCAAGATTTTCATCTGAAAATATGTGTTCTCCCTGCAGTTGTTGTCCCCAGATGAGAGTTCCCTTGTGCTGCCTCAGTTGAATCTCCTTTACTTGACAGAGATGTGCCTGAGCAGCGGCCCTCCCCAGCCCTATCCCAAATCATACTTATTTTGCATAGGAGATACCATGGTCATGAAGATTGTTCTCCCAGGGTGAGGTTCATTCATTGCATTCTGGGTATGCTGACCCCTGTGATTTCCCCAAATGTGGGAAACTCGACTGCATTATTTGTGGTAGTGGGGGACTGTGTTTGTGCTTTCCTCTGGTCAGCTCTGGTAAAAGTCAGATTTCTTTGTCTCAGATCTTCCTCTAGCCTTGTTCTTCTTTCGAGAGTTCCCTTGTGCTGCCTCAGTTGGATCTCCTTCACTTGACAGGGGGTGCCCGAGCAGCAATCCTCCACAGCTCTAGCCCAACTCCTACTTACCTGCCAGGTGAGATACTATGATCTTCACTGTTAGGGCAATCAGGATGTGGAATTCCCTGCCAGGGAAGGTGGTAATGGCGGACTCTGTAATTGGATTTAAAAAAGGAATGGATACATTTCTGAATGAAAAAGCTATCCAAGGTTATAATACTTAAAATATCAACATGGTTAATCCGGGGGTAACATGAGTTATAGTAGCTAACTAGTCATAAAACATTATTCAGCAAGTATGTAGAATCATCACAACTTAAAACAGGTTGAACACGATGGGCAATTTGCCTCTATTCAACCTCAAAAACTATGTTACTATATGTTACTATATTACTATGTTACTGTAGTATACAGAAAACCAAAATGCAATGAACAGTGATAGTGAGCACTGATGAGGATACTAGAACTGACACTGAGCAGCAAGATGCAGCACTGGACTATTAGTAATGTACTGTAGTATGCTGAGCACCACAATGCAGCACAAGACAATGAGCAGTGATCTGAGCACTGATGAGGATACTACTGAGAACTGACACTGAGCAGGAGAGACACACTACTAGTATTACTGAGCAGCAATAAGTAACCACTGATACTGAGCACTGCTATTGAGATTTCCACTGAGAGAACATAGCCACGTCCATTCCGCTCTCTCTTCAATGCACGAGTAAAAATGGCGGCAACGCGCAGCTCTTTATATGGAATCCGAATCTCGCGAGAATCCGACAGCGGGATGATGACATTTTCCCTTGTTCAGGTTTTCCGAGTCAGGCGGGAACAACCGAGCCTGCCTCGGACCAGTGTAAACCACGTGGAGTTCGTGGGGAATTCGGTTCTCGGAGAACCGAACCCGCTCCTCTCTACCTTATACCCATCAATTTTTTTATTTTCAATCTAAGCCCCTGCAGTTTTCTGTAAGCATCTGCTTCGCTATGATGATCAACAAGTCACAAGGGCAAACACTCAGGGCTTGAGGCGTAGATCTTAGGACCAGCTGCTACAAGCATGGCAGAGGTGTCACTATTACTGGTGACACCCAGAGAGGTGGCGAGGGAGATTGTAATGCAGTGCGCGCAGATAAGCAGCGCAATGGTAAAAAGGAGGCATGGTTTCATAGGTAGGGACGTGGCCTGGTGGCCTGAATCTACATTTTGTTGCTCCGGGTGTCCCGGGGGTTGGGGACTGCACCCGGGGACTAGTGTGTGAGCGGTGCTGGCTCCTGCACAGTGAAAAGGCATGGCCACCCAGCATGACGCCTCCCTTCTTGACCATGCTGTAATTGCAGTCGCACTGCAGTTCAGCGTGATCATAAAAAATGGTGTAGCCTCCTGCTGGTGCAGACTGTATGTGCGCGCAGGAAGCCGCCACCATTTTTGTGATCACAGCGGCTGAATGTGATGTCATACAGCCGCTGTGACCACGCCCCCTGTGTCTCCTCCATTGCAGACCCCATTTTGAAGCCTTGCACCCGCACCGCTCCATCCCTCACTTGGAAATGGAGTGTTGCTGACCCACCTATCCCCCCCCCCCCCGCCCCGATTGACAGGCAGAGGCGATCGCATTCTCTGCGGGGTGCCGCAGAAAATGCAGGCACATGCGTATGCTCTTAGCAATTTTTGCAGTTGGATCGCTTATTGTGATTGCAATCCAACCTGAATCAGGCCCTATTACCTATCACAATGCGCTGCGGGCAGTACAAAATTGGGTTAATATAGGAGAAAAACCCCCAGACCTGTGCTCCTTAACTGTACCTGGTGGCTAGTGGAGCGGCTGCCCAGTAATCAGTGTCCACGCCAGTGCGCACACGGTCCACCCCCTACGGCCACGCTCCCCTTCAACAGCGGCCTCGTGATCCGGAAGGGTGGTGTGTGTGTGACTGACCTTAGGATGAAACCGGAGCCTCCGCTGCAGTGACCCAGCAACCAGGGCACGGGAGTATACAGCGTCGCTGGGAGTGATGAAGCTGCAGTAAAGATGTCTATTAGACCTAGCCTGCTGCAGCCCTTGTAGATTCTCATAAAACAAGTTCTTCTTTTCTTGTCAAAATTTATAGCTAAGAATAGGCTGCCTGAGGCAGGCCCCTGTTAAGTGGCCTGCTACTGAAGGCACCAACTACAAACTGAGCTCCCTGTTCATGGAAGCGGGGTTATAGAGGAGAATGCACTGAGCATCTTGGGAACAGTCAAAAGCTTTGAGCCGGTTGGTGCCTCAGATCAAGATCCTACTCTACACCCCAATGTGAATCCTTGTGGAGTCCAGTGTACCCCACAGAAGAAATTAATGTGTCACACCCATTGGCAGCAACCTTAGAATAGCTGCTGACGGGCACAATTGAGAATGGAAGGGGGGGGGGGACATTTGAATCCAGCACATAAATGCAATTCAAATATGTAATTTGTACCTTCCTATTTTAAAATATAATGGATGAACCTCACCCTGTGAGAACAATCTTCATGATCAAGAAATCTCATATGCAAAATAAGTATGAGTTGGGATAGGGCTGGGGAGGGTGTCTGCTCTGGCAGCCCCTCCCCCGTCAAGTTAAGGAGATTCAACTGAGGAAGCACAAGGGAACTCTCGTCTGGGGACAACAACTGCAGGGAGACCACATCTTTTCAGATGAACATGGGAGGGCGGAAGGCTGCCTAATACTGAAGCACCATCAAATATCAAACCATATGCAACATCTAGTACAAGCATTCCTGGGGGAAGGTCTGCAGCAGACGGATTTGCATACAGTGATGTTATCCAAGCAGTGGGCCAAAGTTGGCTGGAACCCTCATCTGCATATGAAAAGAGAAAAGGGGCGTGCAGGGCATGGCGGCCTTTTGCAGTGCTTGGATGACCCCTAGTTCTCATTAAACACCCCCACCCTCCTTTGGTGTGGGGCTCATGTTGGCCATGCCCCATCCCCTGAAGCATTCAAGCTGATTTCTTGCAGCAGCTGGGCACTGTAACAGCTCCAGAGCTGTTCTGTAAGGCAAGTAAAAGGGTGTGGGCCCTGCAGCACCACCTGTAGTTCGCATTGTGCGTTGGAAGGCACAAAGTAAGCAGACGGGAGGAGAAGTCAGGATAGTGCGCAAGGGCATCCTTTTCTCTTAGTCCGTAGAGGATGCTGGGGTCACATTAAGAACCATGGGGTATAGACGGGATCCGCAAGAGACATGGGCACTTTAAGACTATCAAAGGGTGTGAACTGGCTCCTCCCTCTATGCCCCTCCTCCAGACTCCAGTTATAGGAACTGTGCCCAGGGAGACGGACATTTCGAGGAAAGGATTTATTGTTAAACTAAGGTGAGCATCTTACCAGCTCACACCTTAAGCATGCCGCAGAACGTGGCATTCAACAGAACACAAGCCAACGGCATGAACAATTGCAGCGTGGCCTAAGTAAAAGGGGGTGTGACTTCGCGGGAGGACCCGCGATCGCGAGTCACGCCCCCGTTTTCGGCACTGAGGGGGCATGCCCAGCGCTCTGTGAGCCGCTGGCATGCCACCTCTCCCTCTGACTTCAGTGAATAGACGCTGTGCGCATGCGCACAGCGTCTATTCACCGCTGCTCTGCTAAGCAGGGCAGCGACAGACAGAGCCTCCCAACTGTCCTCCCCACCGCGGGACACTGCGGCCCGCAGGTGGGACAGCGGGACAGTCCCCAAAAAACGGGACTGTCCCGCGAAAATCGGGACAGTTGGGAGGTATGATATGGGGCATGCAAAAATTGAGATAAAACTCAGTTTTGCTCCTCTCCACGGAAATCTTTAATAAAAGGCGAAATATTTGTTAGTTCTGAAGAGAATCCAGAGCATGACCAAGATTCCACCTGTCGCCTGAGTGCCATGCCAGCAGTTCTCATTCAGCTGAAAGTGAGCACCCAATTTGAATGAAAGAAAGCAGATTTCTCACCAGGCTTACCCTTGCTATAAACATGGTTTGTACTCTTTTCCATGTGCTCCCAGATCTTTCAAGCAATTAGTGTGGTCAAGAAAGTTCTGTTTGAAAAGAAACAAACATTTACTGTAATTTCTATGCAAATGAGCTTACATTAAAGCACACTCGTTCTATCTTTAAACAGATAAAATAAAACCCCAATAAGATGGGGCAAGGAAAAAATGAGATAAAACTCAGTTTTGCTCCTCTCCACGGAAATCTTTAGTAAAAGGCGAAAGATTTGTTCGTTCTGAAGAGAAACCAGAGCATGACCAAGATTCCACCTGTCGCCTGAGTGCCATGCCAGCAGTTCTTATTCAGCTCAAAGTGAGCACCCAATTTGAAAGAAAGAAAGCAGATTTCTCACCAGGCTTCCCCTAGCTATAAACATGGTTTGTATTTTTTTCCATGTGTTCCCAGATCTTTCAAGCAATTAGTATAGTCAAGAAAGTTCTGTTTGAAAAGAAACAAACATTTACTGTCATTTCTATGCAAATGAGCTTACATTAAAGCACACTCGTTCTATCTTTAAACCGATAAAATAAAACCCCAATAAGATGGGGCATGCAAAATTTGAGATAAAACTCAGTTTTGCTCCTCTCCATGGAAATCTTTAGTAAAAGGCGAAAGATTTGTTCGTTCTGAAGAGAAACCAGAGCATGACCAAGATTCCACCTGTCGCCTGAGTGCCATGCCAGCCAGGGCCGGCTCCAGGCCTACTAGCACCCTGAGCGAGAAAATGTAAAAGTGCCCCCCCCCCATGCGCGCGCCGAAGGCGCGCGCGCCCTTGGAAAAGTGGGTGTGGCCTCTTGAAAAAGTGGGCGTGGTCTCGTCCCCCAGCAGTGCCAGCTACACATGACATGCCCTCCAGCAGTGCCAGCTACACGTGCTAGTGTTCACTTTTTAGGGCAGGTTGCTGATCACAGGGAGGGCACATTTTTAAGTTAGGTGGGCAAAATGATGTACATACTGTAATGCTTGTTGTTCCCATTTCCACACGCTAAAGCATGGACAGTGCGCGCCGAAGGCGCGCAGCAAAAATTTAGGGGAGTTACTTCGTGGGGAAGGTGCGTAGCCACATTATAGTGGCAATTCACATTACACCACACAGTAGTGCAGCTAATACACATTGCACCAGGTAGAACCTCCTATAAGAGCACGTTAGACACATTGCGCCAGGTAGAGCACTGAGACACACTGCCCAGCCACAGACGCCTAGCGGGAACACTACATGATATGCCCCCCAGCAGTGCCAGCTACACATGACATGCCCCCCAGCAGTGCCAGCTACACGTGACATGCCCCCCAGCAGTGCCAGCTACATAAATGGCCACACAGTTCCAGATGGATAAATGCCCCCACAGCGCAGATATGCCCCCACAGTGCCACATACATTAATGCCCTCACAGTGCAAGATATGCCCCCACAGTGCAAGAAATGTCCCCACAGTGCAAGAAATGCCCCCACAGTGCAAGAAATGCCCCCACGGTGCCAGATACATAAATGCCCCCACGGTGCCAGATACATAAATGCCCCCACGGTGCCAGATACATAAATGCCCCCACGGTGCCTGATACATAAATGCCCCCACGGTGCCAGATACATAAATGCCCCCACGGTGCCAGATACATAAATGCCCCCACGGTGCCAGATACATAAATGTCCCCACGGTGCCTGATACATAAATGCCCCCACGGTGCATGATACATAAATGCCCCCACGGTGCATGATACATAAATGCCCCCACGGTGCCTGATACATAAATGCCCCCACGGTGCCTGATACATAAATGCCCCCACAGAGCCAGATAAATGCCCCCACAGTGCCAGATATGTCCCCACAGTGCCAGATATGCCCCCACAGTGCCAGATATGCCCCCACGGTGCCAGAAATGCCCCCACAGTGCCAGATAAATGCCCCCAGTGCCAGATAAATGCCCCCACAGTGCCAGATAAATGCCCCCACAGAGCCAGATAAATGCCCCCACAGTGCCAGAAATGCCCCCACAGTGCCAGAAATGCCCCCACAGTGCCAGATATGCCCCCACAGTGCCAGATATGCCCCCACAGTGCCAGATATGCCCCCACAGTGCCTGATATGTCCCCACAGTGCCAGAAATGCCCCCACAGTGCCAGAAATGCCCCCACAGTGCCAGATAAATGCCCCCACAGAGCCAGATAAATGCCCCCACAGAGCCAGATAAATGCCCCCACAGAGCCAGATAAATGCCCCCACAGTGCCAGAAATGCCCCCACAGTGCCAGAAATGCCCACACAGTGCCAGAAATGCCCCCACAGTGCCAGAAATGTCCCCACAGTGCCTGATATGTCCCCACAGTGCCAAATATGCCCCCACAGAGCCAGATATGCAATGCCCCCACAGTGCCAGAAATGCCCCCACAGTGCCAGAAATGCCCCCCACAGAGCCAGAAATGCCCCCACAGTGCCAGAAATGCCCCCACATAACCAAAAATGCCCCCTGTGTGCCAGAAATGCCCCCACAGTGCGGATCTCCCCCCCCCCCCAAAAAAAAAAAATACCTGCGGCGCTGGGGAGGAGTACTGCTGTCCGCCTGTGTGGGAGCGCTGGCGGGCGGGCGGGAGGCCGGGCGAGTGAGCCTGAGCCTGGGTCCGGGCTGGCGGGCGGGTGGGCGGCCACTTGTGCAGGCGGGCTATGCGCGGCGCCGGCGTCTGACGTTAGATACCGGCGCCGCGCAGCGCGCATACACAGCGCGACCGCCAAATGCTGCAGCAGCACACACACAGGGCCGGCTCCAGCATCGAATATGGCGGCGCCAGCGCGTGGCGCCCATTAAGGGTGGCGCCCTGCGCGGCCGCTCTATTCGAACATGCCTAGAGCCGGCCCTGATGCCAGCAGTCCTCATTCAGCTCAAAGTGAGCACCCAATTTGAAAGAAAGAAAGCAGATTTCTCACCAGGCTTCCCCTTGCTATAAGCATGGTTTGTACTCTTTTCCATGTGCTCCCAGATCTTTCAAGCAATTAGTATGGTCAAGAAAGTTCTGCTTGAAAAGAAACAGACATTTACTGTCATTGTTATACAAATAAACTTACATTAAAGCTAACAAGAAAGCACACTCGTTCTGTCTTTAAACTGATAAAAGAAACCCCAATAATATGGGGCATGCAAAAATTGAGATAAAACTCAGTTTTGCTCCTCTCCACGGAAATCTTTAATAAAAGGCGAAATATTTGTTAGTTCTGAAGAGAAACCAGAGCATGACCAAGATTCCACCTGTCGCCTGAGTGCCATGCCAGCAGTCCTCATTCAGATCAAAGTGAGCGCCCAATTTGAAAGAAAGCAGATTTCTCACCTGGCTTCTCCTTGCTATAAGCATGGTTTGTACTGTATTCCATGTGCTCCCAGATCTTTCAAGCAAGTAGCATGGTCAAGAAAGTTCTGTTTGAAAAGAAACAAACATTTACTGTCATTTCTATGCAAATGAGCTTTCATTAAAGCACACTCATTCTATCTTTAAACCGATAAAAGAAACCCCAAAAAGATGGGGCATGCAAAAATTGAGGTAAAACTCAGTTTTGCTCCTCTCCACGGAAATCTTTAGTAAAAGGCGAAAGATTTGTTCGTTCTGAAGAGAAACCAGAGCATGACCAAGATTTTCATCTGAAAATATGTGTTCTCCCTGCAGTTGTTGTCCCCAGATGAGAGTTCCCTTGTGCTGCCTCAGTTGAATCTCCTTTACTTGACAGAGATGTGCCTGAGCAGCGGCCCTCCCCAGCCCTATCCCAAATCATACTTATTTTGCATAGGAGATACCATGGTCATGAAGATTGTTCTCCCAGGGTGAGGTTCATTCATTGCATTCTGGGTATGCTGACCCCTGTGATTTCCCCAAATGTGGGAAACTCGACTGCATTATTTGTGGTAGTGGGGGACTGTGTTTGTGCTTTCCTCTGGTCAGCTCTGGTAAAAGTCAGATTTCTTTGTCTCAGATCTTCCTCTAGCCTTGTTCTTCTTTCGAGAGTTCCCTTGTGCTGCCTCAGTTGGATCTCCTTCACTTGACAGGGGGTGCCCGAGCAGCAATCCTCCACAGCTCTAGCCCAACTCCTACTTACCTGCCAGGTGAGATACTATGATCTTCACTGTTAGGGCAATCAGGATGTGGAATTCCCTGCCAGGGAAGGTGGTAATGGTGGACTCTGTAATTGGATTTAAAAAAGGAATGGATACATTTCTGAATGAAAAAGCTATCCAAGGTTATAATACTTAAAATATCAACATGGTTAATCCGGGGGTAACATGAGTTATAGTAGCTAACTAGTCATAAAACATTATTCAGCAAGTATGTAGAATCATCACAACTTAAAACAGGTTGAACACGATGGGCAATTTGCCTCTATTCAACCTCAAAAACTATGTTACTATATGTTACTATATTACTATGTTACTGTAGTATACAGAAAACCAAAATGCAATGAACAGTGATAGTGAGCACTGATGAGGATACTAGAACTGACACTGAGCAGCAAGATGCAGCACTGGACTATTAGTAATGTACTGTAGTATGCTGAGCACCACAATGCAGCACAAGACAATGAGCAGTGATACTGAGCACTGATGAGGATACTACTGAGAACTGACACTGAGCAGGAGAGACACACTACTAGTATTACTGAGCAGCAATAAGTAACCACTGATACTGAGCACTGATATTGAGATTTCCACTGAGAGAACATAGCCACGTCCATTCCGCTCTATCTTCAATGCACGAGTAAAAATGGCGGCAACGCGCAGCTCTTTATATGGAATCCGAATCTCGCGAGAATCCGACAGCGGGATGATGACATTTTCCCTTTTTCAGGTTTTCCGAGTCAGGCGGGAACAACCGAGCCTGCCTCGGACCAGTGTAAACAACGTGGAGTTCGTGGGGAATTCGGTTCTCGGAGAACCGAACCCGCTCCTCTCTACCTTATACCTATCAATTTTTTTATTTTCAATCTAAGCCCCTGCAGTTTTCTGTAAGCATCTGCTTCGCTATGATGATCAACAAGTCACAAGGGCAAACACTCAGGGCTTGAGGCGTAGATCTTAGGACCAGCTGCTACAAGCATGGCAGAGGTGTCACTATCACTGGTGACACCCAGAGAGGTGGCGAGGGAGATTGTAATGCAGTGCGCGCAGATAAGCAGCGCAATGGTAAAAAGGAGGCATGGTTTCATAGGTAGGGGCGTGGCCTGGTGGCCTGAATCTACATTTTGTTGCTCCGGGTGTCCCGGGGGTTGGGGGCTGCACCCGGGGACTAGTGTGTGAGCGGTGCTGGCTCCTGCACAGTGAAAGGGCATGGCCACCCAGCATGACGCCTCCCTTCTTGTCCATGCTGTAATTGCAGTCGCACTGCAGTTCAGCGTGATCATAAAAAATGATGTAGCCTCCTGCTGGTGCAGACTGTATGTGCGCGCAGGAAGCCGCCACCATTTTTGTGATCACAGCGGCTGAATGTGATGTCATACAGCCGCTGTGACCACGCCCCCTGTGTCTCCTCCGTTGCAGACCCCATTTTGAAGCCTTGCCCCCGCACCGCTCCATCCCTGACTTGGAAATGGAGTGTTGCTGACCCACCTATCCCCCCCCCCCGCCCCGATTGACAGGCAGAGGCGATCGCATTCTCTGCGGGGTGCCACAGAAAATGCAGGCACATGCGTATGCTCTTAGCAATTTTTGCAGTTGGATCGCTTATTGTGATTGCAATCCAACCTGAATCAGGCCCTATTACCTATCACAATGCGCTGCGGGCAGTACAAAATTGGGTTAATATAGGAGAAAAACCCCCAGACCTGTGCTCCTTAACTGTACCTGGTGGCTAGTGGAGCGGCTGCCCAGTAATCAGTGTCCACGCCAGTGCGCACACGGTCCACCCCCTACGGCCACGCTCCCCTTCATCAGCGGCCTCGTGATCCGGAAGGGTGGTGTGTGTGTGACTGACCTTAGGATGAAACCGGAGCCTCCGCTGCAGTGACCCAGCAACCAGGGCATGGGAGTATACAGCGCCGCTGGGAGTGATGAAGCTGCAGTAAAGATGTCTATTAGACCTAGCCTGCTGCAGCCCTTGTAGATTCTCATAAAACAAGTTCTTCTTTTCTTGTCAAAATTTATAGCTAAGAATAGGCTGCCTGAGGCAGGCCCCTGTTAAGTGGCCTGCTACTGAAGGCACCAACTACAAACTGAGCTCCCTGTTCATGGAAGCGGGGTTATAGAGGAGAATGCACTGAGCATCTTGGGAACAGTCAAAAGCTTTGAGCCGGTTGGTGCCTCAGATCAAGATCCTACTCTACACCCCAATGTGAATCCTTGTGGAGTCCAGTGTACCCCACAGAAGAAATTAATGTGTCACACCCATTGGCAGCAACCTTAGAATAGCTGCTGACGGGCACAATTGAGAATGGAAGGGGGGGGGGACATTTGAATCAAGCACATAAATGCAATTCAAATATGTAATTTGTACCTTCCTATTTTAAAATATAATGGATGAACCTCACCCTGTGAGAACAATCTTCATGATCAAGAGATCTCATATGCAAAATAAGTATGAGTTGGGATAGGGCTGGGGAGGGTGGCTGCTCGGGCAGCCCCTCCCCCGTCAAGTTAAGGAGATTCAACTGAGGAAGCACAAGGGAACTCTCGTCTGGGGACAACAACTGCAGGGAGACCACATCTTTTCAGATGAACATGGGAGGGCGGAAGGCTGCCTAATACTGAAGCACCATCAAATATCAAACCATATGCAACATCAAGTACAAGCATTCCTGGGGGAAGGTCTGCAGCAGACGGATTTGCATACAGTGATGTTATCCAAGCAGTGGGCCAAAGTTGGCTGGAACCCTCATCTGCATATGAAAAGAGAAAAGGGGCGTGCAGGGCATGGCGGCCTTTTGCAGTGCTTGGATGACCCCTAGTTCTCATTAAACACCCACACCCTCCTTTGGTGTGGGGCTCATGTTGGCCATGCCCCATCCCCTGAAGCATTCAAGCTGATTTCTTGCAGCAGCTGGGCACTGTAACAGCTCCAGAGCTGTTCTGTAAGGCAAGTAAAAGGGTGTGGGCCCTGCAGCACCACCTGTAGTTCGCATTGTGCGTTGGAAGGCACAAAGTAAGCAGACGGGAGGAGAAGTCAGGATAGTGCGCAAGGGCATCCTTTTCTCTTAGTCCGTAGAGGATGCTGGGGTCACATTAAGAACCATGGGGTATAGACGGGATCCGCAAGAGACATGGGCACTTTAAGACTATCAAAGGGTGTGAACTGGCTCCTCCCTCTATGCCCCTCCTCCTGACTCCAGTTATAGGAACTGTGCCCAGGGAGACGGACATTTCGAGGAAAGGATTTATTGTTAAACTAAGGTGAGCATCTTACCAGCTCACACCTTAAGCATGCCGCAGAACGTGGCATTCAACAGAACACAAGCCAACGGCATGAACAATTGCAGCAAAAAGCTGACCAGAACCATAACACAACATGTGTATAACCACAAGTAATAACTGCAGACACAGTATGGACTGGGACGGGTGCCCAGCATCCTCTACAGACTAAGAGAAAAGGATTTACCGGTAGGTATTAAAATCCTATTTTCTCATACGACCTAGAGGATGCTGGGGTCACATTAAGAACCATGGGGTTATACCAAAGCTCTTGAACGGGTGGAAGAGTGCGTACGACTCTGCAGCACCGAATGACCCAACTTGAGGTTATCATCGGCAAGGATGCAGTGGCGTTAATGTTTCCTGGTGTCAACCTGTATTATTTCAGTAGATATTGAAATGAGGATGCATCTTGCTGCCTTTCCAATGAAGCAAGTTTAATTTAGTAATAGGTGAAAAACCATCCCTACAAAGATGTTAATCAGATACTTGGCTTTGTGGACACTTTTCAGAGAACAAATTTGTTAGCATAAAAATAAAGCCAGAAAATGAAGAGCTGTTTAATCACTCAATTGGATTTTTTTGCCAGCATATTTCTTTTTCTCTGCAAACCACTGCTAAATTGTGCTTCCTAGCTGTTTTTATAAAATCACTGAATCAAATCTAACTCTGATTACATCAGAGAAGGCCAGGTACCCTACACCATAACAGGGGTTTTTGAAATTTTGACTTGTCTACTTAAAGATCACCAAAATCTGATAACAAGGTCAATTACATCCCTGGGTGGGATTGAACCACCAACCCTTTGGTTAATAACCAATCACACTAACCAATTGCGCCACAGAGACACTTTGCAAAAGTCCATACTGACAAAGGCTAATAAGCATTCATCTAGAACGTTTCCTAGAAAAACTTTTAAAAGTCAATAATCTGGAGAGTTTTTGTAAGATGTTTCTTCCATCAACCAACGAAGAAACACATTGTTACTTTCCCATGATGAGTGAGTGCTTCAAGATCTCTTGCACTTACATGTGCAGCAGAGTACTGTAATGAAAGCATGCTGGGTTCATAACCCAGAGGTAGGCAGATTGAAACTATCCTCTGCTATATGCATTTTTTTTTGTTAATTAAAGTAATCCAAAACTGGGATTGATATTTTTTCTCTTTTATTTTTACTTAAAGTACAATAACTTTTACCATTTTAATATGTTTTAATAGTATATTGACAGTATTGTTTTCTTTCAAAAATCCACTTAATTTTCTTTACCCGATTATTAAAATGGTAATTGACAAAAACAAACTACATTGTCACCAGAAGAGCAATACAAAATGTACAAGTGATATATTAAAATCATCTTTCCAGCTTGAATTTCAATGATGCATTGGGGCAACGATTTTGTGAGAAACATCTTCACCCTTAAATAAAGATTTTCTTAATTCCTTACCTGTGTGCTAATTAGATATCACCTTGTTTTCACATTAAACAGACTTCCACATGAGAAAGCAGCAAGGATGCAGTGGCGTTAATGTTTCCTGGTGTCAACCTGTATTATTTCAGTAGATATTGAAATGAGGATGCATCTTGCTGCCTTTCCAATGAAGCAAGTTTAATTTAGTAATAGGTGAAAAACCATCCAAGAGCTGTTTAATCACTCAATTGGATTTTTTTGCCAGCATATTTCTTTTTCTCTGCAACCCACTGCTAAATTGTGCTTCCTAGCTGTTTTTATAAAATCACTGAATCAAATCTAACTCTGATTACATCAGAGAAGTCTAAATACCTAACACCATAACAGGGGGTTTGAAATTTTGACTTGTCTACTTAAAGATCACCAAAATCTGATAACAAAGTCAATTACATCCCTGGGTGGGATTGAACCACCAACCTTTTGGTTAATAGCCATACACACTAACTGATTGCGCCACAGCGACACTTTGCAAAATTACATACTGACAAAGGCTAATAAACAATCATCTAGAGATCTGAACAAAAGGGAAAGGGGTATTATTCCACGCTGTTTGTGGTACCGAAGCCGGACGGCTCGGTGAGACCTAATTTAAATCTGAAATCCTTGAACACTTACATACAAAGGTTCAAATTCAAGATGGAGTCACTCAGAGCGGTGATGGCAAACCGGGAAGAAGGGGATTATATGGTGTCTCTGGACATCAAGGATGCTTATCTCCATGTCCCAAATTACCCTTCTCACCAAGGGTACCTCAGGTTTGTGGTACAGAACTGTCACTATCAGTTTCAGACGCTGCCGTTTGGTTTGTCCACGGCACCCCGGGTCTTTACCAAAGTAATGGCCGAAATGATGATACTCCTTCGAAGGAAGGGAGTTTTAATTATCCCTTACTTGGACGATCTCCGGATAAGGGCAAGATCCAGGGAACAGTTGGTAGTCGGGGTAGCACTATCTCAGGTAGTGTTGCGGCAGCACGGTTGGATTCTTAATATTCCAAAATCGCAGCTGATCCCGACGACACGTCTTCTATTCCTAAGGATGATCCTGGACACAGTCCAGAAAATAAGAATTTACTTACCGATAATTCTATTTCTCATAGTCCGTAGTGGATGCTGGGGACTCCGAAAGGACCATGGGGAATAGCGGCTCCGCAGGAGACTGGGCACAAAGTAAAAGCTTTAGGACTAGCTGGTGTGCACTGGCTCCTCCCCCTATGACCCTCCTCCAAGCCTCAGTTAGGATACTGTGCCCGGACGAGCGTACACAATAAGGAAGGATTTTGAATCCCGGGTAAGACTCATACCAGCCACACCAATCACACCGTACAACTTGTGATCTGAACCCAGTTAACAGCATGATAACAAAGAGATAGGCATTGGAAAATTCAGGGCTATAACAAGTAGATGAAGCACTAACAGGAGGCTTTAAAATTTTCATTCTAGTGTCTTTCGTTTGGGAGAAAAATGCAAAGGTACAATACAGCTTTTCCTTGCCGATATCTCTCTTTTGCAAAGAGATAGGCATTGGAAAATTCAGGGCTATAACGTGTAGATGAAGCATTAACAGGAGGCTTTAAAATTTTCATTCTAGTGTCCTTCGTTTGGGAGAAAAATGCAAAGGTACAATACAGCTTTTCCTTGCCGATATCTCTCTTTTGCAAAGAGATAGGCATTGGAAAATTCAGGGCTATAACGTGTAGATGAAGCACTAACAGGAGGCTTTAAAATTTTTATTCTAGTGTCCTTCGTTTGGGAGAAAAATGCAAAGGTACAATACAGCTTTTCCTTGCCGATATCTCTCTTTTGCAAAGAGATAGGCATTGGAAAATTCAGGGCTATAACGTGTAGATGAAGCACTAACAGGAGGCTTTAAAATTTTCATTCTAGTGTCTTTCGTTTGGGAGAAAAATGCAAAAGTACAATGCAGCTTTTCCTTGCCGATATCTCTCTTTTGCAAAGAGATAGGCATTGGAAAATGCAGGGCTATAACGTGTAGATGAAGCACTAACAGGAGGCTTTAAAATTTTCATTCTAGTGTCTTTCGTTTGGGAGAAAAATGCAAAGGTACAATACAGCATTTCCTTGCCGATATCTCTCTTTTGCAAAGAGATAGGCATTGGAAAATTCAGGGCTATTACGTGTAGATGAAGCACTAACAGGAGGCTTTAAAATTTTCATTCTAGTGTCTTTCGTTTGGGAGAAAAATGCAAAAGTACAATGCAGCTTTTCCTTGCCGATATCTCTCTTTTGCAAAGAGATAGGCATTGGAAAATGCAGGGCTATAACGTGTAGATGAAGCACTAACAGGAGGCTTTAAAATTTTCATTCTAGTGTCTTTCGTTTGGGAGAAAAATGCAAAGGTACATTACAGCATTTCCTTGCCGATATCTCTCTTTTGCAAAGAGATAGGCATTGGAAAATTCAGGGCTATAACGTGTAGATTAAGCACTAACAGGAGGCTTTAAAATTTTCATTCTAGTGTCCTTCGTTTGGGAGAAAAATGCAAAGGTGCAATACAGCTTTTCCTTGCCGATATCTCTCTTTTGCAAAGAGATAGGCATTGGAAAATTCAGGGCTATAACGTGTAGATGAAGCACTAATAGGAGGCTTTAAAATTTTCATTCTAGTGTCCTTCGTTTGGGAGAAAAATGCAAAGGTACAATACAGCTTTTCCTTGCCGATATCTCTCTTTTGCAAAGAGATAGGCATTGGAAAATTCAGGGCTATAACGTGTAGATGAAGCACTAATAGGAGGCTTTAAAATTTTCATTCTAGTGTCCTTCGTTTGGGAGAAAAATGCAAAGGTACAATACAGCTTTTCCTTGCCGATATCTCTCTTTTGCAAAGAGATAGGAATTGGAAAATTCAGGGCTATAACGTGTAGATGAAGCACTAACAGGAGGCTTTAAAATTTTCATTCTAGTGTCTTTCGTTTGGGAGAAAAAAGCAAAAGTACAATGCAGCTTTTCCTTGCCGATATCTCTCTTTTGCAAAGAGATAGGCATTGGAAAATGCAGGGCTATAACGTGTAGATGAAGCACTAACAGGAGGCTTTAAAATTTTCATTCTAGTGTCTTTCGTTTGGGAGAAAAATGCAAAGGTACAATACAGCATTTCCTTGCCGATATCTCTCTTTTGCAAAGAGATAGGCATTGGAAAATTCAGGGCTATTACGTGTAGATGAAGCACTAACAGGAGGCTTTAAATTTTTCATTCTAGTGTCTTTCGTTTGGGAGAAAAATGCAAAAGTACAATGCAGCTTTTCCTTGCCGATATCTCTCTTTTGCAAAGAGATAGGCATTGGAAAATGCAGCGCTATAACGTGTAGATGAAGCACTAACAGGAGGCTTTAAAATTTTCATTCTAGTGTCTTTCGTTTGGGAGAAAAATGCAAAGGTACAATACAGCTTTTCCTTGCCGATATCTCTCTTTTGCAAAGAGATAGGCATTGGAAAATTCAGGGCTATAACGTGTAGATGAAGCACTAATAGGAGGCTTTAAAATTTTCATTCTAGTGTCCTTCGTTTGGGAGAAAAATGCAAAGGTACAATACAGCTTTTCCTTGCCGATATCTCTCTTTTGCAAAGAGATAGGCATTGGAAAATTCAGGGCTATAACGTGTAGACGAAGCACTAACAGGAGGCTTTAAAATTTTCATTCTAGTGTCTTTCGTTTGGGAGAAAAATGCAAAGGTACAATACAGCTTTTCCTTGCCGATATCTCTCTTTTGCAAAGAGCTAGGCATTGGAAAATTCAGAGCTATAACGTGTAGATGAAGCACTAACAGTAGGCTTTAAAATTTTCATTCTAGTGTCTTTCGTTTGGGAGAAAAATGCAAAGGTACAATACAGCTTTTCCTTGCCAATATCTCTCTTTTGCAAAGAGATAGGCATTGGAAAATGCAGGGCTATAACGTGTAGATGAAGCACTAACAGGAGGCTTTAAAATTTTCATTCTAGTGTCTTTCGTTTGGGAGAAAAATGCAAAGGTACAATACAGATTTTCCTTGCCGATATCTCTCTTTTGCAAAGAGCTAGGCATTGGAAAATTCAGGGCTATAACGTGTAGATGAAGCACTAACAGGAGGCTTTAAAATTTTCATTCTAGTGTCCTTCGTTTGGGAGAAAAATGCAAAGGTACAATACAGCTTTTCCTTGCCAATATCTCTCTTTTGCAAAGAGCTAGGCATTGGAAAATTCAGGGCTATACCGTGTAGTTGAAGCACTAACAGGAGGCTTTTAAATTTTCATTCTAGTGTCCTTCGTTTGGGAGAAAAATGCAAAGGTACAATACAGCTTTTCCTTGCCGATATCTCTCTTTTGCAAAGAGATAGGCATTGGAAAATTCAGGGCTATAACGTGTAGATGAAGCACTGACAGGAGGCTTTAAAATTTTCATTCTAGTGTCTTTCGTTTGGGAGAAAAATGCAAAGGTACAATACAGCTTTTCCTTGCCGATATCTCTCTTTTGCAAAGAGCTAGGCATTGGAAAATTCAGGGCTATAACGTGTAGATGAAGCACTAACAGTAGGCTTTAAAATTTTCATTCTAGTGTCTTTCGTTTGGGAGAAAAATGCAAAGGTACAATACAGCTTTTCCTTGCCAATATCTCTCTTTTGCAAAGAGCTAGGCATTGGAAAATTCAGGGCTATACCGTGTAGATGAAGCACTAACAGGAGGCTTTTAAATTTTCATTCTAGTGTCCTTCGTTTGGGAGAAAAATGCAAAGGTACAATACAGCTTTTCCTTGCCGATATCTCTCTTTTGCAAAGAGATAGGCATTGGAAAATTCAGGGCTATAACGTGTAGATGAAGCACTAACAGGAGGCTTTAAAATTTTAATTCTAGTGTCTTTCGTTTGGGAGAAAAATGCAAAGGTACAATACAGTTTTTCCTTGCCGATATCTCTCTTTGGCAAAGAGATAGGCATTGGAAAATTCAGGGCTATAACGTGTAGATGAAGCACTAACAGGAGGCTTTAAAATTTTCATTCTAGTGTCTTTCGTTTGGGAGAAAAATGCAAAAGTACAATGCAGCTTTTCCTTGCCGATATCTCTCTTTTGCAAAGAGATAGGCATTGGAAAATGCAGGGCTATAACGTGTAGATGAAGCACTAACAGGAGGCTTTAAAATTTTCATTCTAGTGTCTTTCGTTTGGGAGAAAAATGCAAAGGTACATTACAGCATTTCCTTGCCGATATCTCTCTTTTGCAAAGAGATAGGCATTGGAAAATTCAGGGCTATAACGTGTAGATTAAGCACTAACAGGAGGCTTTAAAATTTTCATTCTAGTGTCCTTCGTTTGGGAGAAAAATGCAAAGGTGCAATACAGCTTTTCCTTGCCGATATCTCTCTTTTGCAAAGAGATAGGCATTGGAAAATTCAGGGCTATAACGTGTAGATGAAGCACTAATAGGAGGCTTTAAAATTTTCATTCTAGTGTCCTTCGTTTGGGAGAAAAATGCAAAGGTACAATACAGCTTTTCCTTGCCGATATCTCTCTTTTGCAAAGAGATAGGCATTGGAAAATTCAGGGCTATAACGTGTAGATGAAGCACTAATAGGAGGCTTTAAAATTTTCATTCTATAGTCCTTCGTTTGGGAGAAAAATGCAAAGGTACAATACAGCTTTTCCTTGCCGATATCTCTCTTTTGCAAAGAGATAGGAATTGGAAAATTCAGGGCTATAACGTGTAGATGAAGCACTAACAGGAGGCTTTAAAATTTTCATTCTAGTGTCTTTCGTTTGGGAGAAAAATGCAAAAGTACAATGCAGCTTTTCCTTGCCGATATCTCTCTTTTGCAAAGAGATAGGCATTGGAAAATGCAGGGCTATAACGTGTAGATGAAGCACTAACAGGAGGCTTTAAAATTTTCATTCTAGTGTCTTTCGTTTGGGAGAAAAATGCAAAGGTACAATACAGCATTTCCTTGCCGATATCTCTCTTTTGCAAAGAGATAGGCATTGGAAAATTCAGGGCTATTACGTGTAGATGAAGCACTAACAGGAGGCTTTAAATTTTTCATTCTAGTGTCTTTCGTTTGGGAGAAAAATGCAAAAGTACAATGCAGCTTTTCCTTGCCGATATCTCTCTTTTGCAAAGAGATAGGCATTGGAAAATGCAGCGCTATAACGTGTAGATGAAGCACTAACAGGAGGCTTTAAAATTTTCATTCTAGTGTCTTTCGTTTGGGAGAAAAATGCAAAGGTACAATACAGCTTTTCCTTGCCGATATCTCTCTTTTGCAAAGAGATAGGCATTGGAAAATTCAGGGCTATAACGTGTAGATGAAGCACTAATAGGAGGCTTTAAAATTTTCATTCTAGTGTCCTTCGTTTGGGAGAAAAATGCAAAGGTACAATACAGCTTTTCCTTGCCGATATCTCTCTTTTGCAAAGAGATAGGCATTGGAAAATTCAGGGCTATAACGTGTAGACGAAGCACTAACAGGAGGCTTTAAAATTTTCATTCTAGTGTCTTTCGTTTGGGAGAAAAATGCAAAGGTACAATACAGCTTTTCCTTGCCGATATCTCTCTTTTGCAAAGAGCTAGGCATTGGAAAATTCAGAGCTATAACGTGTAGATGAAGCACTAACAGTAGGCTTTAAAATTTTCATTCTAGTGTCTTTCGTTTGGGAGAAAAATGCAAAGGTACAATACAGCTTTTCCTTGCCAATATCTCTCTTTTGCAAAGAGATAGGCATTGGAAAATGCAGGGCTATAACGTGTAGATGAAGCACTAACAGGAGGCTTTAAAATTTTCATTCTAGTGTCTTTCGTTTGGGAGAAAAATGCAAAGGTACAATACAGATTTTCCTTGCCGATATATCTCTTTTGCAAAGAGCTAGGCATTGGAAAATTCAGGGCTATAACGTGTAGATGAAGCACTAACAGGAGGCTTTAAAATTTTCATTCTAGTGTCCTTCGTTTGGGAGAAAAATGCAAAGGTACAATACAGCTTTTCCTTGCCAATATCTCTCTTTTGCAAAGAGCTAGGCATTGGAAAATTCAGGGCTATACCGTGTAGTTGAAGCACTAACAGGAGGCTTTTAAATTTTCATTCTAGTGTCCTTCGTTTGGGAGAAAAATGCAAAGGTACAATACAGCTTTTCCTTGCCGATATCTCTCTTTTGCAAAGAGATAGGCATTGGAAAATTCAGGGCTATAACGTGTAGATGAAGCACTGACAGGAGGCTTTAAAATTTTCATTCTAGTGTCTTTCGTTTGGGAGAAAAATGCAAAGGTACAATACAGCTTTTCCTTGCCGATATCTCTCTTTTGCAAAGAGCTAGGCATTGGAAAATTCAGGGCTATAACGTGTAGATGAAGCACTAACAGTAGGCTTTAAAATTTTCATTCTAGTGTCTTTCGTTTGGGAGAAAAATGCAAAGGTACAATACAGCTTTTCCTTGCCAATATCTCTCTTTTGCAAAGAGCTAGGCATTGGAAAATTCAGGGCTATACCGTGTAGATGAAGCACTAACAGGAGGCTTTTAAATTTTCATTCTAGTGTCCTTCGTTTGGGAGAAAAATGCAAAGGTACAATACAGCTTTTCCTTGCCGATATCTCTCTTTTGCAAAGAGATAGGCATTGGAAAATTCAGGGCTATAACGTGTAGATGAAGCACTAACAGGAGGCTTTAAAATTTTAATTCTAGTGTCTTTCGTTTGGGAGAAAAATGCAAAGGTACAATACAGTTTTTCCTTGCCGATATCTCTCTTTGGCAAAGAGATAGGCATTGGAAAATTCAGGGCTATAACGTGTAGATGAAGCACTAACAGGAGGCTTTAAAATTTTCATTCTAGTGTCTTTCGTTTGGGAGAAAAATGCAAAAGTACAATGCAGCTTTTCCTTGCCGATATCTCTCTTTTGCAAAGAGATAGGCATTGGAAAATGCAGGGCTATAACGTGTAGATGAAGCACTAACAGGAGGCTTTAAAATTTTCATTCTAGTGTCTTTCGTTTGGGAGAAAAATGCAAAGGTACAATACAGCTTTTCCTTGCCAATATCTCTCTTTTGCAAAGAGCTAGGCATTGGAAAATTCAGGGCTATACCGTGTAGATGAAGCACTAACAGGAGGCTTTTAAATTTTCATTCTAGTGTCCTTCGTTTGGGAGAAAAATGCAAAGGTACAATACAGCTTTTCCTTGCCGATATCTCTCTTTTGCAAAGAGATAGGCATTGGAAAATTCAGGGCTATAACGTGTAGATGAAGCACTAACAGGAGGCTTTAAAATTTTCATTCTAGTGTCTTTCGTTTGGGAGAAAAATGCAAAGGTACAATACAGCTTTTCCTTGCCGATATCTCTCTTTTGCAAAGAGATAGGCATTGGAAAATTCAGGGCTATAACGTGTAGATGAAGCCCTAACAGGAGGCTTTAAAATTTTCATTCTAGTGTCTTTCGTTTGGGAGAAAAATGCAAAGGTACAATACAGCTTTTCCTTGCCGATATCTCTCTTTTGCAAAGAGATAGGCATTGGAAAATTCAGGGCTATAACGTGTAGATGAAGCACTAACAGGAGGCTTTAAAATTTTCATTCTAGTGTCTTTCGTTTGGGAGAAAAATGCAAAGGTACAATACAGCTTTTCCTTGCCAATATCTCTCTTTTGCAAAGAGCTAGGCATTGGAAAATTCAGGGCTATACCGTGTAGATGAAGCACTAACAGGAGGCTTTTAAATTTTCATTCTAGTGTCCTTCGTTTGGGAGAAAAATGCAAAGGTACAATACAGCTTTTCCTTGCCGATATCTCTCTTTTGCAAAGAGATAGGCATTGGAAAATTCAGGGCTATAACGTGTAGATGAAGCACTAACAGGAGGCTTTAAAATTTTAATTCTAGTGTCTTTCGTTTGGGAGAAAAATGCAAAGGTACAATACAGTTTTTCCTTGCCGATATCTCTCTTTGGCAAAGAGATAGGCATTGGAATATTCAGGGCTATAACGTGTAGATGAAGCACTAACAGGAGGCTTTAAAATTTTCATTCTAGTGTCTTTCGTTTGGGAGAAAAATGCAAAAGTACAATGCAGCTTTTCCTTGCCGATATCTCTCTTTTGCAAAGAGATAGGCATTGGAAAATGCAGGGCTATAACGTGTAGATGAAGCACTAACAGGAGGCTTTAAAATTTTCATTCTAGTGTCTTTCGTTTGGGAGAAAAATGCAAAGGTACAATACAGCATTTCCTTGCCGATATCTCTCTTTTGTAAAGAGATAGGCATTGGAAAATTCAGGGCTATTACGTGTAGATGAAGCACTAACAGGAGGCTTTAAAATTTTAATTCTAGTGTCTTTCGTTTGGGAGAAAAATGCAAAGGTACAATACAGTTTTTCCTTGCCGATATCTCTCTTTGGCAAAGAGATAGGCATTGGAAAATTCAGGGCTATAACGTGTAGATGAAGCACTAACAGGAGGCTTTAAAATTTTCATTCTAGTGTCTTTCGTTTGGGAGAAAAATGCAAAGGTACAATACAGCTTTTCCTTGCCGATATCTCTCTTTTGCAAAGAGATAGGCATTGGAAAATTCAGGGCTATAACGTGTAGATGAAGCACTAACAGGAGGCTTTAAAATTTTCATTCTAGTGTCTTTCGTTTGGGAGAAAAATGCAAAGGTACAATACAGCAATTCCTTGCCGATATCTCTCTTTTGTAAAGAGATAGGCATTGGAAAATTCAGGGCTATTACGTGTAGATGAAGCACTAACAGGAGGCTTTCAAATTTTCATTCTAGTGTCTTTCGTTTGGGAGAAAATGCAAAAGTACAATGCAGCTTTTCCTTGCCGATATCTCTCTTTTGCAAAGAGATAGGCATTGGAAAATGCAGGGCTATAACGTGTAGATGAAGCACTAACAGGAGGCTTTAAAATTTTCATTCTAGTGTCTTTCGTTTGGGAGAAAAATGCAAAGGTATAATACAGCATTTCCTTGCCGATATCTCTCTTTTGCAAAGAGATAGGCATTGGAAAATTCAGGGCTATAACGTGTAGATGAAGCACTAACAGGAGGCTTTAAAATTTTCATTCTAGTGTCTTTCGTTTGGGAGAAAAATGCAAAGGTACAATACAGCTTTTCCTTGCCGATATCTCTCTTTTGCAAAGAGATAGGCATTGGAAAATTCAGGGCTATAACGTGTAGATGAAGCACTAACAGGAGGCTTTAAAATTTTCATTCTAGTGTCTTTCGTTTAGGAGAAAAATGCAAAGGTACAATACAGTTTTTCCTTGCCAATATATCTCTTTTGCAAAGAGATAGGCATTGGAAAATTCAGGGCTATAACGTGCAGATGAAGCACTAACAGGAGGCTTTAAAATTTTCATTCTAGTGTCCTTCGTTTGGGAGAAAAATGCAAAGGTACAATACAGCTTTTCCTTGCCGATATCTCTCTTTTGCAAAGAGCTAGGCATTGGAAAATTCAGGGCTATACCGTGTAGATGAAGCACTAACAGGAGGCTTTTAAATTTTCATTCTAGTGTCTTTCGTTTGGGAGAAAAATGCAAAGGTACAATACAGTTTTTCCTTGCCGATATCTCTCTTTGGCAAAGAGATAGGCATTGGAAAATTCAGGGCTATAACGCGTAGATGAAGCACTAACAGGAGGCTTTAAAATTTTCATTCTAGTGTCTTTCGTTTGGGAGAAAAATGCAAAGGTACAATACAGCTTTTCCTTGCCAATATCTCTCTTTTGCAAAGAGCTAGGCATTGGAAAATTCAGGGCTATACCGTGTAGATGAAGCACTAACAGGAGGCTTTTAAATTTTCATTCTAGTGTCCTTCGTTTGGGAGAAAAATGCAAAGGTACAATACAGCTTTTCCTTGCCGATATCTCTCTTTTGCAAAGAGATAGGCATTGGAAAATTCAGGGCTATAACGTGTAGATGAAGCACTAACAGGAGGCTTTAAAATTTTCATTCTAGTGTCTTTCGTTTGGGAGAAAAATGCAAAGGTACAATACAGCTTTTCCTTGCCGATATCTCTCTTTTGCAAAGAGATAGGCATTGGAAAATTCAGGGCTATAACGTGTAGATGAAGCACTAACAGGAGGCTTTAAAATTTTCATTCTAGTGTCTTTCGTTTAGGAGAAAAATGCAAAGGTACAATACAGTTTTTCCTTGCCAATATATCTCTTTTGCAAAGAGATAGGCATTGGAAAATTCAGGGCTATAACGTGCAGATGAAGCACTAACAGGAGGCTTTAAAATTTTCATTCTAGTGTCCTTCGTTTGGGAGAAAAATGCAAAGGTACAATACAGCTTTTCCTTGCCAATATCTCTCTTTTGCAAAGAGCTAGGCATTGGAAAATTCAGGGCTATACCGTGTAGATGAAGCACTAACAGGAGGCTTTTAAATTTTCATTCTAGTGTCCTTCGTTTGGGAGAAAAATGCAAAGGTACAATACAGCTTTTCCTTGCCGATATCTCTCTTTTGCAAAGAGATAGGCATTGGAAAATTCAGGGCTATAACGTGTAGATGAAGCCCTAACAGGAGGCTTTAAAATTTTCATTCTAGTGTCTTTCGTTTGGGAGAAAAATGCAAAGGTACAATACAGCTTTTCCTTGCCGATATCTCTCTTTTGCAAAGAGATAGGCATTGGAAAATTCAGGGCTATAACGTGTAGATGAAGCACTAACAGGAGGCTTTAAAATTTTCATTCTAGTGTCTTTCGTTTGGGAGAAAAATGCAAAGGTACAATACAGCTTTTCCTTGCCGATATCTCTCTTTTGCAAAGAGATAGGCATTGGAAAATTCAGGGCTATAACGTGTAGATGAAGCACTAACAGGAGGCTTTAAAATTTTCATTCTAGTGTCCTTCGTTTGGGAGAAAAATGCAAAGGTACAATACAGCTTTTCCTTGCCGATATCTCTCTTTTGCAAAGAGATAGGCATTGGAAAATTCAGGGCTATAACGTGTAGATGAAGCACTAACAGGAGGCTTTAAAATTTTCATTCTAGTGTCTTTCGTTTGGGAGAAAAATGCAAAGGTACAATACAGCAATTCCTTGCCGATATCTCTCTTTTGTAAAGAGATAGGCATTGGAAAATTCAGGGCTATTACGTGTAGATGAAGCACTAACAGGAGGCTTTAAAATTTTCATTCTAGTGTCTTTCGTTTGGGAGAAAAATGCAAAAGTACAATGCAGCTTTTCCTTGCCGATATCTCTCTTTTGCAAAGAGATAGGCATTGGAAAATGCAGGGCTATAACGTGTAGATGAAGCACTAACAGGAGGCTTTAAAATTTTCATTCTAGTGTCTTTCGTTTGGGAGAAAAATGCAAAGGTATAATACAGCATTTCCTTGCCGATATCTCTCTTTTGCAAAGAGATAGGCATTGGAAAATTCAGGGCTATAACGTGTAGATGAAGCACTAACAGGAGGCTTTAAAATTTTCATTCTAGTGTCTTTCGTTTGGGAGAAAAATGCAAAGGTACAATACAGCTTTTCCTTGCCGATATCTCTCTTTTGCAAAGAGATAGGCATTGGAAAATTCAGGGCTATAACGTGTAGATGAAGCACTAACAGGAGGCTTTAAAATTTTCATTCTAGTGTCTTTCGTTTAGGAGAAAAATGCAAAGGTACAATACAGTTTTTCCTTGCCAATATATCTCTTTTGCAAAGAGATAGGCATTGGAAAATTCAGGGCTATAACGTGCAGATGAAGCACTAACAGGAGGCTTTAAAATTTTCATTCTAGTGTCCTTCGTTTGGGAGAAAAATGCAAAGGTACAATACAGCTTTTCCTTGCCGATATCTCTCTTTTGCAAAGAGCTAGGCATTGGAAAATTCAGGGCTATACCGTGTAGATGAAGCACTAACAGGAGGCTTTTAAATTTTCATTCTAGTGTCTTTCGTTTGGGAGAAAAATGCAAAGGTACAATACAGTTTTTCCTTGCCGATATCTCTCTTTGGCAAAGAGATAGGCATTGGAAAATTCAGGGCTATAACGCGTAGATGAAGCACTAACAGGAGGCTTTAAAATTTTCATTCTAGTGTCTTTCGTTTGGGAGAAAAATGCAAAGGTACAATACAGCTTTTCCTTGCCAATATCTCTCTTTTGCAAAGAGCTAGGCATTGGAAAATTCAGGGCTATACCGTGTAGATGAAGCACTAACAGGAGGCTTTTAAATTTTCATTCTAGTGTCCTTCGTTTGGGAGAAAAATGCAAAGGTACAATACAGCTTTTCCTTGCCGATATCTCTCTTTTGCAAAGAGATAGGCATTGGAAAATTCAGGGCTATAACGTGTAGATGAAGCACTAACAGGAGGCTTTAAAATTTTCATTCTAGTGTCTTTCGTTTGGGAGAAAAATGCAAAGGTACAATACAGCTTTTCCTTGCCAATATATCTCTTTTGCAAAGAGATAGGCATTGGAAAATTCAGGGCTATAACGTGCAGATGAAGCACTAACAGGAGGCTTTAAAATTTTCATTCTAGTGTCCTTCGTTTGGGAGAAAAATGCAAAGGTACAATACAGCTTTTCCTTGCCAATATCTCTCTTTTGCAAAGAGCTAGGCATTGGAAAATTCAGGGCTATACCGTGTAGATGAAGCACTAACAGGAGGCTTTTAAATTTTCATTCTAGTGTCCTTCGTTTGGGAGAAAAATGCAAAGGTACAATACAGCTTTTCCTTGCCGATATCTCTCTTTTGCAAAGAGATAGGCATTGGAAAATTCAGGGCTATAACGTGTAGATGAAGCCCTAACAGGAGGCTTTAAAATTTTCATTCTAGTGTCTTTCGTTTGGGAGAAAAATGCAAAGGTACAATACAGCTTTTCCTTGCCGATATCTCTCTTTTGCAAAGAGATAGGCATTGGAAAATTCAGGGCTATAACGTGTAGATGAAGCACTAACAGGAGGCTTTAAAATTTTCATTCTAGTGTCTTTCGTTTGGGAGAAAAATGCAAAGGTACAATACAGCTTTTCCTTGCCAATATCTCTCTTTTGCAAAGAGCTAGGCATTGGAAAATTCAGGGCTATACCGTGTAGATGAAGCACTAACAGGAGGCTTTTAAATTTTCATTCTAGTGTCCTTCGTTTGGGAGAAAAATGCAAAGGTACAATACAGCTTTTCCTTGCCGATATCTCTCTTTTGCAAAGAGATAGGCATTGGAAAATTCAGGGCTATAACGTGTAGATGAAGCACTAACAGGAGGCTTTAAAATTTTAATTCTAGTGTCTTTCGTTTGGGAGAAAAATGCAAAGGTACAATACAGTTTTTCCTTGCCGATATCTCTCTTTGGCAAAGAGATAGGCATTGGAAAATTCAGGGCTATAACGTGTAGATGAAGCACTAACAGGAGGCTTTAAAATTTTCATTCTAGTGTCTTTCGTTTGGGAGAAAAATGCAAAAGTACAATGCAGCTTTTCCTTGCCGATATCTCTCTTTTGCAAAGAGATAGGCATTGGAAAATGCAGGGCTATAACGTGTAGATGAAGCACTAACAGGAGGCTTTAAAATTTTCATTCTAGTGTCTTTCGTTTGGGAGAAAAATGCAAAGGTACAATACAGCATTTCCTTGCCGATATCTCTCTTTTGTAAAGAGATAGGCATTGGAAAATTCAGGGCTATTACGTGTAGATGAAGCACTAACAGGAGGCTTTAAAATTTTAATTCTAGTGTCTTTCGTTTGGGAGAAAAATGCAAAGGTACAATACAGTTTTTCCTTGCCGATATCTCTCTTTGGCAAAGAGATAGGCATTGGAAAATTCAGGGCTATAACGTGTAGATGAAGCACTAACAGGAGGCTTTAAAATTTTCATTCTAGTGTCTTTCGTTTGGGAGAAAAATGCAAAGGTACAATACAGCTTTTCCTTGCCGATATCTCTCTTTTGCAAAGAGATAGGCATTGGAAAATTCAGGGCTATAACGTGTAGATGAAGCACTAACAGGAGGCTTTAAAATTTTCATTCTAGTGTCTTTCGTTTGGGAGAAAAATGCAAAGGTACAATACAGCAATTCCTTGCCGATATCTCTCTTTTGTAAAGAGATAGGCATTGGAAAATTCAGGGCTATTACGTGTAGATGAAGCACTAACAGGAGGCTTTCAAATTTTCATTCTAGTGTCTTTCGTTTGGGAGAAAATGCAAAAGTACAATGCAGCTTTTCCTTGCCGATATCTCTCTTTTGCAAAGAGATAGGCATTGGAAAATGCAGGGCTATAACGTGTAGATGAAGCACTAACAGGAGGCTTTAAAATTTTCATTCTAGTGTCTTTCGTTTGGGAGAAAAATGCAAAGGTATAATACAGCATTTCCTTGCCGATATCTCTCTTTTGCAAAGAGATAGGCATTGGAAAATTCAGGGCTATAACGTGTAGATGAAGCACTAACAGGAGGCTTTAAAATTTTCATTCTAGTGTCTTTCGTTTGGGAGAAAAATGCAAAGGTACAATACAGCTTTTCCTTGCCGATATCTCTCTTTTGCAAAGAGATAGGCATTGGAAAATTCAGGGCTATAACGTGTAGATGAAGCACTAACAGGAGGCTTTAAAATTTTCATTCTAGTGTCTTTCGTTTAGGAGAAAAATGCAAAGGTACAATACAGTTTTTCCTTGCCAATATATCTCTTTTGCAAAGAGATAGGCATTGGAAAATTCAGGGCTATAACGTGCAGATGAAGCACTAACAGGAGGCTTTAAAATTTTCATTCTAGTGTCCTTCGTTTGGGAGAAAAATGCAAAGGTACAATACAGCTTTTCCTTGCCGATATCTCTCTTTTGCAAAGAGCTAGGCATTGGAAAATTCAGGGCTATACCGTGTAGATGAAGCACTAACAGGAGGCTTTTAAATTTTCATTCTAGTGTCTTTCGTTTGGGAGAAAAATGCAAAGGTACAATACAGTTTTTCCTTGCCGATATCTCTCTTTGGCAAAGAGATAGGCATTGGAAAATTCAGGGCTATAACGCGTAGATGAAGCACTAACAGGAGGCTTTAAAATTTTCATTCTAGTGTCTTTCGTTTGGGAGAAAAATGCAAAGGTACAATACAGCTTTTCCTTGCCAATATCTCTCTTTTGCAAAGAGCTAGGCATTGGAAAATTCAGGGCTATACCGTGTAGATGAAGCACTAACAGGAGGCTTTTAAATTTTCATTCTAGTGTCCTTCGTTTGGGAGAAAAATGCAAAGGTACAATACAGCTTTTCCTTGCCGATATCTCTCTTTTGCAAAGAGATAGGCATTGGAAAATTCAGGGCTATAACGTGTAGATGAAGCACTAACAGGAGGCTTTAAAATTTTCATTCTAGTGTCTTTCGTTTGGGAGAAAAATGCAAAGGTACAATACAGCTTTTCCTTGCCGATATCTCTCTTTTGCAAAGAGATAGGCATTGGAAAATTCAGGGCTATAACGTGTAGATGAAGCACTAACAGGAGGCTTTAAAATTTTCATTCTAGTGTCTTTCGTTTAGGAGAAAAATGCAAAGGTACAATACAGTTTTTCCTTGCCAATATATCTCTTTTGCAAAGAGATAGGCATTGGAAAATTCAGGGCTATAACGTGCAGATGAAGCACTAACAGGAGGCTTTAAAATTTTCATTCTAGTGTCCTTCGTTTGGGAGAAAAATGCAAAGGTACAATACAGCTTTTCCTTGCCAATATCTCTCTTTTGCAAAGAGCTAGGCATTGGAAAATTCAGGGCTATACCGTGTAGATGAAGCACTAACAGGAGGCTTTTAAATTTTCATTCTAGTGTCCTTCGTTTGGGAGAAAAATGCAAAGGTACAATACAGCTTTTCCTTGCCGATATCTCTCTTTTGCAAAGAGATAGGCATTGGAAAATTCAGGGCTATAACGTGTAGATGAAGCCCTAACAGGAGGCTTTAAAATTTTCATTCTAGTGTCTTTCGTTTGGGAGAAAAATGCAAAGGTACAATACAGCTTTTCCTTGCCGATATCTCTCTTTTGCAAAGAGATAGGCATTGGAAAATTCAGGGCTATAACGTGTAGATGAAGCACTAACAGGAGGCTTTAAAATTTTCATTCTAGTGTCTTTCGTTTGGGAGAAAAATGCAAAGGTACAATACAGCTTTTCCTTGCCGATATCTCTCTTTTGCAAAGAGATAGGCATTGGAAAATTCAGGGCTATAACGTGTAGATGAAGCACTAACAGGAGGCTTTAAAATTTTCATTCTAGTGTCCTTCGTTTGGGAGAAAAATGCAAAGGTACAATACAGCTTTTCCTTGCCGATATCTCTCTTTTGCAAAGAGATAGGCATTGGAAAATTCAGGGCTATAACGTGTAGATGAAGCACTAATAGGAGGCTTTAAAATTTTCAATCTAGTGTCCTTCGTTTGGGAGAAAAATGCAAAGGTACAATACAGCTTTTCCTTGCCGATATCTCTCTTTTGCAAAGAGCTAGGCATTGGAAAATTCAGGGCTATAACGTGTAGATGAAGCACTAACAGGAGGCTTTAAAATTTTCATTCTAGTGTCTTTCGTTTGGGAGAAAAATGCAAAAGTACAATGCTGCTTTTCCTTGCCGATATCTCTCTTTTGCAAAGAGATAGGCATTTGAAAATGCAGGGCTATAACGTGTAGATGAAGCACTAACAGGAGGCTTTAAAATTTTCATTCTAGTGTCTTTCGTTTGAGAGAAAAAATGCAAAGGTACAATACAGCTTTTCCTTGCCAATATCTCTCTTTTGCAAAGAGCTAGGCATTGGAAATATCAGGGCTATACCGTGTAGATGAAGCACTAACAGGAGGCTTTTAAATTTTCATTCTAGTGTCCTTCGTTTGGGAGAAAAATGCAAAGGTACAATACAGTTTTTCCTTGCCGATATCTCTCTTTGGCAAAGAGATAGGCATTGGAAAATTCAGGGCTATAACGTGTAGATGAAGCACTAACAGGAGGCTTTAAAATTTTCATTCTAGTGTCTTTCGTTTGGGAGAAAAATGCAAAGGTACAATACAGTTTTTCCTTGCCGATATCTCTCTTTGGCAAAGAGATAGGCATTGGAAAATTCAGGGCTATAACGCGTAGATGAAGCACTAACAGGAGGCTTTAAAATTTTCATTCTAGTGTCTTTCGTTTGGGAGAAAAATGCAAAGGTACAATACAGCTTTTCCTTGCCAATATCTCTCTTTTGCAAAGAGCTAGGCATTGGAAAATGCAGGGCTATAACGTGTAGATGAAGCACTAACAGGAGGCTTTAAAATTTTCATTCTAGTGTCTTTCGTTTGGGAGAAAAATGCAAAGGTACAATACAGCATTTCCTTGCCGATATCTCTCTTTTGTAAAGAGATAGGCATTGGAAAATTCAGGGCTATTACGTGTAGATGAAGCACTAACAGGAGGCTTTAAAATTTTCATTCTAGTGTCTTTCGTTTGGGAGAAAAATGCAAAAGTACAATGCAGCTTTTCCTTGCCGATATCTCTCTTTTGCAAAGAGATAGCAATTGGAAAATGCAGGGCTATAACGTGTAGATGAAGCACTAACAGGAGGCTTTAAAATTTTCATTCTAGTGTCTTTCGTTTGGGAGAAAAATGCAAAGGTACAATACAGATTTTCCTTGCCGATATCTCTCTTTTGCAAAGAGCTAGGCATTGGAAAATTCAGGGCTATAACGTGTAGATGAAGCACTAACAGGAGGCTTTAAAATTTTCATTCTAGTGTCCTTCGTTTGGGAGAAAAATGCAAAGGTACAATACAGCTTTTCCTTGCCAATATCTCTCTTTTGCAAAGAGCTAGGCATTGGAAAATTCAGGGCTATACCGTGTAGATGAAGCACTAACAGGAGGCTTTTAAATTTTCATTCTAGTGTCCTTCGTTTGGGAGAAAAATGCAAAGGTACAATACAGCTTTTCCTTGCCGATATCTCTCTTTTGCAAAGAGATAGGCATTGGAAAATTCAGGGCTATAACGTGTAGATGAAGCACTAACAGGAGGCTTTAAAATTTTCATTCTAGTGTCTTTCGTTTGGGAGAAAAATGCAAAGGTACAATACAGCTTTTCCTTGCCGATATCTCTCTTTTGCAAAGAGCTAGGCATTGGAAAATTCAGGGCTATAACGTGTAGATGAAGCACTAACAGTAGGCTTTAAAATTTTAATTCTAGTGTCTTTCGTTTGGGAGAAAAATGCAAAGGTACAATACAGCTTTTCCTTGCCAATATCTCTCTTTTGCAAAGAGCTAGGCATTGGAAAATTCAGGGCTATACCGTGTAGATGAAGCACTAACAGGAGGCTTTTAAATTTTCATTCTAGTGTCCTTCGTTTGGGAGAAAAATGCAAAGGTACAATACAGCTTTTCCTTGCCGATATCTTTCTTTTGCAAAGAGATAGGCATTGGAAAATTCAGGGCTATAACGTGTAGATGAAGCACTAACAGGAGGCTTTAAAATTTTAATTCTAGTGTCTTTCGTTTGGGAGAAAAATGCAAAGGTACAATACAGTTTTTCCTTGCCGATATCTCTCTTTGGCAAAGAGATAGGCATTGGAAAATTCAGGGCTATAACGTGTAGATGAAGCACTAACAGGAGGCTTTAAAATTTTCATTCTAGTGTCTTTCGTTTGGGAGAAAAATGCAAAGGTACAATACAGTTTTTCCTTGCCGATATCTCTCTTTGGCAAAGAGATAGGCATTGGAAAATTCAGGGCTATAACGCGTAGATGAAGCACTAACAGGAGGCTTTAAAATTTTCATTCTAGTGTCTTTCGTTTGGGAGAAAAATGCAAAGGTACAATACAGCTTTTCCTTGCCAATATCTCTCTTTTGCAAAGAGCTAGGCATTGGAAAATGCAGGGCTATAACGTGTAGATGAAGCACTAACAGGAGGCTTTAAAATTTTCATTCTAGTGTCTTTCGTTTGGGAGAAAAATGCAAAGGTACAATACAGCATTTCCTTGCCGATATCTCTCTTTTGTAAAGAGATAGGCATTGGAAAATTCAGGGCTATTACGTGTAGATGAAGCACTAACAGGAGGCTTTAAAATTTTCATTCTAGTGTCTTTCGTTTGGGAGAAAAATGCAAAAGTACAATGCAGCTTTTCCTTGCCGATATCTCTCTTTTGCAAAGAGATAGGCATTGGAAAATGCAGGGCTATAACGTGTAGATGAAGCACTAACAGGAGGCTTTAAAATTTTCATTCTAGTGTCTTTCGTTTGGGAGAAAAATGCAAAGGTACAATACAGCATTTCCTTGCCGATATCTCTCTTTTGCAAAGAGATAGGCATTGGAAAATTCAGGGCTATAACGTGTAGATGAAGCACTAACAGGAGGCTTTAAAATTTTCATTCTAGTGTCTTTCGTTTGGGAGAAAAATGCAAAGGTACAATACAGCTTTTCCTTGCCGATATCTCTCTTTTGCAAAGAGATAGGCATTGGAAAATTCAGGGCTATAACGTGTAGATGAAGCACTAACAGGAGGCTTTAAAATTTTTATTCTAGTGTCCTTCGTTTGGGAGAAAAATGCAAAGGTACAATACAGCTTTTCCTTGCCGATATCTCTCTTTTGCAAAGAGATAGGAATTGGAAAATTCAGGGCTATAACGTGTAGATGAAGCACTAATAGGAGGCTTTAAAATTTGCATTCTAGTGTCCTTCGTTTGGGAGAAAAATGCAAAGGTACAATACAGCTTTTCCTTGCCGATATCTCTCTTTTGCAAAGAGATAGGCATTGGAAAATTCAGGGCTATAACGTGTAGATGAAGCACTAACAGGAGGCTTTAAAATTTTCATTCTAGTGTCTTTCGTTTGGGAGAAAAATGCAAAGGTACAATACAGCTTTTCCTTGCCGATATCTCTCTTTTGCAAAGAGCTAGGCATTGGAAAATTCAGGGCTATAACGTGTAGATGAAGCATTAACAGTAGGCTTTAAAATTTTCATTCTAGTGTCTTTCGTTTGGGAGAAAAATGCAAAGGTACAATACAGCTTTTCCTTGCCAATATCTCTCTTTTGCAAAGAGCTAGGCATTGGAAAATTCAGGGCTATAACGTGTAGATGAAGCACTAACAGGAGGCTTTAAAATTTTCATTCTAGTGTCTTTCGTTTAGGAGAAAAATGCAAAGGTACAATACAGTTTTTCCTTGCCAATATATCTCTTTTGCAAAGAGATAGGCATTGGAAAATTCAGGGCTATAACGTGCAGATGAAGCACTAACAGGAGGCTTTAAAATTTTCATTCTAGTGTCCTTCGTTTGGGAGAAAAATGCAAAGGTACAATACAGCTTTTCCTTGCCAATATCTCTCTTTTGCAAAGAGCTAGGCATTGGAAAATTCAGGGCTATACCGTGTAGATGAAGCACTAACAGGAGGCTTTTAAATTTTCATTCTAGTGTCCTTCGTTTGGGAGAAAAATGCAAAGGTACAATACAGCTTTTCCTTGCCGATATCTCTCTTTTGCAAAGAGATAGGCATTGGAAAATTCAGGGCTATAACGTGTAGATGAAGCACTAACAGGAGGCTTTAAAATTTTCATTCTAGTGTCTTTCGTTTGAGAGAAAAAATGCAAAGGTACAATACAGCTTTTCCTTGCCAATATATCTCTTTTGCAAAGAGATAGGCATTGGAAAATTCAGGGCTATAACGTGCAGATGAAGCACTAACAGGAGGCTTTAAAATTTTCATTCTAGTGTCCTTCGTTTGGGAGAAAAATGCAAAGGTACAATACAGCTTTTCCTTGCCAATATCTCTCTTTTGCAAAGAGCTAGGCATTGGAAAATTCAGGGCTATACCGTGTAGATGAAGCACTAACAGGAGGCTTTTAAATTTTCATTCTAGTTTCCTTCGTTTGGGAGAAAAATGCAAAAGTACAATGCTGCTTTTCCTTGCCGATATCTCTCTTTTGCAAAGAGATAGGCATTTGAAAATGCAGGGCTATAACGTGAAGATGAAGCACTAACAGGAGGCTTTAAAATTTTCATTCTAGTGTCTTTCGTTTGAGAGAAAAAATGCAAAGGTACAATACAGCTTTTCCTTGCCAATATCTCTCTTTTGCAAAGAGCTAGGCATTGGAAAATTCAGGGCTATACCGTGTAGATGAAGCACTAACAGGAGGCTTTTAAATTTTAATTCTAGTGTCCTTCGTTTGGGAGAAAAATGCAAAGGTACAATACAGTTTTTCCTTGCCGATATCTCTCTTTGGCAAAGAGATAGGCATTGGAAAATTCAGGGCTATAACGTGTAGATGAAGCACTAACAGGAGGCTTTAAAATTTTCATTCTAGTGTCTTTCGTTTGGGAGAAAAATGCAAAGGTACAATACAGTTTTTCCTTGCCGATATCTCTCTTTGGCAAAGAGATAGGCATTGGAAAATTCAGGGCTATAACGCGTAGATGAAGCACTAACAGGAGGCTTTAAAATTTTCATTCTAGTGTCTTTCGTTTGGGAGAAAAATGCAAAGGTACAATACAGCTTTTCCTTGCCAATATCTCTCTTTTGCAAAGAGCTAGGCATTGGAAAATGCAGGGCTATAACGTGTAGATGAAGCACTAACAGGAGTCTTTAAAATTTTCATTCTAGTGTCTTTCGTTTGGGAGAAAAATGCAAAGGTACAATACAGCTTTTCCTTGCCGATATCTCTCTTTTGCAAAGAGCTAGGCATTGGAAAATTCAGGGCTATAACGTGTAGATGAAGCACTAACAGTAGGCTTTAAAATTTTCATTCTAGTGTCCTTCGTTTGGGAGAAAAATGCAAAGGTAAAATACAGCTTTTCCTTGCCAATATCTCTCTTTTGCAAAGAGCTAGGCATTGGAAAATTCAGGGCTATAACGTGTAGATGAAGCACTAACAGGAGGCTTTAAAATTTTCATTCTAGTGTCTTTCGTTTGGGAGAAAAATGCAAAGGTACAATACAGCTTTTCCTTGCCAATATCTCTCTTTTGCAAAGAGCTAGGCATTGGAAAATGCAGGGCTATAACGTGTAGATGAAGCACTAACAGGAGGCTTTACAATTTTCATTCTAGTGTCTTTCGTTTGGGAGAAAAATGCAAAGGTACAATGCTGCTTTTCCTTGCCGATATCTCTCTTTTGCAAAGAGCTAGGCATTGGAAAATTCAGGGCTATACCGTGTAGATGAAGCACTAACAGGAGGCTTTAAAATTTTCATTCTAGTGTCTTTCGTTTGGGAGAAAAATGCAAAGGTACAATACAGCATTTCCTTGCCGATATCTCTCTTTTGCAAAGAGATAGGCATTGGAAAATTCAGGGCTATAACGTGTAGATGAAGCACTAACAGGAGGCTTTAAAATGTTCATTCTAGTGTCTTTCGTTTGGGAGAAAAATGCAAATGTACAATACAGCTTTTCCTTGCCGATATCTCTCTTTTGCAAAGAGATAGGCATTGGAAAATTCAGGGCTATAACGTGTAGATGAAGCACTAACAGGAGGCTTTAAAATTTTCATTCTAGTGTCCTTCGTTTGGGAGAAAAATGCAAAGGTTCAATACAGCTTTTCCTTGCCGATATCTCTCTTTTGCAAAGAGATAGGCATTGGAAAATTCAGGGCTATAACGTGTAGATGAAGCACTAACAGGAGGCTTTAAAATTTTCATTCTAGTGTCTTTCGTTTGGGAGAAAAATGCAAAGGTACAATACAGCTTTTCCTTGCCGATATCTCTCTTTTGCAAAGAGCTAGGCATTGGAAAATTCAGGGCTAAAACGTGTAGATGAAGCACTAACAGTAGGCTTTAAAATTTTCATTCTAGTGTCCTTCGTTTGAGAGAAAAATGCAAAGGTACAATACAGCATTTCCTTGCCAATATCTCTCTTTTGCAAAGAGCTAGGCATTGGAAAATTCAGGGCTATAACGTGTAGATGAAGCACTAACAGGAGGCTTTAAAATTTTCATTCTAGTGTCTTTCGTTTGGGAGAAAAATGCAAAGGTACAATACAGTTTTTCCTTGCCGATATCTCTCTTTTGCAAAGAGATAGGCATTGGAAAATTCAGGGCTATAACGTGTAGATGAAGCACTAACAGGAGGCTTTTAAATTTTCATTCTAGTGTCCTTCGTTTGGGAGAAAAATGCAAAGGTACAATACAGCTTTTCCTTGCCGATATCTCTCTTTTGCAAAGAGATAGGCATTGGAAAATTCAGGGCTATAACGTGTAGATGAAGCACTAACAGGAGGCTTTTAAATTTTCATTCTAGTGTCCTTCGTTTGGGAGAAAAATGCAAAGGTACAATACAGCTTTTCCTTGCCGATATCTCTCTTTTGCAAAGAGATAGGCATTGGAAAATTCAGGGCTATAACGTGTTGATGAAGCACTAACAGGAGGCTTTAAAATTTTAATTCTAGTGTCCTTCGTTTGGGAGAAAAATGCAAAGGTACAATACAGCTTTTCCTTGCCGATATCTCTCTTTTGCAAAGAGATAGGCATTGGAAAATTCAGGGCTATAACGTGTAGATGAAGCACTAACAGGAGGCTTTAAAATTTTCAATCTAGTGTCCTTCGTTTGGGAGAAAAATGCAAAGGTACAATACAGCTTTTCCTTGCCAATATCTCTCTTTTGCAAAGAGCTAGGCATTGGAAAATTCAGGGCTATACCGTGTAGATGAAGCACTAACAGGAGGCTTTAAAATTTTCATTCTAGTGTCTTTCGTTTGGGAGAAAAATGCAAAGGTACAATACAGCATTTCCTTGCCGATATCTCTCTTTTGCAAAGAGATAGGCATTGGAAAATTCAGGGCTATAACGTGTAGATGAAGCACTAACAGGAGGCTTTAAAATGTTCATTCTAGTGTCTTTCGTTTGGGAGAAAAATGCAAAGGTACAATACAGCTTTTCCTTGCCGATATCTCTCTTTTGCAAAGAGATAGGCATTGGAAAATTCAGGGCTATAACGTGTAGATGAAGCACTAACAGGAGGCTTTAAAATTTTCATTCTAGTGTCCTTCGTTTGGGAGAAAAATGCAAAGGTACAATACAGCTTTTCCTTGCCGATATCTCTCTTTTGCAAAGAGATAGGCATTGGAAAATTCAGGGCTATAACGTGTAGATGAAGCACTAATAGGAGGCTTTAAAATTTTCATTCTAGTGTCCTTCGTTTGGGAGAAAAATGCAAAGGTTCAATACAGCTTTTCCTTGCCGATATCTCTCTTTTGCAAAGAGATAGGCATTGGAAAATTCAGGGCTATAACGTGTAGATGAAGCACTAACAGGAGGCTTTAAAATTTTCATTCTAGTGTCTTTCGTTTTGGAGAAAAATGCAAAGGTACAATACAGCTTTTCCTTGCCGATATCTCTCTTTTGCAAAGAGCTAGGCATTGGAAAATTCAGGGCTATAACGTGTAGATGAAGCACTAACAGTAGGCTTTAAAATTTTCATTCTAGTGTCCTTCGTTTGGGAGAAAAATGCAAAGGTACAATACAGCTTTTCCTTGCCAATATCTCTCTTTTGCAAAGAGCTAGGCATTGGAAAATTCAGGGCTATAATGTGTAGATGAAGCACTAACAGGAGGCTTTAAAATTTTCATTCTAGTGTCTTTCGTTTGGGAGAAAAATGCAAAGGTACAATACAGCTTTTCCTTGCCAATATCTCTCTTTTGCAAAGAGCTAGGCATTGGAAAATGCAGGGCTATAACGTGTAGATGAAGCACTAACAGGAGGCTTTACAATTTTCATTCTAGTGTCTTTCGTTTGGGAGAAAAATGCAAAGGTACAATGCTGCTTTTCCTTGCCGATATCTCTCTTTTGCAAAGAGCTAGGCATTGGAAAATTCAGGGCTATACCGTGTAGATGAAGCACTAACAGGAGGCTTTAAAATTTTCATTCTAGTGTCTTTCGTTTGGGAGAAAAATGCAAAGGTACAATACAGCTTTTCCTTGCCGATATCTCTCTTTTGCAAAGAGATAGGCATTGGAAAATTCAGGGCTATAACGTGTAGATGAAGCACTAACAGTAGGCTTTAAAATTTTCATTCTAGTGTCCTTCGTTTGAGAGAAAAATGCAAAGGTACAATACAGCATTTCCTTGCCAATATCTCTCTTTTGCAAAGAGCTAGGCATTGGAAAATTCAGGGCTATAACGTGTAGATGAAGCACTAACAGGAGGCTTTAAAATTTTCATTCTAGTGTCTTTCGTTTGGGAGAAAAATGCAAAGGTACAATACAGTTTTTCCTTGCCGATATCTCTCTTTTGCAAAGAGATAGGCATTGGAAAATTCAGGGCTATAACGTGTAGATGAAGCACTAACAGGAGGCTTTTAAATTTTCATTCTAGTGTCCTTCGTTTGGGAGAAAAATGCAAAGGTACAATACAGCTTTTCCTTGCCGATATCTCTCTTTTGCAAAGAGATAGGCATTGGAAAATTCAGGGCTATAACGTGTAGATGAAGCACTAACAGGAGGCTTTTAAATTTTCATTCTAGTGTCCTTCGTTTGGGAGAAAAATGCAAAGGTACAATACAGCTTTTCCTTGCCGATATCTCTCTTTTGCAAAGAGATAGGCATTGGAAAATTCAGGGCTATAACGTGTAGATGAAGCACTAACAGGAGGCTTTAAAATTTTAATTCTAGTGTCCTTCGTTTGGGAGAAAAATGCAAAGGTACAATACAGCTTTTCCTTGCCGATATCTCACTTTTGCAAAGAGATAGGCATTGGAAAATTCAGGGCTATAACGTGTAGATGAAGCACTAATAGGAGGCTTTAAAATTTTCAATCTAGTGTCCTTCGTTTGGGAGAAAAATGCAAAGGTACAATACAGCTTTTCCTTGCCAATATCTCTCTTTTGCAAAGAGCTAGGCATTGGAAAATTCAGGGCTATACCGTGTAGATGAAGCACTAACAGGAGGCTTTAAAATTTTCATTCTAGTGTCTTTCGTTTGGGAGAAAAATGCAAAGGTACAATACAGCATTTCCTTGCCGATATCTCTCTTTTGCAAAGAGATAGGCATTGGAAAATTCAGGGCTATAACGTGTAGATGAAGCACTAACAGGAGGCTTTAAAATGTTCATTCTAGTGTCTTTCGTTTGGTAGAAAAATGCAAAGGTACAATACAGCTTTTCCTTGCCGATATCTCTCTTTTGCAAAGAGATAGGCATTGGAAAATTCAGGGCTATAACGTGTAGATGAAGCACTAACAGGAGGCTTTAAAATTTTCATTCTAGTGTCCTTCGTTTGGGAGAAAAATGCAAAGGTACAATACAGCTTTTCCTTGCCGATATCTCTCTTTTGCAAAGAGATAGGCATTGGAAAATTCAGGGCTATAACGTGTAGATGAAGCACTAATAGGAGGCTTTAAAATTTTCATTCTAGTGTCCTTCGTTTGGGAGAAAAATGCAAAGGTTCAATACAGCTTTTCCTTGCCGATATCTCTCTTTTGCAAAGAGATAGGCATTGGAAAATTCAGGGCTATAACGTGTAGATGAAGCACTAACAGGAGGCTTTAAAATTTTCATTCTAGTGTCTTTCGTTTTGGAGAAAAATGCAAAGGTACAATACAGCTTTTCCTTGCCGATATCTCTCTTTTGCAAAGAGCTAGGCATTGGAAAATTCAGGGCTATAACGTGTAGATGAAGCACTAACAGTAGGCTTTAAAATTTTCATTCTAGTGTCCTTCGTTTGGGAGAAAAATGCAAAGGTACAATACAGCTTTTCCTTGCCAATATCTCTCTTTTGCAAAGAGCTAGGCATTGGAAAATTCAGGGCTATAATGTGTAGATGAAGCACTAACAGGAGGCTTTAAAATTTTCATTCTAGTGTCTTTCGTTTGGGAGAAAAATGCAAAGGTACAATACAGCTTTTCCTTGCCAATATCTCTCTTTTGCAAAGAGCTAGGCATTGGAAAATGCAGGGCTATAACGTGTAGATGAAGCACTAACAGGAGGCTTTACAATTTTCATTCTAGTGTCTTTCGTTTGGGAGAAAAATGCAAAGGTACAATGCTGCTTTTCCTTGCCGATATCTCTCTTTTGCAAAGAGCTAGGCATTGGAAAATTCAGGGCTATACCGTGTAGATGAAGCACTAACAGGAGGCTTTAAAATTTTCATTCTAGTGTCTTTCGTTTGGGAGAAAAATGCAAAGGTACAATACAGCATTTCCTTGCCGATATCTCTCTTTTGCAAAGAGATAGGCATTGGAAAATTCAGGGCTATAACGTGTAGATGAAGCACTAACAGGAGGCTTTAAAATGTTCATTCTAGTGTCTTTCGTTTGGGAGAAAAATGCAAAGGTACAATACAGCTTTTCCTTGCCGATATCTCTCTTTTGCAAAGAGATAGGCATTGGAAAATTCAGGGCTATAACGTGTAGATGAAGCACTAACAGGAGGCTTTAAAATTTTCATTCTAGTGTCCTTCGTTTGGGAGAAAAATGCAAAGGTTCAATACAGCTTTTCCTTGCCGATATCTCTCTTTTGCAAAGAGATAGGCATTGGAAAATTCAGGGCTATAACGTGTAGATGAAGCACTAACAGGAGGCTTTAAAATTTTCATTCTAGTGTCTTTCGTTTGGGAGAAAAATGCAAAGGTACAATACAGCTTTTCCTTGCCGATATCTCTCTTTTGCAAAGAGCTAGGCATTGGAAAATTCAGGGCTATAACGTGTAGATGAAGCACTAACAGTAGGCTTTAACATTTTCATTCTAGTGTCCTTCGTTTGGGAGAAAAATGCAAAGGTACAATACAGCTTTTCCTTGCCAATATCTCTCTTTTGCAAAGAGCTAGGCATTGGAAAATTCAGGGCTATAACGTGTAGATGAAGCACTAACAGGAGGCTTTAAAATTTTCATTCTAGTGTCTTTCGTTTGGGAGAAAAATGCAAAGGTACAATACAGTTTTTCCTTGCCGATATCTCTCTTTTGCAAAGAGATAGGCATTGGAAAATTCAGGGCTATAACGTGTAGATGAAGCACTAACAGGAGGCTTTTAAATTTTCATTCTAGTGTCCTTCGTTTGGGAGAAAAATGCAAAGGTACAATACAGCTTTTCCTTGCCGATATCTCTCTTTTGCAAAGAGATAGGCATTGGAAAATTCAGGGCTATAACGTGTAGATTAAGCACTAACAGGAGGCTTTTAAATTTTCATTCTAGTGTCCTTCGTTTGGGAGAAAAATGCAAAGGTACAATACAGCTTTTCCTTGCCGATATCTCTCTTTTGCAGAGATAGGCATTGGAAAATTCAGGGCTATAACGTGTAGATGAAGCACTAACAGGAGGCTTTAAAATTTTAATTCTAGTGTCTTTCGTTTGGGAGAAAAATGCAAAGGTACAATACAGCTTTTCCTTGCCGATATCTCTCTTTTGCAAAGAGATAGGCATTGGAAAATTCAGGGCTATAACGTGTAGATGAAGCACTAACAGGAGGCTTTAAAATTTTCATTCTAGTGTCCTTCGTTTGGGAGAAAAATGCAAAGGTACAATACAGCTTTTCCTTGCCGATATCTCTCTTTTGCAAAGAGATAGGCATTGGAAAATTCAGGGCTATAACGTGTAGATGAAGCACTAACAGGAGGCTTTAAAATTTTCATTCTAGTGTCTTTCGTTTGGGAGAAAAATGCAAAGTTACAATACAGCTTTTCCTTGCCGATATCTCTCTTTAGCAAAGAGATAGGCATTGGAAAATTCAGGGCTATAACGTGTAGATGAAGCACTAACAGGAGGCTTTAAAATTTTCATTCTAGTGTCCTTCGTTTGGGAGAAAAATGCAAAGGTACAAGACAGCTTTTCCTTGCCAATATCTCTCTTTTGCAAAGAGCTGCGCATTGGAAAATTCAGGGCTATGTCGTGTAGATGATGGCCTAACAGGAGGCTTTAAAATGTTCTTTCTAGTGTCCTTCGTTTGAGAGAAAAATGCAATGGTACAAGACAGCTTTTCCTTGCCAATATCTCTCTTTTGCAAAGAGCTGCGCATTGGAAAATTCAGGGCTATGTCGTGTAGATGATGGCCTAACAGGAGGCTTTAAAATTTTCTTTCTAGTGTCCTTCGTTTGGGAGAAAAATGCAATGGTACAAGACAGCTTTTCCTTGCCAATATCTCTCTTTTGCAAAGAGCTGCGCATTGGAAAATTCAGGGCTATGTCGTGTAGATGATGGCCTAAAAGGAGGCTTTAAAATTTTCTTTCTAGTGTCCTTCGTTTGGGAGAAAAATGCAATGGTACAAGACAGCTTTTCCTTGCCAATATCTCTCTTTTGCAAAGAGCTGCGCATTGGAAAATTCAGGGCTATGTCGTGTAGATGATGGCCTAACAGGAGGCTTTAAAATTTTCTTTCTAGTGTCCTTCGTTTGGGAGAAAAATGCAAAGGTACAAGACAGCTTTTCCTTGCCAATATCTCTATTTTGCAAAGAGCTACGCATTGGAAAATTCAGGGCTATGTCGTGTAGATGATGGCCTAACAGGAGGCTTTAAAATTTTCTTTCTAGTGACCTTCGTTTGGGAGAAAAATGCAAAGGTACAAGACAGCTTTTCCTTGCCAATATCTCTCTTTTGCAAAGAGCTGCGCATTGGAAAATTCAGGGCTATGTCGTGTAGATGATGGCCTAACAGGAGGCTTTAAAATGTTCTTTCTAGTGTCCTTCGTTTGGGAGAAAAATGCAATGGTACAAGACAGCTTTTCCTTGCCAATATCTCTCTTTTGCAAAGAGCTGCGCATTGGAAAATTCAGGGCTATGTCGTGTAGATGATGGCCTAACAGGAGGCTTTAAAATTTTCTTTCTAGTGTCCTTCGTTTGGGAGAAAAATGCAATGGTACAAGACAGCTTTTCCTTGCCAATATCTCTCTTTTGCAAAGAGCTGCGCATTGGAAAATTCAGGGCTATGTCGTGTAGATGATGGCCTAACAGGAGGCTTTAAAATTTTCTTTCTAGTGTCCTTCGTTTGGGAGAAAAATGCAAAGGTACAAGACAGCTTTTCCTTGCCAATATCTCTATTTTGCAAAGAGCTACGCATTGGAAAATTCAGGGCTATGTCGTGTAGATGATGGCCTAACAGGAGGCTTTAAAATTTTCTTTCTAGTGACCTTCGTTTGGGAGAAAAATGCAAAGGTACAAGACAGCTTTTCCTTGCCAATATCTCTCTTTTGCAAAGAGCTGCGCATTGGAAAATTCAGGGCTATGTCGTGTAGATGATGGCCTAACAGGAGGCTTTAAAATGTTCTTTCTAGTGTCCTTCGTTTGGGAGAAAAATGCAATGGTACAAGACAGCTTTTCCTTGCCAATATCTCTCTTTTGCAAAGAGCTGCGCATTGGAAAATTCAGGGCTATGTCGTGTAGATGATGGCCTAACAGGAGGCTTTAAAATTTTCTTTCTAGTGTCCTTCGTTTGGGAGAAAAATGCAAAGGTACAAGACAGCTTTTCCTTGCCAATATCTCTCTTTTGCAAAGAGCTACGCATTGGAAAATTCAGGGCTATGTCGTGTAGATGATGGCCTAACAGGAGGCTTTAAAATTTTCTTTCTAGTGTCCTTCGTTTGGGAGAAAAATGCAATGGTACAAGACAGCTTTTCTTTGCCAATATCTCTCTTTTGCAAAGAGCTGCGCATTGGAAAATTCAGGGCTATGTCGTGTAGATGATGGCCTAACAGGAGGCTTTAAAATTTTCTTTCTAGTGTCCTTCGTTTGGGAGAAAAATGCAAAGGTACAAGACAGCTTTTCCTTGCCAATATCTCTCTTTTGCAAAGAGCTGCGCATTGGAAAATTCAGGGCTATGTCGTGTAGATGATGGCCTAACAGGAGGCTTTAACATTTTCTTTCTAGTGTCCTTCGTTTGGGAGAAAAATGCAAAGGTACAAGACAGCTTTTCCTTGCCAATATCTCTCTTATGCAAAGAGCTACGCATTGGAAAATTCAGGGCTATGTCGTGTAGATGATGGCCTAACAGGAGGCTTTAAAATTTTCTTTCTAGTGACCTTCGTTTGGGAGAAAAATGCAAAGGTACAAGACAGCTTTTCCTTGCCAATATCTCTCTTTTGCAAAGAGCTGCGCATTGGAAAATTCAGGGCTATGTCGTGTAGATGATGGCCTAACAGGAGGCTTTAAAATGTTCTTTCTAGTGTCCTTCGTTTGGGAGAAAAATGCAATGGTACAAGACAGCTTTTCCTTGCCAATATCTCTCTTTTGCAAAGAGCTGCGCATTGGAAAATTCAGGGCTATGTCGTGTAGATGATGGCCTAACAGGAGGCTTTAAAATTTTCTTTCTAGTGTCCTTCGTTTGGGAGAAAAATGCAAAGGTACAAGACAGCTTTTCCTTGCCAATATCTCTCTTTTGCAAAGAGCTACGCATTGGAAAATTCAGGGCTATGTCGTGTAGATGATGGCCTAACAGGAGGCTTTAAAATTTTCTTTCTAGTGTCCTTCGTTTGGAAGAAAAATGCAATGGTACAAGACAGCTTTTCCTTGCCAAGAGATGCGCATTGGAAAATTCAGGGCTATGTCGTGTAGATTATGGCCTAACAGGAGGCTTTAAAATTTTCTTTCTAGTGACCTTCGTTTGGGAGAAAAATGCAAAGGTACAAGACAGCTTTTCCTTGCCAATATCTCTCTTTTGCAAAGAGCTGCGCATTGGAAAATTCAGGGCTATGTCGTGTAGATGATGGCCTAACAGGAGGCTTTAAAATGTTCTTTCTAGTGTCCTTCGTTTGGGAGAAAAATGCAATGGTACAAGACAGCTTTTCCTTGCCAATATCTCTCTTTTGCAAAGAGCTGCGCATTGGAAAATTCAGGGCTATGTCGTGTAGATGATGGCCTAACAGGAGGCTTTAAAATTTTCTTTCTAGTGTCCTTCGTTTGGGAGAAAAATGCAATGGTACAAGACAGCTTTTCCTTGCCAATATCTCTCTTTTGCAAAGAGCTGCGCATTGGAAAATTCAGGGCTATGTCGTGTAGATAATGGCCTAACAGGAGGCTTTAAAATTTTCTTTCTAGTGTCCTTCGTTTGGGAGAAAAATGCAAAGGTACAAGACAGCTTTTCCTTGCCAATATCTCTCTTTTGCAAAGAGCTACTCATTGGAAAATTCAGGGCTATGTCGTGTAGATGATGGCCTAACAGGAGGCTTTAAAATTTTCTTTCTAGTGCCCTTCGTTTGGGAGAAAAATGCAAAGGTACAAGACAGCTTTTCCTTGCCAATATCTCTCTTTTGCAAAGAGCTAGGCATTGGAAAATTCAGGGCTATAATGTGTAGATGAAGCACTAACAGGAGGCTTTAAAATTTTCATTCTAGTGTCCTTCGTTTGGGAGAAAAATGCAAAGGTACAATACAGCTTTTCCTTGCCGATATCTCTCTTTTGCAAAGAGATAGGCATTGGAAAATTCAGGGCTATAACGTGTAGATGAAGCACTAATAGGAGGCTTTAAAATTTTCATTCTAGTGTCCTTCGTTTGGGAGAAAAATGCAAAGGTTCAATACAGCTTTTCCTTGCCGATATCTCTCTTTTGCAAAGAGCTAGGCATTGGAAAATTCAGGGCTATAACGTGTAGATGAAGCACTAACAGGAGGCTTTAAAATTTTCATTCTAGTGTCTTTCGTTTGGGAGAAAAATGCAAAGGTACAATACAGTTTTTCCTTGCCGATATCTCTCTTTTGCAAAGAGCTGCGCATTGGAAAATTCAGGGCTATGTCGTGTAGATGATGGCCTAACAGGAGGCTTTAAAATGTTCTTTCTAGTGTCCTTCGTTTGGGAGAAAAATGCAATGGTACAAGACAGCTTTTCCTTGCCAATATCTCTCTTTTGCAAAGAGCTGCGCATTGGAAAATTCAGGGCTATGTCGTGTAGATGATGGCCTAACAGGAGGCTTTAAAATTTTCTTTCTAGTGTCCTTCGTTTGGGAGAAAAATGCAAAGGTACAAGACAGCTTTTCCTTGCCAATATCTCTCTTTTGCAAAGAGCTACGCATTGGAAAATTCAGGGCTATGTCGTGTAGATGATGGCCTAACAGGAGGCTTTAAAATTTTCTTTCTAGTGTCCTTCGTTTGGGAGAAAAATGCAATGGTACAAGACAGCTTTTCCTTGCCAAGAGCTGCGCATTGGAAAATTCAGGGCTATGTCGTGTAGATGATGGCCTAACAGGAGGCTTTAAAATTTTCTTTCTAGTGTCCTTCGTTTGGGAGAAAAATGCAAAGGTACAAGACAGCTTTTCCTTGCCAATATCTCTCTTTTGCAAAGAGCTACGGATTGGAAAATTCAGGGCTATGTCGTGTAGATGATGGCCTAACAGGAGGCTTTAAAATTTTCTTTCTAGTGTCCTTCGTTTGGGAGAAAAATGCAAAGGTACAAGACAGCTTTTCCTTGCCAATATCTCTCTTTTGCAAAGAGCTACGCATTGGAAAATTCAGGGCTATGTCGTGTAGATGGTGGCCTAACAGGAGGCTTTAAAATTTTCTTTCTAGTGACCTTCGTTTGGGAGAAAAATGCAAAGGAACAAGACAGCTTTTCCTTGCCAATATCTCTCTTTTGCAAAGAGCTGCGCATTGGAAAATTCAGGGCTATGTCGTGTAGATGATGGCATAACAGGAGGCTTTAAAATTTTCTTTCTAGTGTCCTTCGTTTGGGAGAAAAATGCAATGGTACAAGACAGCTTTTCCTTGCGAATATCTCTCTTTTGCAAAGAGCTGCGTATTGGAAAATTCAGGGCTATGTCGTGTAGATGATGGCCTAACAGGAGGCTTTAAAATTTTCTTTCTAGTAACCTTCGTTTGGGAGAAAAATGCAAAGGTACAAGACAGCTTTTCCTTGCCAATATCTCTCTTTTGCAAAGAGCTACGCATTGGAAAATTCAGGGCTATGTCGTGTAGATGATGGCCTAACAGGAGGCTTTAAAATTTTCTTTCTAGTGACCTTCGTTTGGGAGAAAAATGCAATGGTACAAGACAGCTTTTCCTTGCCAATATCTCTCTTTTGCAAAGAGCTGCGCATTGGAAAATTCAGGGCTATGTCGTGTAGATGATGGCCTAACAGGAGGCTTTAAAATTTTCTTTCTAGTGACCTTCGTTTGGGAGAAAAATGCAAAGGTACAAGACAGCTTTTCCTTGCCAATATCTCTCTTTTGCAAAGAGCTGCGCATTGGAAAATTCAGGGCTATGTCGTGTAGATGATGGCCTAACAGGAGGCTTTAAAATGTTCTTTCTAGTGTCCTTCGTTTGGGAGAAAAATGCAATGGTACAAGACAGCTTTTCCTTGCCAATATCTCTCTTTTGCAAAGAGCTGCGCATTGGAAAATTCAGGGCTATGTCGTGTAGATGATGGCCTAACAGGAGGCTTTAAAATTTTCTTTCTAGTGCCCTTCATTTGGGAGAAAAATGCAATGGTACAAGACAGCTTTTCCTTGCCAATATCTCTCTTTTGCAAAGAGCTGCGCATTGGAAAATTCAGGGCTATGTCGTGTAGATGATGGCCTAACAGGAGGCTTTAAAATTTTCTTTCTAGTGTCCTTCGTTTGGGAGAAAAATGCAAAGGTACAAGACAGCTTTTCCTTGCCAATATCTCTCTTTTGCAAAGAGCTACGCATTGGAAAATTCAGGGCTATGTCGTGTAGATGATGGCCTAACAGGAGGCTTTAAAATTTTCTTTCTAGTGACCTTCGTTTGGGAGAAAAATGTAAAGGTACAAGACAGCTTTTCCTTGCTAATATCTCTCTTTTGCAAAGAGCTGCGCATTGGAAAATTCAGGGCTATGTCGTGTAGATGATGGCCTAACAGGAGGCTTTAAAATTTTCTTTCTAGTGTCCTTCGTTTGGGAGAAAAATGTAAAGGTACAAGACAGCTTTTCCTTGCCAATATCTCTCTTTTGCAAAGAGATGCGCATTGGAAAATTCAGGGCTATGTCGTGTAGATGATGGCCTAACAGGAGGCTTTAAAATTTTCTTTCTAGTGACCTTCGTTTGGGAGAAAAATGCAAAGGTACAAGACAGCTTTTCCTTGCCAATATCTCTCTTTTGCAAAGAGCTGCGCATTGGAAAATTCAGGGCTATGTCGTGTAGATGATGGCCTAACAGGAGGCTTTAAAATTTTCTTTCTAGTGTCCTTCGTTTGGGAGAAAAATGCAAAGGTACAAGACAGCTTTTCCTTGCCAATATCTCTCTTTTGCAAAGAGCTACGCATTGGAAAATTCAGGGCTATGTCGTGTAGATGATGGCCTAACAGGAGGCTTTAAAATTTTCTTTCTAGTGACCTTCGTTTGGGAGAAAAATGTAAAGGTACAAGACAGCTTTTCCTTGCTAATATCTCTCTTTTGCAAAGAGCTGCGCATTGGAAAATTCAGGGCTATGTCGTGTAGATGATGGCCTAACAGGAGGCTTTAAAATTTTCTTTCTAGTGACCTTCGTTTGGGAGAAAAATGCAAAGGTACAAGACAGCTTTTCCTTGCCAATATCTCTCTTTTGCAAAGAGCTGCGCATTGGAAAATTCAGGGCTATGTCGTGTAGATGATGGCCTAACAGGAGGCTTTAAAATTTTCTTTCTAGTGCCCTTCATTTGGGAGAAAAATGCAATGGTACAAGACAGCTTTTCCTTGCCAATATCTCTCTTTTGCAAAGAGCTGCACATTGGAAAATTCAGGGCTATGTCGTGTAGATGATGGCCTAACAGGAGGCTTTAAAATTTTCTTTCTAGTGTCCTTCGTTTGGGAGAAAAATGCAAAGGTACAAGACAGCTTTTCCTTGCCAATATCTCTCTTTTGCAAAGAGCTACGCATTGGAAAATTCAGGGCTATGTCGTGTAGATGATGGCCTAACAGGAGGCTTTAAAATTTTCTTTCTAGTGACCTTCGTTTGGGAGAAAAATGTAAAGGTACAAGACAGCTTTTCCTTGCTAATATCTCTCTTTTGCAAAGAGCTGCGCATTGGAAAATTCAGGGCTATGTCGTGTAGATGATGGCCTAACAGGAGGCTTTAAAATTTTCTTTCTAGTGACCTTCGTTTGGGAGAAAAATGCAAAGGTACAAGACAGCTTTTCCTTGCCAATATCTCTCTTTTGCAAAGAGATGCGCATTGGAAAATTCAGGGCTATGTCGTGTAGATGATGGCCTAACAGGAGGCTTTAAAATTTTCTTTCTAGTGACCTTCGTTTGGGAGAAAAATGCAAAGGTACAAGACAGCTTTTCCTTGCCAATATCTCTCTTTTGCAAAGAGCTGCGCATTGGAAAATTCAGGGCTATGTCGTGTAGATGATGGCCTAACAGGAGGCTTTAAAATTTTCTTTCTAGTGTCCTTCGTTTGGGAGAAAAATGCAAAGGTACAAGACAGCTTTTCCTTGCCAATATCTCTCTTTTGCAAAAAGCTACGCATTGGAAAATTCAGGGCTATGTCGTGTAGATGATGGCCTAACAGGAGGCTTTAAAATTTTCTTTCTAGTGACCTTCGTTTGGGAGAAAAATGTAAAGGTACAAGACAGCTTTTCCTTGCTAATATCTCTCTTTTGCAAAGAGCTGCGCATTGGAAAATTCAGGGCTATGTCGTGTAGATGATGGCCTAACAGGAGGCTTTAAAATTTTCTTTCTAGTGACCTTCGTTTGGGAGAAAAATGCAAAGGTACAAGACAGCTTTTCCTTGCCAATATCTCTCTTTTGCAAAGAGATGCGCATTGGAAAATTCAGGGCTATGTCGTGTAGATGATGGCCTAACAGGAGGCTTTAAAATTTTCTTTCTAGTGACCTTCGTTTGGGAGAAAAATGCAAAGGTACAAGACAGCTTTTCCTTGCCAATATCTCTCTTTTGCAAAGAGCTGCGCATTGGAAAATTCAGGGCTATGTCGTGTAGATGATGGCCTAACAGGAGGCTTTAAAATTTTCTTTCTAGTGCCCTTCGTTTGGGAGAAAAATGCAATGGTACAAGACAGCTTTTCCTTGCCAATATCTCTCTTTTGCAAAGAGCTGCGCATTGGAAAATTCAGGGCTATGTCGTGTAGATGATGGCCTAAAAGGAGGCTTTAAAATTTTCTTTCTAGTGTCCTTCGTTTGGGAGAAAAATGCAAAGGTACAAGACAGCTTTTCCTTGCCAATATCTCTCTTTTGCAAAGAGCTACGCATTGGAAAATTCAGGGCTATGTCGTGTAGATGATGGCCTAACAGGAGGCTTTAAAATTTTCTTTCTAGTGTCCTTCGTTTGGGAGAAAAATGCAAAGGTACAAGACAGCTTTTCCTTGCCAATATCTCTCTTTTGCAAAGAGCTACGCATTGGAAAATTCAGGGCTATGTCGTGTAGATGATGGCCTAACAGGAGGCTTTAAAATTTTCTTTCTAGTGACCTTCGTTTGGGAGAAAAATGCAAAGGTACAAGACAGCTTTTCCTTGCCAATATCTCTCTTTTGCAAAGAGCTGCGCATTGGAAAATTCAGGGCTATGTCGTGTAGATGATGGCCTAACAGGAGGCTTTAAAATGTTCTTTCTAGTGTCCTTCGTTTGGGAGAAAAATGCAATGGTACAAGACAGCTTTTCCTTGCCAATATCTCTCTTTTGCAAAGAGCTGCGCATTGGAAAATTCAGGGCTATGTCGTGTAGATGATGGCCTAACAGGAGGCTTTAAAATTTTCTTTCTAGTGTCCTTCGTTTGGGAGAAAAATGCAAAGGTACAAGACAGCTTTTCCTTGCCAATATCTCTCTTTTGCAAAGAGCTACTCATTGGAAAATTCAGGGCTATGTCGTGTAGATGATGGCCTAACAGGAGGCTTTAAAATTTTCTTTCTAGTGCCCTTCGTTTGGGAGAAAAATGCAAAGGTACAAGACAGCTTTTCCTTGCAAATATCTCTCTTTTGCAAAGAGCTGCGCATTAAAAAATTCAGGGCTATGTCGTGTAGATGATGGCCTAACAGGAGGCTTTAAAATTTTCTTTCTAGTGCCCTTCGTTTGGGAGAAAAATGCAATGGTACAAGACAGCTTTTCCTTGCCAATATCTCTCTTTTGCAAAGAGCTGCGCATTGGAAAATTCAGGGCTATGTCGTGTAGATGATGGCCTAACAGGAGGCTTTAAAATTTTCTTTCTAGTGTCCTTCGTTTGGGAGAAAAATGCAATGGTACAAGACAGCTTTTCCTTGCCAATATCTCTCTTTTGCAAAGAGCTGCGCATTGGAAAATTCAGGGCTATGTCGTGTAGATGATGGCCTAACAGGAGGCTTTAAAATTTTCTTTCTAGTGTCCTTCGTTTGGGAGAAAAATGCAAAGGTACAAGACAGCTTTTCCTTGCCAATATCTCTCTTTTGCAAAGAGCTGCGCATTGGAAAATTCAGGGCTATGTCGTGTAGATGATGGCCTAACAGGAGGCTTTAAAATGTTCTTTCTAGTGTCCTTCGTTTGGGAGAAAAATGCAATGGTACAAGACAGCTTTTGCTTGCCAATATCTCTCTTTTGCAAAGAGCTGCGCATTGGAAAATTTAGGGCTATGTCGTGTAGATGATGGCCTAACAGGAGGCTTTAAAATTTTCTTTCTAGTGTCCTTCGTTTGGGAGAAAAATGCAATGGTACAAGACAGCTTTTCCTTGCCAATATCTCTCTTTTGCAAAGAGCTGCGCATTGGAAAATTCAGGGCTATGTCGTGTAGATGATGGCCTAACAGGAGGCTTTAAAATTTTCTTTCTAGTGTTCTTCGTTTGGGAGAAAAATGCAAAGGTACAAGACAGCTTTTCCTTGCCAATATCTCTCTTTTGCAAAGAGCTACGCATTGGAAAATTCAGGGCTATGTCGTGTTGATGATGGCCTAACAGGAGGCTTTAAAATTTTCTTTCTAGTGTCCTTCGTTTGGGAGAAAAATGCAAAGGTACAAGACAGCTTTTCCTTGCCAATATCTCTCTTTTGCAAAGAGCTACTCATTGGAAAATTCAGGGCTATGTCGTGTAGATGATGGCCTAACAGGAGGCTTTAAAATTTTCTTTCTAGTGCCCTTCGTTTGTGAGAAAAATGCAAAGGTACAAGACAGCTTTTCCTTGCCAATATCTCTCTTTTGCAAAGAGCTGCGCATTAAAAAATTCAGGGCTATGTCGTGTAGATGATGGCCTAACAGGAGGCTTTAAAATTTTCTTTCTAGTGCCCTTCGTTTGGGAGAAAAATGCAATGGTACAAGACAGCTTTTCCTTGCCAATATCTCTCTTTTGCAAAGAGCTGCGCATTGGAAAATTCAGGGCTATGTCGTGTAGATGATGGCCTAACAGGAGGCTTTAAAATTTTCTTTCTAGTGTCCTTCGTTTCGGAGAAAAATGCAATGGTACAAGACAGCTTTTCCTTGCCAATATCTCTCTTTTGCAAAGAGCTGCGCATTGGAAAATTCAGGGCTATGTCGTGTAGATGATGGCCTAACAGGAGGCTTTAAAATTTTCTTTCTAGTGTCCTTCGTTTGGGAGAAAAATGCAAAGGTACAAGACAGCTTTTCCTTGCCAATATCTCTCTTTTGCAAAGAGCTGCGCATTGGAAAATTCAGGGCTATGTCGTGTAGATGATGGCCTAACAGGAGGCTTTAAAATGTTCTTTCTAGTGTCCTTCGTTTGGGAGAAAAATGCAATGGTACAAGACAGCTTTTCCTTGCCAATATCTCTCTTTTGCAAAGAGCTGCGCATTGGAAAATTTAGGGCTATGTCGTGTAGATGATGGCCTAACAGGAGGCTTTAAAATGTTCTTTCTAGTGTCCTTCGTTTGGGAGAAAAATGCAATGGTACAAGACAGCTTTTCCTTGCCAATATCTCTCTTTTGCAAAGAGCTGCGCATTGGAAAATTCAGGGCTATGTCGTGTAGATGATGGCCTAACAGGAGGCTTTAAAATGTTCTTTCTAGTGTCCTTCGTTTGGGAGAAAAATGCAATGGTACAAGACAGCTTTTCCTTGCCAATATCTCTCTTTTGCAAAGAGCTGCGCATTGGAAAATTCAGGGCTATGTCGTGTAGATGATGGCCTAACAGGAGGCTTTAAAATTTTCTTTCTAGTGTCCTTCATTTGGGAGAAAAATGCAAAGGTACAAGACAGCTTTTCCTTGCCAATATCTCTCTTTTGCAAAGAGCTACGCATTGGAAAATTCAGGGCTATGTCGTGTAGATGATGGCCTGACAGGAGGCTTTAAAATTTTCTTTCTAGTGACCTTCGTTTGGGAGAAAAATGCAATGGTACAAGACAGCTTTTCATTGCCAATATCTCTCTTTTGCAAAGAGCTGCGCATTGGAAAATCCAGGGCTATGTCGTGTAGATGATGGCCTAACAGGAGGCTTTAAAATTTTCTTTCTAGTGTCCTTCGTTTGGGAGAAAAATGCAAAGGTACAAGACAGCTTTTCCTTGCCAATATCTCTCTTTTGCAAAGAGCTAGGCATTGGAAAATTCAGGGCTATAATGTGTAGATGAAGCACTAACAGGAGGCTTTAAAATTTTCATTCTAGTGTCTTTCGTTTGGGAGAAAAATGCAAAGGTACAATACAGCTTTTCCTTGCCAATATCTCTCTTTTGCAAAGAGCTAGGCATTGGAAAATGCAGGGCTATAACGTGTAGGTGAAGCACTAACAGGAGGCTTTACAATTTTCATTCTAGTGTCTTTCGTTTGGGAGAAAAATGCAAAGGTACAATGCTGCTTTTCCTTGCCGATATCTCTCTTTTGCAAAGAGCTAGGCATTGGAAAATTCAGGGCTATACCGTGTAGATGAAGCACTAACAGGAGGCTTTAAAATTTTCATTCTAGTGTCTTTCGTTTGGGAGAAAAATGCAAAGGTACAATACAGCATTTCCTTGCCGATATCTCTCTTTTGCAAAGAGATAGGCATTGGAAAATTCAGGGCTATAACGTGTAGATGAAGCACTAACAGGAGGCTTTAAAATGTTCATTCTAGTGTCTTTCGTTTGGGAGAAAAATGCAAAGGTACAATACAGCTTTTCCTTGCCGATATCTCTCTTTTGCAAAGAGATAGGCATTGGAAAATTCAGGGCTATAACGTGTAGATGAAGCACTAACAGGAGGCTTTAAAATTTTCATTCTAGTGTCCTTCGTTTGGGAGAAAAATGCAAAGGTTCAATACAGCTTTTCCTTGCCGATATCTCTCTTTTGCAAAGAGATAGGCATTGGAAAATTCAGGGCTATAACGTGTAGATGAAGCACTAACAGGAGGCTTTAAAATTTTCATTCTAGTGTCTTTCGTTTGGGAGAAAAATGCAAAGGTACAATACAGCTTTTCCTTGCCGATATCTCTCTTTTGCAAAGAGCTAGGCATTGGAAAATTCAGGGCTATAACGTGTAGATGAAGCACTAACAGTAGGCTTTAACATTTTCATTCTAGTGTCCTTCGTTTGGGAGAAAAATGCAAAGGTACAATACAGCTTTTCCTTGCCAATATCTCTCTTTTGCAAAGAGCTAGGCATTGGAAAATTCAGGGCTATAACGTGTAGATGAAGCACTAACAGGAGGCTTTAAAATTTTCATTCTAGTGTCTTTCGTTTGGGAGAAAAATGCAAAGGTACAATACAGTTTTTCCTTGCCGATATCTCTCTTTTGCAAAGAGATAGGCATTGGAAAATTCAGGGCTATAACGTGTAGATGAAGCACTAACAGGAGGCTTTTAAATTTTCATTCTAGTGTCCTTCGTTTGGGAGAAAAATGCAAAGGTACAATACAGCTTTTCCTTGCCGATATCTCTCTTTTGCAAAGAGATAGGCATTGGAAAATTCAGGGCTATAACGTGTAGATGAAGCACTAACAGGAGGCTTTTAAATTTTCATTCAAGTGTCCTTCGTTTGGGAGAAAAATGCAAAGGTACAATACAGCTTTTCCTTGCCGATATCTCTCTTTTGCAGAGATAGGCATTGGAAAATTCAGGGCTATAACGTGTAGATGAAGCACTAACAGGAGGCTTTAAAATTTTAATTCTAGTGTCTTTCGTTTGGGAGAAAAATGCAAAGGTACAATACAGCTTTTTCTTGCCGATATCTCTCTTTTGCAAAGAGATAGGCATTGGAAAATTCAGGGCTATAACGTGTAGATGAAGCACTAACAGGAGGCTTTAAAATTTTCATTCTAGTGTCCTTCGTTTGGGAGAAAAATGCAAAGGTACAATACAGCTTTTCCTTGCCGATATCTCTCTTTTGCAAAGAGATAGGCATTGGAAAATTCAGGGCTATAACGTGTAGATGAAGCACTAACAGGAGGCTTTAAAATTTTCATTCTAGTGTCTTTCGTTTGGGAGAAAAATGCAAAGTTACAATACAGCTTTTCCTTGCCGATATCTCTCTTTTGCAAAGAGATAGGCATTGGAAAATTCAGGGCTATAACGTGTAGATGAAGCACTAACAGGAGGCTTTAAAATTTTCATTCTAGTGTCCTTCGTTTGGGAGAAAAATGCAAAGGTACAAGACAGCTTTTCCTTGCCAATATCTCTCTTTTGCAAAGAGCTGCGCATTGGAAAATTCAGGGCTATGTCGTGTAGATGATGGCCTAACAGGAGGCTTTAAAATGTTCTTTCTAGTGTCCTTCGTTTGAGAGAAAAATGCAATGGTACAAGACAGCTTTTCCTTGCCAATATCTCTCTTTTGCAAAGAGCTGCGCATTGGAAAATTCAGGGCTATGTCGTGTAGATGATGGCCTAACAGGAGGCTTTAAAATTTTCTTTCTAGTGTCCTTCGTTTGGGAGAAAAATGCAATGGTACAAGACAGCTTTTCCTTGCCAATATCTCTCTTTTGCAAAGAGCTGCGCATTGGAAAATTCAGGGCTATGTCGTGTAGATGATGGCCTAAAAGGAGGCTTTAAAATTTTCTTTCTAGTGTCCTTCGTTTGGGAGAAAAATGCAATGGTACAAGACAGCTTTTCCTTGCCAATATCTCTCTTTTGCAAAGAGCTGCGCATTGGAAAATTCAGGGCTATGTCGTGTAGATGATGGCCTAACAGGAGGCTTTAAAATTTTCTTTCTAGTGTCCTTCGTTTGGGAGAAAAATGCAAAGGTACAAGACAGCTTTTCCTTGCCAATATCTCTATTTTGCAAAGAGCTACGCATTGGAAAATTCAGGGCTATGTCGTGTAGATGATGGCCTAACAGGAGGCTTTAAAATTTTCTTTCTAGTGACCTTCGTTTGGGAGAAAAATGCAAAGGTACAAGACAGCTTTTCCTTGCCAATATCTCTCTTTTGCAAAGAGCTGCGCATTGGAAAATTCAGGGCTATGTCGTGTAGATGATGGCCTAACAGGAGGCTTTAAAATGTTCTTTCTAGTGTCCTTCGTTTGGGAGAAAAATGCAATGGTACAAGACAGCTTTTCCTTGCCAATATCTCTCTTTTGCAAAGAGCTGCGCATTGGAAAATTCAGGGCTATGTCGTGTAGATGATGGCCTAACAGGAGGCTTTAAAATTTTCTTTCTAGTGTCCTTCGTTTGGGAGAAAAATGCAAAGGTACAAGACAGCTTTTCCTTGCCAATATCTCTCTTTTGCAAAGAGCTACGCATTGGAAAATTCAGGGCTATGTCGTGTAGATGATGGCCTAACAGGAGGCTTTAAAATTTTCTTTCTAGTGTCCTTCGTTTGGGAGAAAAATGCAATGGTACAAGACAGCTTTTCTTTGCCAATATCTCTCTTTTGCAAAGAGCTGCGCATTGGAAAATTCAGGGCTATGTCGTGTAGATGATGGCCTAACAGGAGGCTTTAAAATTTTCTTTCTAGTGTCCTTCGTTTGGGAGAAAAATGCAAAGGTACAAGACAGCTTTTCCTTGCCAATATCTCTCTTTTGCAAAGAGCTGCGCATTGGAAAATTCAGGGCTATGTCGTGTAGATGATGGCCTAACAGGAGGCTTTAACATTTTCTTTCTAGTGTCCTTCGTTTGGGAGAAAAATGCAAAGGTACAAGACAGCTTTTCCTTGCCAATATCTCTCTTATGCAAAGAGCTACGCATTGGAAAATTCAGGGCTATGTCGTGTAGATGATGGCCTAACAGGAGGCTTTAAAATTTTCTTTCTAGTGACCTTCGTTTGGGAGAAAAATGCAAAGGTACAAGACAGCTTTTCCTTGCCAATATCTCTCTTTTGCAAAGAGCTGCGCATTGGAAAATTCAGGGCTATGTCGTGTAGATGATGGCCTAACAGGAGGCTTTAAAATGTTCTTTCTAGTGTCCTTCGTTTGGGAGAAAAATGCAATGGTACAAGACAGCTTTTCCTTGCCAATATCTCTCTTTTGCAAAGAGCTGCGCATTGGAAAATTCAGGGCTATGTCGTGTAGATGATGGCCTAACAGGAGGCTTTAAAATTTTCTTTCTAGTGTCCTTCGTTTGGGAGAAAAATGCAAAGGTACAAGACAGCTTTTCCTTGCCAATATCTCTCTTTTGCAAAGAGCTACGCATTGGAAAATTCAGGGCTATGTCGTGTAGATGATGGCCTAACAGGAGGCTTTAAAATTTTCTTTCTAGTGTCCTTCGTTTGGGAGAAAAATGCAATGGTACAAGACAGCTTTTCCTTGCCAAGAGCTGCGCATTGGAAAATTCAGGGCTATGTCGTGTAGATGATGGCCTAACAGGAGGCTTTAAAATTTTCTTTCTAGTGACCTTCGTTTGGGAGAAAAATGCAAAGGTACAAGACAGCTTTTCCTTGCCAATATCTCTCTTTTGCAAAGAGCTGCGCATTGGAAAATTCAGGGCTATGTCGTGTAGATGATGGCCTAACAGGAGGCTTTAAAATGTTCTTTCTAGTGTCCTTCGTTTGGGAGAAAAATGCAATGGTACAAGACAGCTTTTCCTTGCCAATATCTCTCTTTTGCAAAGAGCTGCGCATTGGAAAATTCAGGGCTATGTCGTGTAGATGATGGCCTAACAGGAGGCTTTAAAATTTTCTTTCTAGTGTCCTTCGTTTGGGAGAAAAATGCAATGGTACAAGACAGCTTTTCCTTGCCAATATCTCTCTTTTGCAAAGAGCTGCGCATTGGAAAATTCAGGGCTATGTCGTGAAGATAATGGCCTAACAGGAGGCTTTAAAATTTTCTTTCTAGTGTCCTTCGTTTGGGAGAAAAATGCAAAGGTACAAGACAGCTTTTCCTTGCCAATATCTCTCTTTTGCAAAGAGCTACTCATTGGAAAATTCAGGGCTATGTCGTGTAGATGATGGCCTAACAGGAGGCTTTAAAATTTTCTTTCTAGTGCCCTTCGTTTGGGAGAAAAATGCAAAGGTACAAGACAGCTTTTCCTTGCCAATATCTCTCTTTTGCAAAGAGCTAGGCATTGGAAAATTCAGGGCTATAATGTGTAGATGAAGCACTAACAGGAGGCTTTAAAATTTTCATTCTAGTGTCCTTCGTTTGGGAGAAAAATGCAAAGGTACAATACAGCTTTTCCTTGCCGATATCTCTCTTTTGCAAAGAGATAGGCATTGGAAAATTCAGGGCTATAACGTGTAGATGAAGCACTAATAGGAGGCTTTAAAATTTTCATTCTAGTGTCCTTCGTTTGGGAGAAAAATGCAAAGGTTCAATACAGCTTTTCCTTGCCGATATCTCTCTTTTGCAAAGAGCTAGGCATTGGAAAATTCAGGGCTATAACGTGTAGATGAAGCACTAACAGGAGGCTTTAAAATTTTCATTCTAGTGTCTTTCGTTTGGGAGAAAAATGCAAAGGTACAATACAGTTTTTCCTTGCCGATATCTCTCTTTTGCAAAGAGCTGCGCATTGGAAAATTCAGGGTTATGTCGTGTAGATGATGGCCTAACAGGAGGCTTTAAAATGTTCTTTCTAGTGTCCTTCGTTTGGGAGAAAAATGCAATGGTACAAGACAGCTTTTCCTTGCCAATATCTCTCTTTTGCAAAGAGCTGCGCATTGGAAAATTCAGGGCTATGTCGTGTAGATGATGGCCTAACAGGAGGCTTTAAAATTTTCTTTCTAGTGTCCTTCGTTTGGGAGAAAAATGCAAAGGTACAAGACAGCTTTTCCTTGCCAATATCTCTCTTTTGCAAAGAGCTACGCATTGGAAAATTCAGGGCTATGTCGTGTAGATGATGGCCTAACAGGAGGCTTTAAAATTTTCTTTCTAGTGTCCTTCGTTTGGGAGAAAAATGCAATGGTACAAGACAGCTTTTCCTTGCCAAGAGCTGCGCATTGGAAAATTCAGGGCTATGTCGTGTAGATGATGGCCTAACAGGAGGCTTTAAAATTTTCTTTCTAGTGTCCTTCGTTTGGGAGAAAAATGCAAAGGTACAAGACAGCTTTTCCTTGCCAATATCTCTCTTTTGCAAAGAGCTACGGATTGGAAAATTCAGGGCTATGTCGTGTAGATGATGGCCTAACAGGAGGCTTTAAAATTTTCTTTCTAGTGTCCTTCGTTTGGGAGAAAAATGCAAAGGTACAAGACAGCTTTTCCTTGCCAATATCTCTCTTTTGCAAAGAGCTACGCATTGGAAAATTCAGGGCTATGTCGTGTAGATGATGGCCTAACAGGAGGCTTTAAAATTTTCTTTCTAGTGTCCTTCGTTTGGGAGAAAAATGCAAAGGTACAAGACAGCTTTTCCTTGCCAATATCTCTCTTTTGCAAAGAGCTACGCATTGGAAAATTCAGGGCTATGTCGTGTAGATGTTGGCCTAACAGGAGGCTTTAAAATTTTCTTTCTAGTGACCTTCGTTTGGGAGAAAAATGCAAAGGTACAAGACAGCTTTTCCTTGCCAATATCTCTCTTTTGCAAAGAGCTGCGCATTGGAAAATTCAGGGCTATGTCGTGTAGATGATGGCCTAACAGGAGGCTTTAAAATGTTCTTTCTAGTGTCCTTCGTTTGGGAGAAAAATGCAATGGTACAAGACAGCTTTTCCTTGCCAATATCTCTCTTTTGCAAAGAGCTGCGCATTGGAAAATTCAGGGCTATGTCGTGTAGATGATGGCCTAACAGGAGGCTTTAAAATTTTCTTTCTAGTGTCCTTCGTTTGGGAGAAAAATGCAAAGGTACAAGACAGCTTTTCCTTGCCAATATCTCTCTTTTGCAAAGAGCTACTCATTGGAAAATTCAGGGCTATGTCGTGTAGATGATGGCCTAACAGGAGGCTTTAAAATTTTCTTTCTAGTGCCCTTCGTTTGGGAGAAAAATGCAAAGGTACAAGACAGCTTTTCCTTGCCAATATCTCTCTTTTGCAAAGAGCTGCGCATTAAAAAATTCAGGGCTATGTCGTGTAGATGATGGCCTAACAGGAGGCTTTAAAATTTTCTTTCTAGTGCCCTTCGTTTGGGAGAAAAATGCAATGGTACAAGACAGCTTTTCCTTGCCAATATCTCTCTTTTGCAAAGAGCTGCGCATTGGAAAATTCAGGGCTATGTCGTGTAGATGATGGCCTAACAGGAGGCTTTAAAATTTTCTTTCTAGTGTCCTTCGTTTGGGAGAAAAATGCAAAGGTACAAGACAGCTTTTCCTTGCCAATATCTCTCTTTTGCAAAGAGCTACGCATTGGAAAATTCAGGGCTATGTCGTGTAGATGATGGCCTAACAGGAGGCTTTAAAATTTTCTTTCTAGTGACCTTCGTTTGGGAGAAAAATGCAAAGGAACAAGACAGCTTTTCCTTGCCAATATCTCTCTTTTGCAAAGAGCTGCGCATTGGAAAATTCAGGGCTATGTCGTGTAGATGATGGCATAACAGGAGGCTTTAAAATTTTCTTTCTAGTGTCCTTCGTTTGGGAGAAAAATGCAATGGTACAAGACAGCTTTTCCTTGCGAATATCTCTCTTTTGCAAAGAGCTGCGTATTGGAAAATTCAGGGCTATGTCGTGTAGATGATGGCCTAACAGGAGGCTTTAAAATTTTCTTTCTAGTAACCTTCGTTTGGGAGAAAAATGCAAAGGTACAAGACAGCTTTTCCTTGCCAATATCTCTCTTTTGCAAAGAGCTGCGCATTGGAAAATTCAGGGTTATGTCGTGTAGATGATGGCCTAACAGGAGGCTTTAAAATGTTCTTTCTAGTGTCCTTCGTTTGGGAGAAAAATGCAATGGTACAAGACAGCTTTTCCTTGCCAATATCTCTCTTTTGCAAAGAGCTGCGCATTGGAAAATTCAGGGCTATGTCGTGTAGATGATGGCCTAACAGGAGGCTTTAAAATTTTCTTTCTAGTGTCCTTCGTTTGGGAGAAAAATGCAAAGGTACAAGACAGCTTTTCCTTGCCAATATCTCTCTTTTGCAAAGAGCTACGCATTGGAAAATTCAGGGCTATGTCGTGTAGATGATGGCCTAACAGGAGGCTTTAAAATTTTCTTTCTAGTGACCTTCGTTTGGGAGAAAAATGCAATGGTACAAGACAGCTTTTCCTTGCCAATATCTCTCTTTTGCAAAGAGCTGCGCATTGGAAAATTCAGGGCTATGTCGTGTAGATGATGGCCTAACAGGAGGCTTTAAAATGTTCTTTCTAGTGTCCTTCGTTTGGGAGAAAAATGCAATGGTACAAGACAGCTTTTCCTTGCCAATATCTCTCTTTTGCAAAGAGCTGCGCATTGGAAAATTCAGGGCTATGTCGTGTAGATGATGGCCTAACAGGAGGCTTTAAAATTTTCTTTCTAGTGTCCTTCGTTTGGGAGAAAAATGCAATGGTACAAGACAGCTTTTCCTTGCCAATATCTCTCTTTTGCAAAGAGCTGCGCATTGGAAAATTCAGGGCTATGTCGTGTAGATGATGGCCTAACAGGAGGCTTTAAAATTTTCTTTCTAGTGTCCTTCGTTTGGGAGAAAAATGCAAAGGTACAAGACAGCTTTTCCTTGCCAATATCTCTCTTTTGCAAAGAGCTACGCATTGGAAAATTCAGGGCTATGTCGTGTAGATGATGGCCTAACAGGAGGCTTTAAAATTTTCTTTCTAGTGACCTTCGTTTGGGAGAAAAATGCAATGGTACAAGACAGCTTTTCCTTGCCAATATCTCTCTTTTGCAAAGAGCTGCGCATTGGAAAATTCAGGGCTATGTCGTGTAGATGATGGCCTAACAGGAGGCTTTAAAATGTTCTTTCTAGTGTCCTTCGTTTGGGAGAAAAATGCAATGGTACAAGACAGCTTTTCCTTGCCAATATCTCTCTTTTGCAAAGAGCTGCGCATTGGAAAATTCAGGGCTATGTCGTGTAGATGATGGCCTAACAGGAGGCTTTAAAATTTTCTTTCTAGTGTCCTTCGTTTGGGAGAAAAATGCAATGGTACAAGACAGCTTTTCCTTGCCAATATCTCTCTTTTGTAAAGAGCTGCGCATTGGAAAATTCAGGGCTATGTCGTGTAGATGATGGCCTAACAGGAGGCTTTAAAATTTTCTTTCTAGTGTCCTTCGTTTGGGAGAAAAATGCAAAGGTACAAGACAGCTTTTCCTTGCCAATATCTCTCTTTTGCAAAGAGCTACGCATTGGAAAATTCAGGGCTATGTCGTGTAGATGATGGCCTAACAGGAGGCTTTAAAATTTTCTTTCTAGTGACCTTCGTTTGGGAGAAAAATGCAAAGGTGCGAGACAGCTTTTCCTTGCCAATATCTCTCTTTTGCAAAGAGATGCGCATTGGAAAATTCAGGGCTATGTCGTGTAGATGATGGCCTAACAGGAGGCTTTAAAATTTTCTTTCTAGTGACCTTCGTTTGGGAGAAAAATGCAAAGGTACAAGACAGCTTTTCCTTGCCAATATCTCTCTTTTGCAAAGAGCTGCGCATTGGAAAATTCAGGGCTATGTCGTGTAGATGATGGCCTAACAGGAGGCTTTAACATTTTCTTTCTAGTGCCCTTCGTTTGGGAGAAAAATGCAATGGTACAAGACAGCTTTTCCTTGCCAATATCTCTCTTTTGCAAAGAGCTGCGCATTGGAAAATTCAGGGCTATGTCGTGTAGATGATGGCCTAAAAGGAGGCTTTAAAATTTTCTTTCTAGTGTCCTTCGTTTGGGAGAAAAATGCAAAGGTACAAGACAGCTTTTCCTTGCCAATATCTCTCTTTTGCAAAGAGCTACGCATTGGAAAATTCAGGGCTATGTCGTGTAGATGATGGCCTAACAGGAGGCTTTAAAATTTTCTTTCTAGTGTCCTTCGTTTGGGAGAAAAATGCAAAGGTACTAGACAGCTTTTCCTTGCCAATATCTCTCTTTTGCAAAGAGCTACGCATTGGAAAATTCAGGGCTATGTCGTGTAGATGATGGCCTAACAGGAGGCTTTAAAATTTTCTTTCTAGTGACCTTCGTTTGGGAGAAAAATGCAAAGGTACAAGACAGCTTTTCCTTGCCAATATCTCTCTTTTGCAAAGAGCTGCGCATTGGAAAATTCAGGGCTATGTCGTGTAGATGATGGCCTAACAGGAGGCTTTAAAATGTTCTTTCTAGTGTCCTTCGTTTGGGAGAAAAATGCAATGGTACAAGACAGCTTTTCCTTGCCAATATCTCTCTTTTGCAAAGAGCTGCGCATTGGAAAATTCAGGGCTATGTCGTGTAGATGATGGCCTAACAGGAGGCTTTAAAATTTTCTTTCTAGTGTCCTTCGTTTGGGAGAAAAATGCAATGGTACAAGACAGCTTTTCCTTGCCAATATCTCTCTTTTGCAAAGAGCTGCGCATTGGAAAATTCAGGGCTATGTCGTGTAGATGATGGCCTAACAGGAGGCTTTAAAATTTTCTTTCTAGTGTCCTTCGTTTGGGAGAAAAATGCAATGGTACAAGACAGCTTTTCCTTGCCAATATCTCTCTTTTGCAAAGAGCTGCGCATTGGAAAATTCAGGGCTATGTCGTGTAAATGATGGCCTAACAGGAGGCTTTAAAATTTTCTTTCTAGTGTCCTTCGTTTGGGAGAAAAATGCAAAGGTACAAGACAGCTTTTCCTTGCCAATATCTCTCTTTTGCAAAGAGCTGCGCATTGGAAAATTCAGGGCTATGTCGTGTAGATGATGGCCTAACAGGAGGCTTTAAAATGTTCTTTCTAGTGTCCTTCGTTTGGGAGAAAAATGCAATGGTACAAGACAGCTTTTCCTTGCCAATATCTCTCTTTTGCAAAGAGCTGCGCATTGGAAAATTCAGGGCTATGTCGTGTAGATGATGGCCTAACAGGAGGCTTTAAAATTTTCTTTCTAGTGTCCTTCGTTTGGGAGAAAAATGCAAAGGTACAAGACAGCTTTTCCTTGCCAATATCTCTCTTTTGCAAAGAGCTACGCATTGGAAAATTCAGGGCTATGTCGTGTAGATGATGGCCTAACAGGAGGCTTTAAAATTTTCTTTCTAGTGTCCTTCGTTTGGGAGAAAAATGCAAAGGTACAAGACAGCTTTTCCTTGCCAATATCTCTCTTTTGCAAAGAGCTACTCATTGGAAAATTCAGGGCTATGTCGTGTAGATGATGGCCTAACAGGAGGCTTTAAAATTTTCTTTCTAGTGCCCTTCGTTTGGGAGAAAAATGCAAAGGTACAAGACAGCTTTTCCTTGCCAATATCTCTCTTTTGCAAAGAGCTGCGCATTAAAAAATTCAGGGCTATGTCGTGTAGATGATGGCCTAACAGGAGGCTTTAAAATTTTCTTTCTAGTGCCCTTCGTTTGGGAGAAAAATGCAATGGTACAAGACAGCTTTTCCTTGCCAATATCTCTCTTTTGCAAAGAGCTGCGCATTGGAAAATTCAGGGCTATGTCGTGTAGATGATGGCCTAACAGGAGGCTTTAAAATTTTCTTTCTAGTGTCCTTCGTTTGGGAGAAAAATGCAATGGTACAAGACAGCTTTTCCTTGCCAATATCTCTCTTTTGCAAAGAGCTGCGCATTGGAAAATTCAGGGCTATGTCGTGTAGATGATGGCCTAACAGGAGGCTTTAAAATTTTCTTTCTAGTGTCCTTCGTTTGGGAGAAAAATGCAAAGGTACAAGACAGCTTTTCCTTGCCAATATCTCTCTTTTGCAAAGAGCTGCGCATTGGAAAATTCAGGGCTATGTCGTGTAGATGATGGCCTAACAGGAGGCTTTAAAATTTTCTTTCTAGTGCCCTTCGTTTGGGAGAAAAATGCAATGGTACAAGACAGCTTTTCCTTGCCAATATCTCTCTTTTGCAAAGAGCTGCGCATTGGAAAATTCAGGGCTATGTCGTGTAGATGATGGCCTAAAAGGAGGCTTTAAAATTTTCTTTCTAGTGTCCTTCGTTTGGGAGAAAAATGCAAAGGTACAAGACAGCTTTTCCTTGCCAATATCTCTCTTTTGCAAAGAGCTACGCATTGGAAAATTCAGGGCTATGTCGTGTAGATGATGGCCTAACAGGAGGCTTTAAAATTTTCTTTCTAGTGTCCTTCGTTTGGGAGAAAAATGCAAAGGTACAAGACAGCTTTTCCTTGCCAATATCTCTCTTTTGCAAAGAGCTACGCATTGGAAAATTCAGGGCTATGTCGTGTAGATGATGGCCTAACAGGAGGCTTTAAAATTTTCTTTCTAGTGACCTTCGTTTGGGAGAAAAATGCAAAGGTGCAAGACAGCTTTTCCTTGCCAATATCTCTCTTTTGCAAAGAGCTGCGCATTGTAAAATTCAGGGCTATGTCGTGTAGACGATGGCCTAACAGGAGGCTTTAAAATGTTCTTTCTAGTGTCCTTCGTTTGGGAGAAAAATGCAATGGTACAAGACAGCTTTTCCTTGCCAATATCTCTCTTTTGCAAAGAGCTACGCATTGGAAAATTCAGGGCTATGTCGTGTAGATGATGGCCTAACAGGAGGCTTTAAAATTTTATTTCTAGTGACCTTCGTTTGGGAGAAAAATGCAATGGTACAAGACAGCTTTTCCTTGCCAATATCTCTCTTTTGCAAAGAGCTGCGCATTGGAAAATTCAGGGCTATGTCGTGTAGATGATGGCCTAACAGGAGGCTTTAAAATTTTCTTTCTAGTGTCCTTCGTTTGGGAGAAAAATGCAATGGTACAAGACAGCTTTTCCTTGCCAATATCTCTCTTTTGTAAAGAGCTGCGCATTGGAAAATTCAGGGCTATGTCGTGTAGATGATGGCCTAACAGGAGGCTTTAAAATTTTCTTTCTAGTGTCCTTCGTTTGGGAGAAAAATGCAAAGGTACAAGACAGCTTTTCCTTGCCAATATCTCTCTTTTGCAAAGAGCTACGCATTGGAAAATTCAGGGCTATGTCGTGTAGATGATGGCCTAACAGGAGGCTTTAAAATTTTCTTTCTAGTGACCTTCGTTTGGGAGAAAAATGCAATGGTACAAGACAGCTTTTCCTTGCCAATATCTCTCTTTTGCAAAGAGCTGCGCATTGGAAAATTCAGGGCTATGTCGTGTAGATGATGGCCTAACAGGAGGCTTTAAAATTTTCTTTCTAGTGTCCTTCGTTTGGGAGAAAAATGCAAAGGTACAAGACAGCTTTTCCTTGCCAATATCTCTCTTTTGCAAAGAGCTACGCATTGGAAAATTCAGGGCTATGTCGTGTAGATGATGGCCTAACAGGAGGCTTTAAAATTTTCTTTCTAGTGACCTTCGTTTGGGAGAAAAATGCAAAGGTGCGAGACAGCTTTTCCTTGCCAATATCTCTCTTTTGCAAAGAGCTGCGCATTGTAAAATTCAGGGCTATGTCGTGTAGACGATGGCCTAACAGGAGGCTTTAAAATGTTCTTTCTAGTGTCCTTCGTTTGGGAGAAAAATGCAATGGTACAAGACAGCTTTTCCTTGCCAATATCTCTCTTTTGCAAAGAGCTGCGCATTGGAAAATTCAGGGCTATGTCGTGTAGATGATGGCCTAACAGGAGGCTTTAAAATTTTCTTTCTAGTGACCTTCGTTTGGGAGAAAAATGCAAAGGTACAAGACAGCTTTTCCTTGCCAATATTTATCTTTTGCAAAGAGATGCGCATTGGAAAATTCAGGGCTATGTCGTGTAGATGATGGCCTAACAGGAGGCTTTAAAATTTTCTTTCTAGTGACCTTCGTTTGGGAGAAAAATGCAAAGGTACAAGACAGCTTTTCCTTGCCAATATCTCTCTTTTGCAAAGAGCTGCGCATTGGAAAATTCAGGGCTATGTCGTGTAGATGATGGCCTAACAGGAGGCTTTAAAATTTTCTTTCTAGTGCCCTTCGTTTGGGAGAAAAATGCAATGGTACAAGACAGCTTTTCCTTGCCAATATCTCTCTTTTGCAAAGAGCTGCGCATTGGAAAATTCAGGGCTATGTCGTGTAGATGATGGCCTAAAAGGAGGCTTTAAAATTTTCTTTCTAGTGTCCTTCGTTTGGGAGAAAAATGCAAAGGTACAAGACAGCTTTTCCTTGCCAATATCTCTCTTTTGCAAAGAGCTACGCATTGGAAAATTCAGGGCTATGTCGTGTAGATGATGGCCTAACAGGAGGCTTTAAAATTTTCTTTCTAGTGTCCTTCGTTTGGGAGAAAAATGCAAAGGTACAAGACAGCTTTTCCTTGCCAATATCTCTCTTTTGCAAAGAGCTACGCATTGGAAAATTCAGGGCTATGTCGTGTAGATGATGGCCTAACAGGAGGCTTTAAAATTTTCTTTCTAGTGACCTTCGTTTGGGAGAAAAATGCAATGGTACAAGACAGCTTTTCCTTGCCAATATCTCTCTTTTGCAAAGAGCTGCGCATTGGAAAATTCAGGGCTATGTCGTGTAGATGATGGCCTAACAGGAGGCTTTAAAATTTTCTTTCTAGTGTCCTTCGTTTGGGAGAAAAATGCAAAGGTACAAGACAGCTTTTCCTTGCCAATATCTCTCTTTTGCAAAGAGCTGCGCATTGGAAAATTCAGGGCTATGTCGTGTAGATGATGGCCTAACAGGAGGCTTTAAAATTTTCTTTCTAGTGACCTTCGTTTGGGAGAAAAATGCAAAGGTACAAGACAGCTTTTCCTTGCCAATATCTCTCTTTTGCAAAGAGCTGCGCATTGGAAAATTCAGGGCTATGTCGTGTAGATGATGGCCTAACAGGAGGCTTTAAAATGTTCTTTCTAGTGTCCTTCGTTTGGGAGAAAAATGCAATGGTACAAGACAGCTTTTCCTTGCCAATATCTCTCTTTTGCAAAGAGCTGCGCATTGGAAAATTCAGGGCTATGTCGTGTAGATGATGGCCTAACAGGAGGCTTTAAAATTTTCTTTCTAGTGCCCTTCGTTTGGGAGAAAAATGCAATGGTACAAGACAGCTTTTCCTTGCCAATATCTCTCTTTTGCAAAGAGCTGCGCATTGGAAAATTCAGGGCTATGTCGTGTAGATGATGGCCTAACAGGAGGCTTTAAAATTTTCTTTCTAGTGTCCTTCGTTTGGGAGAAAAATGCAAAGGTACAAGACAGCTTTTCCTTGCCAATATCTCTCTTTTGCAAAGAGCTACGCATTGGAAAATTCAGGGCTATGTCGTGTAGATGATGGCCTAACAGGAGGCTTTAAAATTTTCTTTCTAGTGACCTTCGTTTGGGAGAAAAATGTAAAGGTACAAGACAGCTTTTCCTTGCTAATATCTCTCTTTTGCAAAGAGCTGCGCATTGGAAAATTCAGGGCTATGTCGTGTAGATGATGGCCTAACAGGAGGCTTTAAAATTTTCTTTCTAGTGACCTTCGTTTGGGAGAAAAATGCAAAGGTACAAGACAGCTTTTCCTTGCCAATATCTCTCTTTTGCAAAGAGATGCGCATTGGAAAATTCAGGGCTATGTCGTGTAGATGATGGCCTAACAGGAGGCTTTAAAATTTTCTTTCTAGTGACCTTCGTTTGGGAGAAAAATGCAAAGGTACAAGACAGCTTTTCCTTGCCAATATCTCTCTTTTGCAAAGAGCTGCGCATTGGAAAATTCAGGGCTATGTCGTGTAGATGATGGCCTAACAGGAGGCTTTAACATTTTCTTTCTAGTGCCCTTCGTTTGGGAGAAAAATGCAATGGTACAAGACAGCTTTTCCTTGCCAATATCTCTCTTTTGCAAAGAGCTGCGCATTGGAAAATTCAGGGCTATGTCGTGTAGATGATGGCCTAAAAGGAGGCTTTAAAATTTTCTTTCTAGTGTCCTTCGTTTGGGAGAAAAATGCAAAGGTACAAGACAGCTTTTCCTTGCCAATATCTCTCTTTTGCAAAGAGCTACGCATTGGAAAATTCAGGGCTATGTCGTGTAGATGATGGCCTAACAGGAGGCTTTAAAATTTTCTTTCTAGTGTCCTTCGTTTGGGAGAAAAATGCAAAGGTACAAGACAGCTTTTCCTTGCCAATATCTCTCTTTTGCAAAGAGCTACGCATTGGAAAATTCAGGGCTATGTCGTGTAGATGATGGCCTAACAGGAGGCTTTAAAATTTTCTTTCTAGTGACCTTCGTTTGGGAGAAAAATGCAAAGGTACAAGACAGCTTTTCCTTGCCAATATCTCTCTTTTGCAAAGAGCTGCGCATTGGAAAATTCAGGGCTATGTCGTGTAGATGATGGCCTAACAGGAGGCTTTAAAATGTTCTTTCTAGTGTCCTTCGTTTGGGAGAAAAATGCAATGGTACAAGACAGCTTTTCCTTGCCAATATCTCTCTTTTGCAAAGAGCTGCGCATTGGAAAATTCAGGGCTATGTCGTGTAGATGATGGCCTAACAGGAGGCTTTAAAATTTTCTTTCTAGTGTCCTTCGTTTGGGAGAAAAATGCAATGGTACAAGACAGCTTTTCCTTGCCAATATCTCTCTTTTGCAAAGAGCTGCGCATTGGAAAATTCAGGGCTATGTCGTGTAGATGATGGCCTAACAGGAGGCTTTAAAATTTTCTTTCTAGTGTCCTTCGTTTGGGAGAAAAATGCAATGGTACAAGACAGCTTTTCCTTGCCAATATCTCTCTTTTGCAAAGAGCTGCGCATTGGAAAATTCAGGGCTATGTCGTGTAAATGATGGCCTAACAGGAGGCTTTAAAATTTTCTTTCTAGTGTCCTTCGTTTGGGAGAAAAATGCAAAGGTACAAGACAGCTTTTCCTTGCCAATATCTCTCTTTTGCAAAGAGCTGCGCATTGGAAAATTCAGGGCTATGTCGTGTAGATGATGGCCTAACAGGAGGCTTTAAAATGTTCTTTCTAGTGTCCTTCGTTTGGGAGAAAAATGCAAAGGTACAAGACAGCTTTTCCTTGCCAATATCTCTCTTTTGCAAAGAGCTACGCATTGGAAAATTCAGGGCTATGTCGTGTAGATGATGGCCTAACAGGAGGCTTTAAAATTTTCTTTCTAGTGTCCTTCGTTTGGGAGAAAAATGCAAAGGTACAAGACAGCTTTTCCTTGCCAATATCTCTCTTTTGCAAAGAGCTACTCATTGGAAAATTCAGGGTTATGTCGTGTAGATGATGGCCTAACAGGAGGCTTTAAAATTTTCTTTCTAGTGCCCTTCGTTTGGGAGAAAAATGCAAAGGTACAAGACAGCTTTTCCTTGCCAATATCTCTCTTTTGCAAAGAGCTGCGCATTAAAAAATTCAGGGCTATGTCGTGTAGATGATGGCCTAACAGGAGGCTTTAAAATTTTCTTTCTAGTGCCCTTCGTTTGGGAGAAAAATGCAATGGTACAAGACAGCTTTTCCTTGCCAATATCTCTCTTTTGCAAAGAGCTGCGCATTGGAAAATTCAGGGCTATGTCGTGTAGATGATGGCCTAACAGGAGGCTTTAAAATTTTCTTTCTAGTGTCCTTCGTTTGGGAGAAAAATGCAATGGTACAAGACAGCTTTTCCTTGCCAATATCTCTCTTTTGCAAAGAGCTGCGCATTGGAAAATTCAGGGCTATGTCGTGTAGATGATGGCCTAACAGGAGGCTTTAAAATTTTCTTTCTAGTGTCCTTCGTTTGGGAGAAAAATGCAAAGGTACAAGACAGCTTTTCCTTGCCAATATCTCTCTTTTGCAAAGAGCTACGCATTGGAAAATTCAGGGCTATGTCGTGTAGATGATGGCCTAACAGGAGGCTTTAAAATTTTCTTTCTAGTGACCTTCGTTTGGGAGAAAAATGCAAAGGTGCGAGACAGCTTTTCCTTGCCAATATCTCTCTTTTGCAAAGAGATGCGCATTGGAAAATTCAGGGCTATGTCGTGTAGATGATGGCCTAACAGGAGGCTTTAAAATTTTCTTTCTAGTGACCTTCGTTTGGGAGAAAAATGCAAAGGTACAAGACAGCTTTTCCTTGCCAATATCTCTCTTTTGCAAAGAGCTGCGCATTGGAAAATTCAGGGCTATGTCGTGTAGATGATGGCCTAACAGGAGGCTTTAACATTTTCTTTCTAGTGCCCTTCGTTTGGGAGAAAAATGCAATGGTACAAGACAGCTTTTCCTTGCCAATATCTCTCTTTTGCAAAGAGCTGCGCATTGGAAAATTCAGGGCTATGTCGTGTAGATGATGGCCTAAAAGGAGGCTTTAAAATTTTCTTTCTAGTGTCCTTCGTTTGGGAGAAAAATGCAAAGGTACAAGACAGCTTTTCCTTGCCAATATCTCTCTTTTGCAAAGAGCTACGCATTGGAAAATTCAGGGCTATGTCGTGTAGATGATGGCCTAACAGGAGGCTTTAAAATTTTCTTTCTAGTGTCCTTCGTTTGGGAGAAAAATGCAAAGGTACAAGACAGCTTTTCCTTGCCAATATCTCTCTTTTGCAAAGAGCTACGCATTGGAAAATTCAGGGCTATGTCGTGTAGATGATGGCCTAACAGGAGGCTTTAAAATTTTCTTTCTAGTGACCTTCGTTTGGGAGAAAAATGCAAAGGTACAAGACAGCTTTTCCTTGCCAATATCTCTCTTTTGCAAAGAGCTGCGCATTGGAAAATTCAGGGCTATGTCGTGTAGATGATGGCCTAACAGGAGGCTTTAAAATGTTCTTTCTAGTGTCCTTCGTTTGGGAGAAAAATGCAATGGTACAAGACAGCTTTTCCTTGCCAATATCTCTCTTTTGCAAAGAGCTGCGCATTGGAAAATTCAGGGCTATGTCGTGTAGATGATGGCCTAACAGGAGGCTTTAAAATTTTCTTTCTAGTGTCCTTCGTTTGGGAGAAAAATGCAATGGTACAAGACAGCTTTTCCTTGCCAATATCTCTCTTTTGCAAAGAGCTGCGCATTGGAAAATTCAGGGCTATGTCGTGTAGATGATGGCCTAACAGGAGGCTTTAAAATTTTCTTTCTAGTGTCCTTCGTTTGGGAGAAAAATGCAATGGTACAAGACAGCTTTTCCTTGCCAATATCTCTCTTTTGCAAAGAGCTGCGCATTGGAAAATTCAGGGCTATGTCGTGTAAATGATGGCCTAACAGGAGGCTTTAAAATTTTCTTTCTAGTGTCCTTCGTTTGGGAGAAAAATGCAAAGGTACAAGACAGCTTTTCCTTGCCAATATCTCTCTTTTGCAAAGAGCTGCGCATTGGAAAATTCAGGGCTATGTCGTGTAGATGATGGCCTAACAGGAGGCTTTAAAATGTTCTTTCTAGTGTCCTTCGTTTGGGAGAAAAATGCAATGGTACAAGACAGCTTTTCCTTGCCAATATCTCTCTTTTGCAAAGAGCTGCGCATTGGAAAATTCAGGGCTATGTCGTGTAGATGATGGCCTAACAGGAGGCTTTAAAATTTTCTTTCTAGTGTCCTTCGTTTGGGAGAAAAATGCAAAGGTACAAGACAGCTTTTCCTTGCCAATATCTCTCTTTTGCAAAGAGCTACGCATTGGAAAATTCAGGGCTATGTCGTGTAGATGATGGCCTAACAGGAGGCTTTAAAATTTTCTTTCTAGTGTCCTTCGTTTGGGAGAAAAATGCAAAGGTACAAGACAGCTTTTCCTTGCCAATATCTCTCTTTTGCAAAGAGCTACTCATTGGAAAATTCAGGGCTATGTCGTGTAGATGATGGCCTAACAGGAGGCTTTAAAATTTTCTTTCTAGTGCCCTTCGTTTGGGAGAAAAATGCAAAGGTACAAGACAGCTTTTCCTTGCCAATATCTCTCTTTTGCAAAGAGCTGCGCATTAAAAAATTCAGGGCTATGTCGTGTAGATGATGGCCTAACAGGAGGCTTTAAAATTTTCTTTCTAGTGCCCTTCGTTTGGGAGAAAAATGCAATGGTACAAGACAGCTTTTCCTTGCCAATATCTCTCTTTTGCAAAGAGCTGCGCATTGGAAAATTCAGGGCTATGTCGTGTAGATGATGGCCTAACAGGAGGCTTTAAAATTTTCTTTCTAGTGTCCTTCGTTTGGGAGAAAAATGCAATGGTACAAGACAGCTTTTCCTTGCCAATATCTCTCTTTTGCAAAGAGCTGCGCATTGGAAAATTCAGGGCTATGTCGTGTAGATGATGGCCTAACAGGAGGCTTTAAAATTTTCTTTCTAGTGTCCTTCGTTTGGGAGAAAAATGCAAAGGTACAAGACAGCTTTTCCTTGCCAATATCTCTCTTTTGCAAAGAGCTACGCATTGGAAAATTCAGGGCTATGTCGTGTAGATGATGGCCTAACAGGAGGCTTTAAAATTTTCTTTCTAGTGACCTTCGTTTGGGAGAAAAATGCAAAGGTACAAGACAGCTTTTCCTTGCCAATATCTCTCTTTTGCAAAGAGCTGCGCATTGGAAAATTCAGGGCTATGTCGTGTAGATGATGGCCTAACAGGAGGCTTTAAAATGTTCTTTCTAGTGTCCTTCGTTTGGGAGAAAAATGCAATGGTACAAGACAGCTTTTCCTTGCCAATATCTCTCTTTTGCAAAGAGCTGCGCATTGGAAAATTCAGGGCTATGTCGTGTAGATGATGGCCTAACAGGAGGCTTTAAAATTTTCTTTCTAGTGTCCTTCGTTTGGGAGAAAAATGCAATGGTACAAGACAGCTTTTCCTTGCCAATATCTCTCTTTTGCAAAGAGCTGCGCATTGGAAAATTCAGGGCTATGTCGTGTAGATGATGGCCTAACAGGAGGCTTTAAAATTTTCTTTCTAGTGTCCTTCGTTTGGGAGAAAAATGCAATGGTACAAGACAGCTTTTCCTTGCCAATATCTCTCTTTTGCAAAGAGCTGCGCATTGGAAAATTCAGGGCTATGTCGTGTAGATGATGGCCTAACAGGAGGCTTTAAAATTTTCTGTCTAGTGTCCTTCGTTTGGGAGAAAAATGCAAAGGTACAAGACAGCTTTTCCTTGCCAATATCTCTCTTTTGCAAAGAGCTGCGCATTGGAAAATTCAGGGCTATGTCGTGTAGATGATGGCCTAACAGGAGGCTTTAAAATGTTCTTTCTAGTGTCCTTCGTTTGGGAGAAAAATGCAATGGTACAAGACAGCTTTTCCTTGCCAATATCTCTCTTTTGCAAAGAGCTGCGCATTGGAAAATTTAGGGCTATGTCGTGTAGATGATGGCCTAACAGGAGGCTTTAAAATTTTCTTTCTAGTGTCCTTCGTTTGGGAGAAAAATGCAATGGTACAAGACAGCTTTTCCTTGCCAATATCTCTCTTTTGCAAAGAGCTGCGCATTGGAAAATTCAGGGCTATGTCGTGTAGATGATGGCCTAACAGGAGGCTTTAAAATTTTCTTTCTAGTGTCCTTCGTTTGGGAGAAAAATGCAAAGGTACAAGACAGCTTTTCCTTGCCAATATCTCTCTTTTGCAAAGAGCTACGCATTGGAAAATTCAGGGCTATGTCGTGTAGATGATGGCCTAACAGGAGGCTTTAAAAATTTCTTTCTAGTGTCCTTCGTTTGGGAGAAAAATGCAAAGGTACAAGACAGCTTTTCCTTGCCAATATCTCTCTTTTGCAAAGAGCTACTCATTGGAAAATTCAGGGCTATGTCGTGTAGATGATGGCCTAACAGGAGGCTTTAAAATTTTCTTTCTAGTGCCCTTCGTTTGGGAGAAAAATGCAAAGGTACAAGACAGCTTTTCCTTGCCAATATCTCTCTTTTGCAAAGAGCTGCGCATTAAAAAATTCAGGGCTATGTCGTGTAGATGATGGCCTAACAGGAGGCTTTACAATTTTCTTTCTAGTGCCCTTCGTTTGGGAGAAAAATGCAATGGTACAAGACAGCTTTTCCTTGCCAATATCTCTCTTTTGCAAAGAGCTGCGCATTGGAAAATTCAGGGCTATGTCGTGTAGATGATGGCCTAACAGGAGGCTTTAAAATTTTCTTTCTAGTGTCCTTCGTTTGGGAGAAAAATGCAATGGTACAAGACAGCTTTTCCTTGCCAATATCTCTCTTTTGCAAAGAGCTGCGCATTGGAAAATTCAGGGCTATGTCGTGTAGATGATGGCCTAACAGGAGGCTTTAAAATTTTCTTTCTAGTGTCCTTCGTTTGGGAGAAAAATGCAAAGGTACAAGACAGCTTTTCCTTGCCAATATCTCTCTTTTGCAAAGAGCTGCGCATTGGAAAATTCAGGGCTATGTCGTGTAGATGATGGCCTAACAGGAGGCTTTAAAATGTTCTTTCTAGTGTCCTTCGTTTGGGAGAAAAATGCAATGGTACAAGACAGCTTTTCCTTGCCAATATCTCTCTTTTGCAAAGAGCTGCGCATTGGAAAATTTAGGGCTATGTCGTGTAGATGATGGCCTAACAGGAGGCTTTAAAATGTTCTTTCTAGTGTCCTTCGTTTGGGAGAAAAATGCAATGGTACAAGACAGCTTTTCCTTGCCAATATCTCTCTTTTGCAAAGAGCTGCGCATTGGAAAATTCAGGGCTATGTCGTGTAGATGATGGCCTAACAGGAGGCTTTAAAATGTTCTTTCTAGTGTCCTTCGTTTGGGAGAAAAATGCAATGGTACAAGACAGCTTTTCCTTGCCAATATCTCTCTTTTGCAAAGAGCTGCGCATTGGAAAATTCAGGGCTATGTCGTGTAGATGATGGCCTAACAGGAGGCTTTAAAATTTTCTTTCTAGTGTCCTTCATTTGGGAGAAAAATGCAAAGGTACAAGACAGCTTTTCCTTGCCAATATCTCTCTTTTGCAAAGAGCTACGCATTGGAAAATTCAGGGCTATGTCGTGTAGATGATGGCCTGACAGGAGGCTTTAAAATTTTCTTTCTAGTGACCTTCGTTTGGGAGAAAAATGCAATGGTACAAGACAGCTTTTCCTTGCCAATATCTCTCTTTTGCAAAGAGCTGCGCATTGGAAAATCCAGGGCTATGTCGTGTAGATGATGGCCTAACAGGAGGCTTTAAAATTTTCTTTCTAGTGTCCTTCGTTTGGGAGAAAAATGCAAAGGTACAAGACAGCTTTTCCTTGCCAATATCTCTCTTTTGCAAAGAGCTACGCATTGGAAAATTCAGGGCTATGTCGTGTGGCCTAACAGGAGGCTTTAAAATTTTCTTTCTAGTGACCTTCGTTTGGGAGAAAAATGCAAAGGTACAAGACAGCTTTTCCTTGCCAATATCTCTCTTTTGCAAAGAGCTGCGCATTGGAAAATTCAGGGCTATGTCGTGTAGATGATGGCCTAACAGGAGGCTTTAAAATGTTCTTTCTAGTGTCCTTCGTTTGGGAGAAAAATGCAATGGTACAAGACAGCTTTTCCTTGCCAATATCTCTCTTTTGCAAAGAGCTGCGCATTGGAAAATTCAGGGCTATGTCGTGTAGATGATGGCCTAACAGGAGGCTTTAAAATTTTCTTTCTAGTGACCTTCGTTTGGGAGAAAAATGCAAAGGTACAAGACAGCTTTTCCTTGCCAATATCTCTCTTTTGCAAAGAGCTGCGCATTGGAAAATTCAGGGCTATGTCGTGTAGATGATGGCCTAACAGGAGGCTTTAAAATTTTCTTTCTAGTGTCCTTCGTTTGGGAGAAAAATGCAAAGGTACAAGACAGCTTTTCCTTGCCAATATCTCTCTTTTGCAAAGAGCTGCGCATTGGAAAATTCAGGGCTATGTCGTGTAGATGATGGCCTAACAGGAGGCTTTATAATTTTCTTTCTAGTGTCCTTCGTTTGGGAGAAAAATGCAATGGTACAAGACAGCTTTTCCTTGCCAATATCTCTCTTTTGCAAAGAGCTGCGCATTGGAAAATTCAGGGCTATGTCGTGTAGATGATGGCCTAACAGGAGGCTTTAAAATTTTCTTTCTAGTGACCTTCGTTTGGGAGAAAAATGCAAAGGTACAAGACAGCTTTTCCTTGCCAATATCTCTCTTTTGCAAAGAGCTGCGCATTGGAAAATTCAGGGCTATGTCGTGTAGATGATGGCCTAACAGGAGGCTTTAAAATTTTCTTTCTAGTGACCTTCGTTTGGGAGAAAAATGCAAAGGTACAAGACAGCTTTTCCTTGCCAATATCTCTCTTTTGCAAAGAGCTGCGCATTGGAAAATTCAGGGCTATGTCGTGTAGATGATGGCCTAACAGGAGGCTTTAAAATTTTCTTTCTAGTGCCCTTCGTTTGGGAGAAAAATGCAATGGTACAAGACAGCTTTTCCTTGCCAATATCTCTCTTTTGCAAAGAGCAGCGCATTGGAAAATTCAGGGCAATGTCGTGTAGATGATGGCCTAACAGGAGGCTTTAAAATTTTCTTTCTAGTGTCTTTCGTTTGGGAGAAAAATGCAAAGGTACAAGACAGCTTTTCCTTTCCAATATTTCTCTTTTGCAAAGAGCTACGCATTGGAAAATTCAGGGCTATGTCGTGTAGATGATGGCCTAACAGGAGGCTTTAAAATTTTCTTTCTAGTGACCTTCGTTTGGTAGAAAAATGCAAAGGTACAAGACAGCTTTTCCTTGCCAATATCTCTCTTTTGCAAAGAGCTGCGCATTGGAAAATTCAGGGCTATGTCGTGTAGATGATGGCCTAACAGGAGGCTTTAAAATTTTCTTTCTAGTGTCCTTCGTTTGGGAGAAAAATGCAATGGAACAAGACAGCTTTTCCTTGCCAATATCTCTCTTTTGCAAAGAGCTGCGCATTGGAAAATTCAGGGTTATGTCGTGTAGATGATGGCCTAACAGGAGGCTTTAAAATTTTCTTTCTAGTGTCCTTCGTTTGGGAGAAAAATGCAATGGTACAAGACAGCTTTTCCTTGCCAATATCTCTCTTTTGCAAAGAGTTGCGCATTGGAAAATTCAGGGCTATGTCGTGTAGATGATGGCCTAACAGGAGGCTTTAAAATTTTCTTTCTAGTGTCCTTCGTTTGGGAGAAAAATGCAAAGGTACAAGACAGCTTTTCCTTGCCAATATCTCTCTTTTGCAAAGAGCTGCGCATTGGAAAATTCAGGGCTATGTCGTGTAGATGATGGCCTAACAGGAGGCTTTAAAATTTTCTTTCTAGTGTCCTTCGTTTGGGAGAAAAATGCAATGGTACAAGACAGCTTTTCCTTGCCAATATCTCTCTTTTGCAAAGAGCTGCGCATTGGAAAATTCAGGGCTATGTCGTGTAGATGATGGCCTAACAGGAGGCTTTAAAATTTTCTTTCTAGTGACCTTCGTTTGGGAGAAAAATGCAAAGGTACAAGACAGCTTTTCCTTGCCAATATCTCTCTTTTGCAAAGAGCTGCGCATTGGAAAATTCAGGGCTATGTCGTGTAGATGATGGCCTAACAGGAGGCTTTAAAATTTTCTTTCTAGTGACCTTCGTTTGGGAGAAAAATGCAAAGGTACAAGACAGCTTTTCCTTGCCAATATCTCTCTTTTGCAAAGAGCTGCGCATTGGAAAATTCAGGGCTATGTCGTGTAGATGATGGCCTAACAGGAGGCTTTAAAATTTTCTTTCTAGTGTCCTTCGTTTGGGAGAAAAACGCAATGGTACAAGACAGCTTTTCCTTGCCAATATCTCTCTTTTGCAAAGAGCTGCGCATTGGAAAATTCAGGGCTATGTCGTGTAGATGATGGCCTAACAGGAGGCTTTAAAATTTTCTTTCTAGTGTCCTTCGTTTGGGAGAAAAATGCAAAGGTACAAGACAGCTTTTCCTTGCCAATATCTCTCTTTTGCAAAGAGCTGCGCATTGGAAAATTCAGGGCTATGTCGTGTAGATGATGGCCTAACAGGAGGCTTTAAAATTTTCTTTCTAGTGTCCTTCGTTTGGGAGAAAAATGCAATGGTACAAGACAGCTTTTCCTTGCCAATATCTCTCTTTTGCAAAGAGCTGCGCATTGGAAAATTCAGGGCTATGTCGTGTAGATGATGGCCTAACAGGAGGCTTTAAAATTTTCTTTCTAGTGACCTTCGTTTGGGAGAAAAATGCAAAGGTACAAGACAGCTTTTCCTTGCCAATATCTCTCTTTTGCAAAGAGCTGCGCATTGGAAAATTCAGGGCTATGTCGTGTAGATGATGGCCTAACAGGAGGCTTTAAAATTTTCTTTCTAGTGACCTTCGTTTGGGAGAAAAATGCAAAGGTACAAGACAGCTTTTCCTTGCCAATATCTCTCTTTTGCAAAGAGCTGCGCATTGGAAAATTCAGGGCTATGTCGTGTAGATGATGGCCTAACAGGAGGCTTTAAAATTTTCTTTCTAGTGCCCTTCGTTTGGGAGAAAAATGCAATGGTACAAGACAGCTTTTCCTTGCCAATATCTCTCTTTTGCAAAGAGCTGCGCATTGGAAAATTCAGGGCTATGTCGTGTAGATGATGGCCTAACAGGAGGCTTTAAAATTTTCTTTCTAGTGTCCTTCGTTTGGGAGAAAAATGCAAAGGTACAAGACAGCTTTTCCTTGCCAATATCTCTCTTTTGCAAAGAGCTACGCATTGGAAAATTCAGGGCTATGTCGTGTAGATGATGGCCTAACAGGAGGCTTTAAAATTTTCTTTCTAGTGACCTTCGTTTGGTAGAAAAATGCAAAGGTACAAGACAGCTTTTCCTTGCCAATATCTCTCTTTTGCAAAGAGCTGCGCATTGGAAAATTCAGGGCTATGTCGTGTAGATGATGGCCTAACAGGAGGCTTTAAAATATTCTTTCTAGTGTCCTTCGTTTGGGAGAAAAATGCAATGGTACAAGACAGCTTTTCCTTGCCAATATCTCTCTTTTGCAAAGAGCTGCGCATTGGAAAATTCAGGGCTATGTCGTGTAGATGATGGCCTAACAGGAGGCTTAAAAATTTTCTTTCTAGTGACCTTCGTTTGGGAGAAAAATGCAAAGGTACAAGACAGCTTTTCCTTGCCAATATCTCTCTTTTGCAAAGAGCTGCGCATTGGAAAATTCAGGGCTATGTCGTGTAGATGATGGCCTAACAGTAGGCTTTAAAATTTTCTTTCTAGTGTCCTTCGTTTGGGAGAAAAATGCAAAGGTACAAGACAGCTTTTCCTTGCCAATATCTCTCTTTTGCAAAGAGCTGCGCATTGGAAAATTCAGGGCTATGTCGTGTAGATGATGGCCTAACAGGAGGCTTTAAAATGTTCTTTCTAGTGTCCTTCGTTTGGGAGAAAAATGCAAAGGTACAAGACAGCTTTTCCTTGCCAATATCTCTCTTTTGCAAAGAGCTGCGCATTGGAAAATTCAGGGCTATGTCGTGTAGATGATGGCCTAACAGGAGGCTTTAAAATTTTCTTTCTAGTTTCCTTCGTTTGGGAGAAAAATGCAATGGTACAAGACAGCTTTTCCTTGCCAATATCTCTCTTTTGCAAAGAGCTGCGCATTGGAAAATTCAGGGCTATGTCGTGTAGATGATGGCCTAACAGGAGGCTTTAAAATTTTCTTTCTAGTGTCCTTCGTTTGGGAGAAAAATGCAAAGGTACAAGACAGCTTTTCCTTGCCAATATCTCTCTTTTGCAAAGAGCTGCGCATTGGAAAATTCAGGGCTATGTCGTGTAGATGATGGCCTAACAGGAGGCTTTAAAATTTTCTTTCTAGTGTCCTTCGTTTGGGAGAAAAACGCAATGGTACAAGACAGCTTTTCCTTGCCAATATCTCTCTTTTGCAAAGAGCTGCGCATTGGAAAATTCAGGGCTATGTCGTGTAGATGATGGCCTAACAGTAGGCTTTAAAATTTTCTTTCTAGTGTCCTTCGTTTGGGAGAAAAATGCAAAGGTACAAGACAGCTTTTCCTTGCCAATATCTCTCTTTTGCAAAGAGCTGCGCATTGGAAAATTCAGGGCTATGTCGTGTAGATGATGGCCTAACAGGAGGCTTTAAAATTTTCTTTCTAGTTTCCTTCGTTTGGGAGAAAAATGCAATGGTACAAGACAGCTTTTCCTTGCCAATATCTCTCTTTTGCAAAGAGCTGCGCATTGGAAAATTCAGGGCTATGTCGTGTAGATGATGGCCTAACAGGAGGCTTTAAAATTTTCTTTCTAGTGTCCTTCGTTTGGGAGAAAAATGCAAAGGTACAAGACAGCTTTTCCTTGCCAATATCTCTCTTTTGCAAAGAGCTGCGCATTGGAAAATTCAGGGCTATGTCGTGTAGATGATGGCCTAACAGGAGGCTTTAAAATTTTCTTTCTAGTGTCCTTCGTTTGGGAGAAAAACGCAATGGTACAAGACAGCTTTTCCTTGCCAATATCTCTCTTTTGCAAAGAGCTGCGCATTGGAAAATTCAGGGCTATGTCGTGTAGATGATGGCCTAACAGGAGGCTTTAAAATTTTCTTTCTAGTGTCCTTCGTTTGGGAGAAAAATGCAATGGAACAAGACAGCTTTTCCTTGCCAATATCTCTCTTTTGCAAAGAGCTGCGCATTGGAAAATTCAGGGCTATGTCGTGTAGATGATGGCCTCACAGGAGGCTTTAAAATTTTCTTTCTAGTGACCTTCGTTTGGGAGAAAAATGCAAAGGTACAAGACAGCTTTTCCTTGCCAATATCTCTCTTTTGCAAAGAGCTGCGAATTGGAAAATTCAGGGCTATGTCGTGTAGATGATGGCCTAACAGGAGGCTTTAAAATTTTCTTTCTAGTGCCCTTCGTTTGGGAGAAAAATGCAAAGGTACAAGACAGCTTTTCCTTTCCAATATTTCTCTTTTGCAAAGAGCTACGCATTGGAAAATTCAGGGCTATGTCGTGTAGATGATGGCCTAACAGGAGGCTTTAAAATTTTCTTTCTAGTGACCTTCGTTTGGTAGAAAAATGCAAAGGTACAAGACAGCTTTTCCTTGCCAATATCTCTCTTTTGCAAAGAGCTGCGCATTGGAAAATTCAGGGCTATGTCGTGTAGATGATGGCCTAACAGGAGGCTTTAAAATTTTCTTTCTAGTGTCCTTCGTTTGGGAGAAAAATGCAATGGAACAAGACAGCTTTTCCTTGCCAATATCTCTCTTTTGCAAAGAGCTGCGCATTGGAAAATTCAGGGTTATGTCGTGTAGATGATGGCCTAACAGGAGGCTTTAAAATTTTCTTTCTAGTGTCCTTCGTTTGGGAGAAAAATGCAATGGTACAAGACAGCTTTTCCTTGCCAATATCTCTCTTTTGCAAAGAGCTGCGCATTGGAAAATTCAGGGCTATGTCGTGTAGATGATGGCCTAACAGGAGGCTTTAAAATTTTCTTTCTAGTGTCCTTCGTTTGGGAGAAAAATGCAAAGGTACAAGACAGCTTTTCCTTGCCAATATCTCTCTTTTGCAAAGAGCTGCGCATTGGAAAATTCAGGGCTATGTCGTGTAGATGATGGCCTAACAGGAGGCTTTAAAATTTTCTTTCTAGTGTCCTTCGTTTGGGAGAAAAATGCAATGGTACAAGACAGCTTTTCCTTGCCAATATCTCTCTTTTGCAAAGAGCTGCGCATTGGAAAATTCAGGGCTATGTCGTGTAGATGATGGCCTAACAGGAGGCTTTAAAATTTTCTTTCTAGTGACCTTCGTTTGGGAGAAAAATGCAAAGGTACAAGACAGCTTTTCCTTGCCAATATCTCTCTTTTGCAAAGAGCTGCGCATTGGAAAATTCAGGGCTATGTCGTGTAGATGATGGCCTAACAGGAGGCTTTAAAATTTTCTTTCTAGTGACCTTCGTTTGGGAGAAAAATGCAAAGGTACAAGACAGCTTTTCCTTGCCAATATCTCTCTTTTGCAAAGAGCTGCGCATTGGAAAATTCAGGGCTATGTCGTGTAGATGATGGCCTAACAGGAGGCTTTAAAATTTTCTTTCTAGTGCCCTTCGTTTGGGAGAAAAATGCAATGGTACAAGACAGCTTTTCCTTGCCAATATCTCTCTTTTGCAAAGAGCTGCGCATTGGAAAATTCAGGGCTATGTCGTGTAGATGATGGCCTAACAGGAGGCTTTAAAATTTTCTTTCTAGTGTCCTTCGTTTGGGAGAAAAATGCAAAGGTACAAGACAGCTTTTCCTTGCCAATATCTCTCTTTTGCAAAGAGCTACGCATTGGAAAATTCAGGGCTATGTCGTGTAGATGATGGCCTAACAGGAGGCTTTAAAATTTTCTTTCTAGTGACCTTCGTTTGGTAGAAAAATGCAAAGGTACAAGACAGCTTTTCCTTGCCAATATCTCTCTTTTGCAAAGAGCTGCGCATTGGAAAATTCAGGGCTATGTCGTGTAGATGATGGCCTAACAGGAGGCTTTAAAATATTCTTTCTAGTGTCCTTCGTTTGGGAGAAAAATGCAATGGTACAAGACAGCTTTTCCTTGCCAATATCTCTCTTTTGCAAAGAGCTGCGCATTGGAAAATTCAGGGCTATGTCGTGTAGATGATGGCCTAACAGGAGGCTTAAAAATTTTCTTTCTAGTGACCTTCGTTTGGGAGAAAAATGCAAAGGTACAAGACAGCTTTTCCTTGCCAATATCTCTCTTTTGCAAAGAGCTGCGCATTGGAAAATTCAGGGCTATGTCGTGTAGATGATGGCCTAACAGTAGGCTTTAAAATTTTCTTTCTAGTGTCCTTCGTTTGGGAGAAAAATGCAAAGGTACAAGACAGCTTTTCCTTGCCAATATCTCTCTTTTGCAAAGAGCTGCGCATTGGAAAATTCAGGGCTATGTCGTGTAGATGATGGCCTAACAGGAGGCTTTAAAATGTTCTTTCTAGTGTCCTTCGTTTGGGAGAAAAATGCAATGGTACAAGACAGCTTTTCCTTGCCAATATCTCTCTTTTGCAAAGAGCTGCGCATTGGAAAATTCAGGGCTATGTCGTGTAGATGATGGCCTAACAGGAGGCTTTAAAATTTTCTTTCTAGTTTCCTTCGTTTGGGAGAAAAATGCAATGGTACAAGACAGCTTTTCCTTGCCAATATCTCTCTTTTGCAAAGAGCTGCGCATTGGAAAATTCAGGGCTATGTCGTGTAGATGATGGCCTAACAGGAGGCTTTAAAATTTTCTTTCTAGTGTCCTTCGTTTGGGAGAAAAATGCAAAGGTACAAGACAGCTTTTCCTTGCCAATATCTCTCTTTTGCAAAGAGCTGCGCATTGGAAAATTCAGGGCTATGTCGTGTAGATGATGGCCTAACAGGAGGCTTTAAAATTTTCTTTCTAGTGTCCTTCGTTTGGGAGAAAAACGCAATGGTACAAGACAGCTTTTCCTTGCCAATATCTCTCTTTTGCAAAGAGCTGCGCATTGGAAAATTCAGGGCTATGTCGTGTAGATGATGGCCTAACAGGAGGCTTTAAAATTTTCTTTCTAGTGACCTTCGTTTGGGAGAAAAATGCAAAGGTACAAGACAGCTTTTCCTTGCCAATATCTCTCTTTTGCAAAGAGCTGCGCATTGGAAAATTTAGGGCTATGTCGTGTAGATGATGGCCTAACAGGAGGCTTTAAAATTTTCTTTCTAGTGTCCTTCGTTTGGGAGAAAAATGCAATGGTACAAGACAGCTTTTCCTTGCCAATATTTCTCTTTTGCAAAGAGCTGCGCATTGGAAAATTCAGGGCTATGTCGTGTAGATGATGGCCTAACAGGAGGCTTTAAAATTTTCTTTCTAGTGACCTTCGTTTGGGAGAAAAATGCAAAGGTACAAGACAGCTTTTCCTTGCCAATATCTCTCTTTTGCAAAGAGCTGCGCATTGGAAAATTCAGGGCTATGTCGTGTAGATGATGGCCTAACAGGAGGCTTTAAAATTTTCTTTCTAGTGACCTTCGTTTGGGAGAAAAATGCAAAGGTACAAGACAGCTTTTCCTTGCCAATATCTCTCTTTTGCAAAGAGCTGCGCATTGGAAAATTCAGGGCTATGTCGTGTAGATGATGGCCTAACAGGAGGCTTTAAAATTTTCTTTCTAGTGCCCTTCGTTTGGGAGAAAAATGCAATGGTACAAGACAGCTTTTCCTTGCCAATATCTCTCTTTTGCAAAGAGCTGCGCATTGGAAAATTCAGGGCTATGTCGTGTAGATGATGGCCTAACAGGAGGCTTTAAAATTTTCTTTCTAGTGTCCTTCGTTTGGGAGAAAAATGCAAAGGTACAAGACAGCTTTTCCTTGCCAATATCTCTCTTTTGCAAAGAGCTACGCATTGGAAAATTCAGGGCTATGTCGTGTAGATGATGGCCTAACAGGAGGCTTTAAAATTTTCTTTCTAGTGACCTTCGTTTGGTAGAAAAATGCAAAGGTACAAGACAGCTTTTCCTTGCCAATATCTCTCTTTTGCAAAGAGCTGCGCATTGGAAAATTCAGGGCTATGTCGTGTAGATGATGGCCTAACAGGAGGCTTTAAAATATTCTTTCTAGTGTCCTTCGTTTGGGAGAAAAATGCAATGGTACAAGACAGCTTTTCCTTGCCAATATCTCTCTTTTGCAAAGAGCTGCGCATTGGAAAATTCAGGGCTATGTCGTGTAGATGATGGCCTAACAGGAGGCTTTAAAATTTTCTTTCTAGTGACCTTCGTTTGGGAGAAAAATGCAAAGGTACAAGACAGCTTTTCCTTGCCAATATCTCTCTTTTGCAAAGAGCTGCGCATTGGAAAATTCAGGGCTATGTCGTGTAGATGATGGCCTAACAGTAGGCTTTAAAATTTTCTTTCTAGTGTCCTTCGTTTGGGAGAAAAATGCAAAGGTACAAGACAGCTTTTCCTTGCCAATATCTCTCTTTTGCAAAGAGCTGCGCATTGGAAAATTCAGGGCTATGTCGTGTAGATGATGGCCTAACAGGAGGCTTTAAAATGTTCTTTCTAGTGTCCTTCGTTTGGGAGAAAAATGCAATGGTACAAGACAGCTTTTCCTTGCCAATATCTCTCTTTTGCAAAGAGCTGCGCATTGGAAAATTCAGGGCTATGTCGTGTAGATGATGGCCTAACAGGAGGCTTTAAAATTTTCTTTCTAGTGACCTTCGTTTCGGAGAAAAATGCAAAGGTACAAGACAGCTTTTCCTTGCCAATATCTCTCTTTTGCAAAGAGCTGCGCATTGGAAAATTCAGGGCTATGTCGTGTAGATGATGGCCTAACAGGAGGCTTTAAAATGTTCTTTCTAGTGTCCTTCGTTTGGGAGAAAAATGCAATGGTACAAGACAGCTTTTCCTTGCCAATATCTCTCTTTTGCAAAGAGCTGCGCATTGGAAAATTCAGGGCTATGTCGTGTAGATGATGGCCTAACAGGAGGCTTTAAAATTTTCTTTCTAGTGTCCTTCGTTTGGGAGAAAAATGCAATGGTACAAGACAGCTTTTCCTTGCCAATATCTCTCTTTTGCAAAGAGCTGCGCATTGGAAAATTCAGGGCTATGTCGTGTAGATGATGGCCTAACAGGAGGCTTTAAAATTTTCTTTCTAGTGACCTTCGTTTGGGAGAAAAATGCAAAGGTACAAGACAGCTTTTCCTTGCCAATATCTCTCTTTTGCAAAGAGCTGCGCATTGGAAAATTCAGGGCTATGTCGTGTAGATGATGGCCTAACAGGAGGCTTTAAAATTTTCTTTCTAGTGCCCTTCGTTTGGGAGAAAAATGCAATGGTACAAGACAGCTTTTCCTTGCCAATATCTCTCTTTTGCAAAGAGCTGCGCATTGGAAAATTCAGGGCTATGTCGTGTAGATGATGGCCTAACAGGAGGCTTTAAAATTTTCTTTCTAGTGACCTTCGTTTGGGAGAAAAATGCAAAGGTACAAGACAGCTTTTCCTTGCCAATATCTCTCTTTTGCAAAGAGCTGCGCATTGGAAAATTTAGGGCTATGTCGTGTAGATGATGGCCTAACAGGAGGCTTTAAAATTTTCTTTCTAGTGTCCTTCGTTTGGGAGAAAAATGCAATGGTACAAGACAGCTTTTCCTTGCCAATATCTCTCTTTTGCAAAGAGCTGCGCATTGGAAAATTCAGGGCTATGTCGTGTAGATGATGGCCTAACAGGAGGCTTTAAAATTTTCTTTCTAGTGACCTTCGTTTGGGAGAAAAATGCAAAGGTACAAGACAGCTTTTCCTTGCCAATATCTCTCTTTTGCAAAGAGCTGCGCATTGGAAAATTCAGGGCTATGTCGTGTAGATGATGGCCTAACAGGAGGCTTTAAAATTTTCTTTCTAGTGACCTTCGTTTGGGAGAAAAATGCAAAGGTACAAGACAGCTTTTCCTTGCCAATATCTCTCTTTTGCAAAGAGCTGCGCATTGGAAAATTCAGGGCTATGTCGTGTAGATGATGGCCTAACAGGAGGCTTTAAAATTTTCTTTCTAGTGCCCTTCGTTTGGGAGAAAAATGCAATGGTACAAGACAGCTTTTCCTTGCCAATATCTCTCTTTTGCAAAGAGCTGCGCATTGGAAAATTCAGGGCTATGTCGTGTAGATGATGGCCTAACAGGAGGCTTTAAAATGTTCTTTCTAGTGTCCTTCGTTTGGGAGAAAAATGCAATGGTACAAGACAGCTTTTCCTTGCCAATATCTCTCTTTTGCAAAGAGCTGCGCATTGGAAAATTCAGGGCTATGTCGTGTAGATGATGGCCTAACAGGAGGCTTTAAAATTTTCTTTCTAGTGTCCATCGTTTGGGAGAAAAACGCAATGGTACAAGACAGCTTTTCCTTGCCAATATCTCTCTTTTGCAAAGAGCTGCGCATTGGAAAATTCAGGGCTATGTCGTGTAGATGATGGCCTAACAGGAGGCTTTAAAATTTTCTTTCTAGTGACCTTCGTTTGGGAGAAAAATGCAAAGGTACAAGACAGCTTTTCCTTGCCAATATCTCTCTTTTGCAAAGAGCTGCGCATTGGAAAATTTAGGGCTATGTCGTGTAGATGATGGCCTAACAGGAGGCTTTAAAATTTTATTTCTAGTGTCCTTCGTTTGGGAGAAAAATGCAATGGTACAAGACAGCTTTTCCTTGCCAATATTTCTCTTTTGCAAAGAGCTGCGCATTGGAAAATTCAGGGCTATGTCGTGTAGATGATGGCCTAACAGGAGGCTTTAAAATTTTCTTTCTAGTGACCTTCGTTTGGGAGAAAAATGCAAAGGTACAAGACAGCTTTTCCTTGCCAATATCTCTCTTTTGCAAAGAGCTGCGCATTGGAAAATTCAGGGCTATGTCGTGTAGATGATGGCCTAACAGGAGGCTTTAAAATTTTCTTTCTAGTGACCTTCGTTTGGGAGAAAAATGCAAAGGTACAAGACAGCTTTTCCTTGCCAATATCTCTCTTTTGCAAAGAGCTGCGCATTGGAAAATTCAGGGCTATGTCGTGTAGATGATGGCCTAACAGGAGGCTTTAAAATTTTCTTTCTAGTGCCCTTCGTTTGGGAGAAAAATGCAATGGTACAAGACAGCTTTTCCTTGCCAATATCTCTCTTTTGCAAAGAGCTGCGCATTGGAAAATTCAGGGCTATGTCGTGTAGATGATGGCCTAACAGGAGGCTTTAAAATTTTCTTTCTAGTGTCCTTCGTTTGGGAGAAAAATGCAAAGGTACAAGACAGCTTTTCCTTGCCAATATCTCTCTTTTGCAAAGAGCTACGCATTGGAAAATTCAGGGCTATGTCGTGTAGATGATGGCCTAACAGGAGGCTTTAAAATTTTCTTTCTAGTGACCTTCGTTTGGTAGAAAAATGCAAAGGTACAAGACAGCTTTTCCTTGCCAATATCTCTCTTTTGCAAAGAGCTGCGCATTGGAAAATTCAGGGCTATGTCGTGTAGATGATGGCCTAACAGGAGGCTTTAAAATATTCTTTCTAGTGTCCTTCGTTTGGGAGAAAAATGCAATGGTACAAGACAGCTTTTCCTTGCCAATATCTCTCTTTTGCAAAGAGCTGCGCATTGGAAAATTCAGGGCTATGTCGTGTAGATGATGGCCTAACAGGAGGCTTTAAAATTTTCTTTCTAGTGACCTTCGTTTGGGAGAAAAATGCAAAGGTACAAGACAGCTTTTCCTTGCCAATATCTCTCTTTTGCAAAGAGCTGCGCATTGGAAAATTCAGGGCTATGTCGTGTAGATGATGGCCTAACAGTAGGCTTTAAAATTTTCTTTCTAGTGTCCTTCGTTTGGGAGAAAAATGCAAAGGTACAAGACAGCTTTTCCTTGCCAATATCTCTCTTTTGCAAAGAGCTGCGCATTGGAAAATTCAGGGCTATGTCGTGTAGATGATGGCCTAACAGGAGGCTTTAAAATGTTCTTTCTAGTGTCCTTCGTTTGGGAGAAAAATGCAATGGTACAAGACAGCTTTTCCTTGCCAATATCTCTCTTTTGCAAAGAGCTGCGCATTGGAAAATTCAGGGCTATGTCGTGTAGATGATGGCCTAACAGGAGGCTTTAAAATTTTCTTTCTAGTGTCCTTCGTTTGGGAGAAAAATGCAATGGTACAAGACAGCTTTTCCTTGCCAATATCTCTCTTTTGCAAAGAGCTGCGCATTGGAAAATTCAGGGCTATGTCGTGTAGATGATGGCCTAACAGGAGGCTTTAAAATTTTCTTTCTAGTGACCTTCGTTTCGGAGAAAAATGCAAAGGTACAAGACAGCTTTTCCTTGCCAATATCTCTCTTTTGCAAAGAGCTGCGCATTGGAAAATTCAGGGCTATGTCGTGTAGATGATGGCCTAACAGGAGGCTTTAAAATTTTCTTTCTAGTGCCCTTCGTTTGGGAGAAAAATGCAATGGTACAAGACAGCTTTTCCTTGCCAATATCTCTCTTTTGCAAAGAGCTGCGCATTGGAAAATTTAGGGCTATGTCGTGTAGATGATGGCCTAACAGGAGGCTTTAAAATTTTCTTTCTAGTGACCTTCGTTTGGGAGAAAAATGCAAAGGTACAAGACAGCTTTTCCTTGCCAATATCTCTCTTTTGCAAAGAGCTGCGCATTGGAAAATTTAGGGCTATGTCGTGTAGATGATGGCCTAACAGGAGGCTTTAAAATTTTCTTTCTAGTGTCCTTCGTTTGGGAGAAAAATGCAATGGTACAAGACAGCTTTTCCTTGCCAATATCTCTCTTTTGCAAAGAGCTGCGCATTGGAAAATTCAGGGCTATGTCGTGTAGATGATGGCCTAACAGGAGGCTTTAAAATTTTCTTTCTAGTGACCTTCGTTTGGGAGAAAAATGCAAAGGTACAAGACAGCTTTTCCTTGCCAATATCTCTCTTTTGCAAAGAGCTGCGCATTGGAAAATTCAGGGCTATGTCGTGTAGATGATGGCCTAACAGGAGGCTTTAAAATTTTCTTTCTAGTGACCTTCGTTTGGGAGAAAAATGCAAAGGTACAAGACAGCTTTTCCTTGCCAATATCTCTCTTTTGCAAAGAGCTGCGCATTGGAAAATTCAGGGCTATGTCGTGTAGATGATGGCCTAACAGGAGGCTTTAAAATTTTCTTTCTAGTGCCCTTCGTTTGGGAGAAAAATGCAATGGTACAAGACAGCTTTTCCTTGCCAATATCTCTCTTTTGCAAAGAGCTGCGCATTGGAAAATTCAGGGCTATGTCGTGTAGATGATGGCCTAACAGGAGGCTTTAAAATGTTCTTTCTAGTGTCCTTCGTTTGGGAGAAAAATGCAATGGTACAAGACAGCTTTTCCTTGCCAATATCTCTCTTTTGCAAAGAGCTGCGCATTGGAAAATTCAGGGCTATGTCGTGTAGATGATGGCCTAACAGGAGGCTTTAAAATTTTCTTTCTAGTGTCCATCGTTTGGGAGAAAAACGCAATGGTACAAGACAGCTTTTCCTTGCCAATATCTCTCTTTTGCAAAGAGCTGCGCATTGGAAAATTCAGGGCTATGTCGTGTAGATGATGGCCTAACAGGAGGCTTTAAAATTTTCTTTCTAGTGACCTTCGTTTGGGAGAAAAATGCAAAGGTACAAGACAGCTTTTCCTTGCCAATATCTCTCTTTTGCAAAGAGCTGCGCATTGGAAAATTCAGGGCTATGTCGTGTAGATGATGGCCTAACAGGAGGCTTTAAAATTTTCTTTCTAGTGCCCTTCGTTTGGGAGAAAAATGCAATGGTACAAGACAGCTTTTCCTTGCCAATATCTCTCTTTTGCAAAGAGCTGCGCATTGGAAAATTCAGGGCTATGTCGTGTAGATGATGGCCTAACAGGAGGCTTTAAAATGTTCTTTCTAGTGTCCTTCGTTTGGGAGAAAAATGCAATGGTACAAGACAGCTTTTCCTTGCCAATATCTCTCTTTTGCAAAGAGCTGCGCATTGGAAAATTCAGGGCTATGTCGTGTAGATGATGGCCTAACAGGAGGCTTTAAAATTTTCTTTCTAGTGTCCATCGTTTGGGAGAAAAACGCAATGGTACAAGACAGCTTTTCCTTGCCAATATCTCTCTTTTGCAAAGAGCTGCGCATTGGAAAATTCAGGGCTATGTCGTGTAGATGATGGCCTAACAGGAGGCTTTAAAATTTTCTTTCTAGTGACCTTCGTTTGGGAGAAAAATGCAAAGGTACAAGACAGCTTTTCCTTGCCAATATCTCTCTTTTGCAAAGAGCTGCGCATTGGAAAATTTAGGGCTATGTCGTGTAGATGATGGCCTAACAGGAGGCTTTAAAATTTTCTTTCTAGTGTCCTTCGTTTGGGAGAAAAATGCAATGGTACAAGACAGCTTTTCCTTGCCAATATTTCTCTTTTGCAAAGAGCTGCGCATTGGAAAATTCAGGGCTATGTCGTGTAGATGATGGCCTAACAGGAGGCTTTAAAATTTTCTTTCTAGTGACCTTCGTTTGGGAGAAAAATGCAAAGGTACAAGACAGCTTTTCCTTGCCAATATCTCTCTTTTGCAAAGAGCTGCGCATTGGAAAATTCAGGGCTATGTCGTGTAGATGATGGCCTAACAGGAGGCTTTAAAATTTTCTTTCTAGTGACCTTCGTTTGGGAGAAAAATGCAAAGGTACAAGACAGCTTTTCCTTGCCAATATCTCTCTTTTGCAAAGAGCTGCGCATTGGAAAATTCAGGGCTATGTCGTGTAGATGATGGCCTAACAGGAGGCTTTAAAATTTTCTTTCTAGTGCCCTTCGTTTGGGAGAAAAATGCAATGGTACAAGACAGCTTTTCCTTGCCAATATCTCTCTTTTGCAAAGAGCTGCGCATTGGAAAATTCAGGGCTATGTCGTGTAGATGATGGCCTAACAGGAGGCTTTAAAATTTTCTTTCTAGTGTCCTTCGTTTGGGAGAAAAATGCAAAGGTACAAGACAGCTTTTCCTTGCCAATATCTCTCTTTTGCAAAGAGCTACGCATTGGAAAATTCAGGGCTATGTCGTGTAGATGATGGCCTAACAGGAGGCTTTAAAATTTTCTTTCTAGTGACCTTCGTTTGGTAGAAAAATGCAAAGGTACAAGACAGCTTTTCCTTGCCAATATCTCTCTTTTGCAAAGAGCTGCGCATTGGAAAATTCAGGGCTATGTCGTGTAGATGATGGCCTAACAGGAGGCTTTAAAATATTCTTTCTAGTGTCCTTCGTTTGGGAGAAAAATGCAATGGTACAAGACAGCTTTTCCTTGCCAATATCTCTCTTTTGCAAAGAGCTGCGCATTGGAAAATTCAGGGCTATGTCGTGTAGATGATGGCCTAACAGGAGGCTTTAAAATTTTCTTTCTAGTGACCTTCGTTTGGGAGAAAAATGCAAAGGTACAAGACAGCTTTTCCTTGCCAATATCTCTCTTTTGCAAAGAGCTGCGCATTGGAAAATTCAGGGCTATGTCGTGTAGATGATGGCCTAACAGTAGGCTTTAAAATTTTCTTTCTAGTGTCCTTCGTTTGGGAGAAAAATGCAAAGGTACAAGACAGCTTTTCCTTGCCAATATCTCTCTTTTGCAAAGAGCTGCGCATTGGAAAATTCAGGGCTATGTCGTGTAGATGATGGCCTAACAGTAGGCTTTAAAATTTTCTTTCTAGTGTCCTTCGTTTGGGAGAAAAATGCAAAGGTACAAGACAGCTTTTCCTTGCCAATATCTCTCTTTTGCAAAGAGCTGCGCATTGGAAAATTCAGGGCTATGTCGTGTAGATGATGGCCTAACAGGAGGCTTTAAAATTTTCTTTCTAGTGTCCTTCGTTTGGGAGAAAAATGCAATGGTACAAGACAGCTTTTCCTTGCCAATATCTCTCTTTTGCAAAGAGCTGCGCATTGGAAAATTCAGGGCTATGTCGTGTAGATGATGGCCTAACAGGAGGCTTTAAAATTTTCTTTCTAGTGACCTTCGTTTGGGAGAAAAATGCAAAGGTACAAGACAGCTTTTCCTTGCCAATATCTCTCTTTTGCAAAGAGCTTCGCATTGGAAAATTCAGGGCTATGTCGTGTAGATGATGGCCTAACAGGAGGCTTTAAAATGTTCTTTCTAGTGTCCTTCGTTTGGGAGAAAAATGCAATGGTACAAGACAGCTTTTCCTTGCCAATACCTCTCTTTTGCAAAGAGCTGCGCATTGGAAAATTCAGGGCTATGTCGTGTAGATGATGGCCTAACAGGAGGCTTTAAAATTTTCTTTCTAGTGTCCTTCGTTTGGGAGAAAAATGCAATGGTACAAGACAGCTTTTCCTTGCCAATATCTCTCTTTTGCAAAGAGCTGCGCATTGGAAAATTCAGGGCTATGTCGTGTAGATGATGGCCTAACAGGAGGCTTTAAAATTTTCTTTCTAGTGACCTTCGTTTGGGAGAAAAATGCAAAGGTACAAGACAGCTTTTCCTTGCCAATATCTCTCTTTTGCAAAGAGCTGCGCATTGGAAAATTCAGGGCTATGTCGTGTAGATGATGGCCTAACAGGAGGCTTTAAAATTTTCTTTCTAGTGCCCTTCGTTTGGGAGAAAAATGCAATGGTACAAGACAGCTTTTCCTTGCCAATATCTCTCTTTTGCAAAGAGCTGCGCATTGGAAAATTCAGGGCTATGTCGTGTAGATGATGGCCTAACAGGAGGCTTTAAAATTTTCTTTCTAGTGACCTTCGTTTGGGAGAAAAATGCAAAGGTACAAGACAGCTTTTCCTTGCCAATATCTCTCTTTTGCAAAGAGTTGCGCATTGGAAAATTTAGGGCTATGTCGTGTAGATGATGGCCTAACAGGAGGCTTTAAAATTTTCTTTCTAGTGTCCTTCGTTTGGGAGAAAAATGCAATGGTACAAGACAGCTTTTCCTTGCCAATATCTCTCTTTTGCAAAGAGCTGCGCATTGGAAAATTCAGGGCTATGTCGTGTAGATGATGGCCTAACAGGAGGCTTTAAAATTTTCTTTCTAGTGTCCTTCGTTTGGGAGAAAAATGCAAAGGTACAAGACAGCTTTTCCTTGCCAATATCTCTCTTTTGCAAAGAGCTACGCATTGGAAAATTCAGGGCTATGTCGTGTAGATGATGGCCTAACAGGAGGCTTTAAAATTTTCTTTCTAGTGACCTTCGTTTGGTAGAAAAATGCAAAGGTACAAGACAGCTTTTCCTTGCCAATATCTCTCTTTTGCAAAGAGCTGCGCATTGGAAAATTCAGGGCTATGTCGTGTAGATGATGGCCTAACAGGAGGCTTTAAAATATTCTTTCTAGTGTCCTTCGTTTGGGAGAAAAATGCAATGGTACAAGACAGCTTTTCCTTGCCAATATCTCTCTTTTGCAAAGAGCTGCGCATTGGAAAATTCAGGGCTATGTCGTGTAGATGATGGCCTAACAGGAGGCTTTAAAATTTTCTTTCTAGTGACCTTCGTTTGGGAGAAAAATGCAAAGGTACAAGACAGCTTTTCCTTGCCAATATCTCTCTTTTGCAAAGAGCTGCGCATTGGAAAATTCAGGGCTATGTCGTGTAGATGATGGCCTAACAGTAGGCTTTAAAATTTTCTTTCTAGTGTCCTTCGTTTGGGAGAAAAATGCAAAGGTACAAGACAGCTTTTCCTTGCCAATATCTCTCTTTTGCAAAGAGCTGCGCATTGGAAAATTCAGGGCTATGTCGTGTAGATGATGGCCTAACAGTAGGCTTTAAAATTTTCTTTCTAGTGTCCTTCGTTTGGGAGAAAAATGCAAAGGTACAAGACAGCTTTTCCTTGCCAATATCTCTCTTTTGCAAAGAGCTGCGCATTGGAAAATTCAGGGCTATGTCGTGTAGATGATGGCCTAACAGGAGGCTTTAAAATTTTCTTTCTAGTGTCCTTCGTTTGGGAGAAAAATGCAATGGTACAAGACAGCTTTTCCTTGCCAATATCTCTCTTTTGCAAAGAGCTGCGCATTGGAAAATTCAGGGCTATGTCGTGTAGATGATGGCCTAACAGGAGGCTTTAAAATTTTCTTTCTAGTGACCTTCGTTTGGGAGAAAAATGCAAAGGTACAAGACAGCTTTTCCTTGCCAATATCTCTCTTTTGCAAAGAGCTTCGCATTGGAAAATTCAGGGCTATGTCGTGTAGATGATGGCCTAACAGGAGGCTTTAAAATGTTCTTTCTAGTGTCCTTCGTTTGGGAGAAAAATGCAATGGTACAAGACAGCTTTTCCTTGCCAATACCTCTCTTTTGCAAAGAGCTGCGCATTGGAAAATTCAGGGCTATGTCTTGTAGATGATGGCCTAACAGGAGGCTTTAAAATTTTCTTTCTAGTGTCCTTCGTTTGGGAGAAAAATGCAATGGTACAAGACAGCTTTTCCTTGCCAATATCTCTCTTTTGCAAAGAGCTGCGCATTGGAAAATTCAGGGCTATGTCGTGTAGATGATGGCCTAACAGGAGGCTTTAAAATTTTCTTTCTAGTGACCTTCGTTTGGGAGAAAAATGCAAAGGTACAAGACAGCTTTTCCTTGCCAATATCTCTCTTTTGCAAAGAGCTGCGCATTGGAAAATTCAGGGCTATGTCGTGTAGATGATGGCCTAACAGGAGGCTTTAAAATTTTCTTTCTAGTGCCCTTCGTTTGGGAGAAAAATGCAATGGTACAAGACAGCTTTTCCTTGCCAATATCTCTCTTTTGCAAAGAGCTGCGCATTGGAAAATTCAGGGCTATGTCGTGTAGATGATGGCCTAACAGGAGGCTTTAAAATTTTCTTTCTAGTGACCTTCGTTTGGGAGAAAAATGCAAAGGTACAAGACAGCTTTTCCTTGCCAATATCTCTCTTTTGCAAAGAGTTGCGCATTGGAAAATTTAGGGCTATGTCGTGTAGATGATGGCCTAACAGGAGGCTTTAAAATTTTCTTTCTAGTGTCCTTCGTTTGGGAGAAAAATGCAATGATACAAGACAGCTTTTCCTTGCCAATATCTCTCTTTTGCAAAGAGCTGCGCATTGGAAAATTCAGGGCTATGTCGTGTAGATGATGGCCTAACAGGAGGCTTTAAAATTTTCTTTCTAGTGACCTTCGTTTGGGAGAAAAATGCAAAGGTACAAGACAGCTTTTCCTTGCCAATATCTCTCTTTTGCAAAGAGCTGCGCATTGGAAAATTCAGGGCTATGTCGTGTAGATGATGGCCTAACAGGAGGCTTTAAAATTTTCTTTCTAGTGACCTTCGTTTGGGAGAAAAATGCAAAGGTACAAGACAGCTTTTCCTTGCCAATATCTCTCTTTTGCAAAGAGCTGCGCATTGGAAAATTCAGGGCTATGTCGTGTAGATGATGGCCTAACAGGAGGCTTTAAAATTTTCTTTCTAGTGTCCATCGTTTGGGAGAAAAACGCAATGGTACAAGACAGCTTTTCCTTGCCAATATCTCTCTTTTGCAAAGAGCTGCGCATTGGAAAATTCAGGGCTATGTCGTGTAGATGATGGCCTAACAGGAGGCTTTAAAATTTTCTTTCTAGTGACCTTCGTTTGGGAGAAAAATGCAAAGGTACAAGACAGCTTTTCCTTGCCAATATCTCTCTTTTGCAAAGAGCTGCGCATTGGAAAATTTAGGGCTATGTCGTGTAGATGATGGCCTAACAGGAGGCTTTAAAATTTTCTTTCTAGTGTCCTTCGTTTGGGAGAAAAATGCAATGGTACAAGACAGCTTTTCCTTGCCAATATTTCTCTTTTGCAAAGAGCTGCGCATTGGAAAATTCAGGGCTATGTCGTGTAGATGATGGCCTAACAGGAGGCTTTAAAATTTTCTTTCTAGTGACCTTCGTTTGGGAGAAAAATGCAAAGGTACAAGACAGCTTTTCCTTGCCAATATCTCTCTTTTGCAAAGAGCTGCGCATTGGAAAATTCAGGGCTATGTCGTGTAGATGATGGCCTAACAGGAGGCTTTAAAATTTTCTTTCTAGTGACCTTCGTTTGGGAGAAAAATGCAAAGGTACAAGACAGCTTTTCCTTGCCAATATCTCTCTTTTGCAAAGAGCTGCGCATTGGAAAATTCAGGGCTATGTCGTGTAGATGATGGCCTAACAGGAGGCTTTAAAATTTTCTTTCTAGTGCCCTTCGTTTGGGAGAAAAATGCAATGGTACAAGACAGCTTTTCCTTGCCAATATCTCTCTTTTGCAAAGAGCTGCGCATTGGAAAATTCAGGGCTATGTCGTGTAGATGATGGCCTAACAGGAGGCTTTAAAATTTTCTTTCTAGTGACCTTCGTTTGGGAGAAAAATGCAAAGGTACAAGACCGCTTTTCCTTGCCAATATCTCTCTTTTGCAAAGAGCTGCGCATTGGAAAATTCAGGGCTATGTCGTGTAGATGATGGCCTAACAGTAGGCTTTAAAATTTTCTTTCTAGTGTCCTTCGTTTGGGAGAAAAATGCAAAGGTACAAGACAGCTTTTCCTTGCCAATATCTCTCTTTTGCAAAGAGCTGCGCATTGGAAAATTCAGGGCTATGTCGTGTAGATGATGGCCTAACAGGAGGCTTTAAAATGTTCTTTCTAGTGTCCTTCGTTTGGGAGAAAAATGCAATGGTACAAGACAGCTTTTCCTTGCCAATATCTCTCTTTTGCAAAGAGCTGCGCATTAGAAAATTCAGGGCTATGTCGTGTAGATGATGGCCTAACAGGAGGCTTTAAAATTTTCTTTCTAGTGCCCTTCGTTTGGGAGAAAAATGCAATGGTACAAGACAGCTTTTCCTTGCCAATATCTCTCTTTTGCAAAGAGCTGCGCATTGGAAAATTCAGGGCTATGTCGTGTAGATGATGGCCTAACAGGAGGCTTTAAAATTTTCTTTCTAGTGACCTTCGTTTGGGAGAAAAATGCAAAGGTACAAGACAGCTTTTCCTTGCCAATATCTCTCTTTTGCAAAGAGCTGCGCATTGGAAAATTTAGGGCTATGTCGTGTAGATGATGGCCTAACAGGAGGCTTTAAAATTTTCTTTCTAGTGTCCTTCGTTTGGGAGAAAAATGCAATGGTACAAGACAGCTTTTCCTTGCCAATATCTCTCTTTTGCAAAGAGCTGCGCATTGGAAAATTCAGGGCTATGTCGTGTAGATGATGGCCTAACAGGAGGCTTTAAAATTTTCTTTCTAGTGACCTTCGTTTGGTAGAAAAATGCAAAGGTACAAGACAGCTTTTCCTTGCCAATATCTCTCTTTTGCAAAGAGCTGCGCATTGGAAAATTCAGGGCTATGTCGTGTAGATGATGGCCTAACAGGAGGCTTTAAAATGTTCTTTCTAGTGTCCTTCGTTTGGGAGAAAAATGCAATGGTACAAGACAGCTTTTCCTTGCCAATATCTCTCTTTTGCAAAGAGCTGCGCATTGGAAAATTCAGGGCTATGTCGTGTAGATGATGGCCTAACAGTAGGCTTTATAATTTTCTTTCTAGTGTCCTTCGTTTGGGAGAAAAATGCAAAGGTACAAGACAGCTTTTCCTTGCCAATATCTCTCTTTTGCAAAGAGCTACGCATTGGAAAATTCAGGGCTATGTCGTGTAGATGATGGCCTAACAGGAGGCTTTAAAATTTTCTTTCTAGTGCCCTTCGTTTGGGAGAAAAATGCAATGGTACAAGACAGCTTTTCCTTGCCAATATCTCTCTTTTGCAAAGAGCTGCGCATTGGAAAATTCAGGGCTATGTCGTGTAGATGATGGCCTAACAGGAGGCTTTAAAATTTTCTTTCTAGTGACCTTCGTTTGGGAGAAAAATGCAAAGGTACAAGACAGCTTTTCCTTGCCAATATCTCTCTTTTGCAAAGAGCTGCGCATTGGAAAATTTAGGGCTATGTCGTGTAGATGATGGCCTAACAGGAGGCTTTAAAATTTTCTTTCTAGTGTCCTTCGTTTGGGAGAAAAATGCAATGGTACAAGACAGCTTTTCCTTGCCAATATCTCTCTTTTGCAAAGAGCTGCGCATTGGAAAATTCAGGGCTATGTCGTGTAGATGATGGCCTAACAGGAGGCTTTAAAATTTTCTTTCTAGTGACCTTCGTTTGGGAGAAAAATGCAAAGGTACAAGACAGCTTTTCCTTGCCAATATCTCTCTTTTGCAAAGAGCTGCGCATTGGAAAATTCAGGGCTATGTCGTGTAGATGATGGCCTAACAGGAGGCTTTAAAATTTTCTTTCTAGTGACCTTCGTTTGGGAGAAAAATGCAAAGGTACAAGACAGCTTTTCCTTGCCAATATCTCTCTTTTGCAAAGAGCTGCGCATTGGAAAATTCAGGGCTATGTCGTGTAGATGATGGCCTAACAGGAGGCTTTAAAATTTTCTTTCTAGTGACCTTCGTTTGGGAGAAAAATGCAATGGTACAAGACAGCTTTTCCTTGCCAATATCTCTCTTTTGCAAAGAGCTGCGCATTGGAAAATTCAGGGCTATGTCGTGTAGATGATGGCCTAACAGGAGGCTTTAAAATTTTCTTTCTAGTGACCTTCGTTTGGGAGAAAAATGCAAAGGTACAAGACAGCTTTTCCTTGCCAATATCTCTCTTTTGCAAAGAGCTGCGCATTGGAAAATTCAGGGCTATGTCGTGTAGATGATGGCCTAACAGAAGGCTTTAAAATTTTCTTTCTAGTGACCTTCGTTTGGGAGAAAAATGCAAAGGTACAAGACAGCTTTTCCTTGCCAATATCTCTCTTTTGCAAAGAGCTGAGCATTGGAAAATTCAGGGCTATGTCGTGTAGATGATGGCCTAACAGGAGGCTTTAAAATTTTCTTTCTAGTGCCCTTCGTTTGGGAGAAAAATGCAATGGTACAAGACAGCTTTTCCTTGCCAATATCTCTCTTTTGCAAAGAGCTGCGCATTGGAAAATTCAGGGCTATGTCGTGTAGATGATGGCCTAACAGGAGGCTTTAAAATTTTCTTTCTAGTGTCCTTCGTTTGGGAGAAAAATGCAAAGGTACAAGACAGCTTTTCCTTGCCAATATCTCTCTTTTGCAAAGAGCTACGCATTGGAAAATTCAGGGCTATGTCGTGTAGATGATGGCCTAACAGGATGCTTTAAAATTTTCTTTCTAGTGACCTTCGTTTGGTAGAAAAATGCAAAGGTACAAGACAGCTTTTCCTTGCCAATATCTCTCTTTTGCAAAGAGCTGCGCATTGGAAAATTCAGGGCTATGTCGTGTAGATGATGGCCTAACAGGAGGCTTTAAAATATTCTTTCTAGTGTCCTTCGTTTGGGAGAAAAATGCAATGGTACAAGACAGCTTTTCCTTGCCAATATCTCTCTTTTGCAAAGAGCTGCGCATTGGAAAATTCAGGGCTATGTCGTGTAGATGATGGCCTAACAGGAGGCTTTAAAATTTTCTTTCTAGTGACCTTCGTTTGGGAGAAAAATGCAAAGGTACAGGACAGCTTTTCCTTGCCAATATCTCTCTTTTGCAAAGAGCTGCGCATTGGAAAATTCAGGGCTATGTCGTGTAGATGATGGCCTCACAGTAGGCTTTAAAATTTTCTTTCTAGTGTCCTTCGTTTGGGAGAAAAATGCAAAGGTACAAGACAGCTTTTCCTTGCCAATATCTCTCTTTTGCAAAGAGCTGCGCATTGGAAAATTCAGGGCTATGTCGTGTAGATGATGGCCTAACAGAAGGCTTTAAAATGTTCTTTCTAGTGTCCTTCGTTTGGGAGAAAAATGCAATGGTACAAGACAGCTTTTCCTTGCCAATATCTCTCTTTTGCAAAGAGCTGCGCATTGGAAAATTCAGGGCTATGTCGTGTAGATGATGGCCTAACAGGAGGCTTTAAAATTTTCTTTCTAGTGTCCTTCGTTTGGGAGAAAAATGCAATGGTACAAAACAGCTTTTCCTTGCCAATATCTCTCTTTTGCAAAGAGCTGCGCATTGGAAAATTCAGGGCTATGTCGTGTAGATGATGGCCTAAAAGGAGGCTTTAAAATTTTCTTTCTAGTGTCCTTCGTTTGGGAGAAAAATGCAATGGTACAAGACAGCTTTTCCTTGCCAATATCTCTCTTTTGCAAAGAGCTGCGCATTGGAAAATTCAGGGCTATGTCGTGTAGATGATGGCCTAACAGGAGGCTTTAAAATTTTCTTTCTAGTGTCCTTCGTTTGGGAGAAAAATGCAAAGGTACAAGACAGCTTTTCCTTGCCAATATCTCTCTTTTGCAAAGAGCTGCGCATTGGAAAATTCAGGGCTATGTCGTGTAGATGATGGCCTAACAGGAGGCTTTAAAATTTTCTTTCTAGTGTCCTTCGTTTGGGAGAAAAATGCAATGGTACAAGACAGCTTTTCCTTGCCAATATCTCTCTTTTGCAAAGAGCTGCGCATTGGAAAATTCAGGGCTATGTCGTGTAGATGATGGCCTAACAGGAGGCTTTAAAATTTTCTTTCTAGTGACCTTCGTTTGGGAGAAAAATGCAAAGGTACAAGACAGCTTTTCCTTGCCAATATCTCTCTTTTGCAAAGAGCTGCGCATTGGAAAATTCAGGGCTATGTCGTGTAGATGATGGCCTAACAGGAGGCTTTAAAATTTTCGTTCTAGTGCCCTTCGTTTGGGAGAAAAATGCAATGGTACAAGACAGCTTTTCCTTGCCAATATCTCTCTTTTGCAAAGAGCTGCGCATTGGAAAATTCAGGGCTATGTCGTGTAGATGATGGCCTAACAGGAGGCTTTAAAATTTTCTTTCTAGTGCCCTTCGTTTGGGAGAAAAATGCAATGGTACAAGACAGCTTTTCCTTGCCAATATCTCTCTTTTGCAAAGAGCTGCGCATTGGAAAATTCAGGGCTATGTCGTGTAGATGATGGCCTAACAGGAGGCTTTAAAATTTTCTTTCTAGTGTCCTTCGTTTGGGAGAAAAATGCAAAGGTACAAGACAGCTTTTCCTTGCCAATATCTCTCTTTTGCAAAGAGCTACGCATTGGAAAATTCAGGGCTATGTCGTGTAGATGATGGCCTAACAGGAGGCTTTAAAATTTTCTTTCTAGTGACCTTCGTTTGGTAGAAAAATGCAAAGGTACAAGACAGCTTTTCCTTGCCAATATCTCTCTTTTGCAAAGAGCTGCGCATTGGAAAATTCAGGGCTATGTCGTGTAGATGATGGCCTAACAGGAGGCTTTAAAATATTCTTTCTAGTGTCCTTCGTTTGGGAGAAAAATGCAATGGTACAAGACAGCTTTTCCTTGCCAATATCTCTCTTTTGCAAAGAGCTGCGCATTGGAAAATTCAGGGCTATGTCGTGTAGATGATGGCCTAACAGGAGGCTTAAAAATTTTCTTTCTAGTGACCTTCGTTTGGGAGAAAAATGCAAAGGTACAAGACAGCTTTTCCTTGCCAATATCTCTCTTTTGCAAAGAGCTGCGCATTGGAAAATTCAGGGCTATGTCGTGTAGATGATGGCCTAACAGTAGGCTTTAAAATTTTCTTTCTAGTGTCCTTCGTTTGGGAGAAAAATGCAAAGGTACAAGACAGCTTTTCCTTGCCAATATCTCTCTTTTGCAAAGAGCTGCGCATTGGAAAATTCAGGGCTATGTCGTGTAGATGATGGCCTAACAGGAGGCTTTAAAATGTTCTTTCTAGTGTCCTTCGTTTGGGAGAAAAATGCAATGGTACAAGACAGCTTTTCCTTGCCAATATCTCTCTTTTGCAAAGAGCTGCGCATTGGAAAATTCAGGGCTATGTCGTGTAGATGATGGCCTAACAGGAGGCTTTAAAATTTTCTTTCTAGTTTCCTTCGTTTGGGAGAAAAATGCAATGGTACAAGACAGCTTTTCCTTGCCAATATCTCTCTTTTGCAAAGAGCTGCGCATTGGAAAATTCAGGGCTATGTCGTGTAGATGATGGCCTAACAGGAGGCTTTAAAATTTTCTTTCTAGTGTCCTTCGTTTGGGAGAAAAATGCAAAGGTACAAGACAGCTTTTCCTTGCCAATATCTCTCTTTTGCAAAGAGCTGCGCATTGGAAAATTCAGGGCTATGTCGTGTAGATGATGGCCTAACAGGAGGCTTTAAAATTTTCTTTCTAGTGTCCTTCGTTTGGGAGAAAAACGCAATGGTACAAGACAGCTTTTCCTTGCCAATATCTCTCTTTTGCAAAGAGCTGCGCATTGGAAAATTCAGGGCTATGTCGTGTAGATGATGGCCTAACAGGAGGCTTTAAAATTTTCTTTCTAGTGACCTTCGTTTGGGAGAAAAATGCAAAGGTACAAGACAGCTTTTCCTTGCCAATATCTCTCTTTTGCAAAGAGCTGCGCATTGGAAAATTTAGGGCTATGTCGTGTAGATGATGGCCTAACAGGAGGCTTTAAAATTTTCTTTCTAGTGTCCTTCGTTTGGGAGAAAAATGCAATGGTACAAGACAGCTTTTCCTTGCCAATATTTCTCTTTTGCAAAGAGCTGCGCATTGGAAAATTCAGGGCTATGTCGTGTAGATGATGGCCTAACAGGAGGCTTTAAAATTTTCTTTCTAGTGACCTTCGTTTGGGAGAAAAATGCAAAGGTACAAGACAGCTTTTCCTTGCCAATATCTCTCTTTTGCAAAGAGCTGCGCATTGGAAAATTCAGGGCTATGTCGTGTAGATGATGGCCTAACAGGAGGCTTTAAAATTTTCTTTCTAGTGACCTTCGTTTGGGAGAAAAATGCAAAGGTACAAGACAGCTTTTCCTTGCCAATATCTCTCTTTTGCAAAGAGCTGCGCATTGGAAAATTCAGGGCTATGTCGTGTAGATGATGGCCTAACAGGAGGCTTTAAAATTTTCTTTCTAGTGCCCTTCGTTTGGGAGAAAAATGCAATGGTACAAGACAGCTTTTCCTTGCCAATATCTCTCTTTTGCAAAGAGCTGCGCATTGGAAAATTCAGGGCTATGTCGTGTAGATGATGGCCTAACAGGAGGCTTTAAAATTTTCTTTCTAGTGTCCTTCGTTTGGGAGAAAAATGCAAAGGTACAAGACAGCTTTTCCTTGCCAATATCTCTCTTTTGCAAAGAGCTACGCATTGGAAAATTCAGGGCTATGTCGTGTAGATGATGGCCTAACAGGAGGCTTTAAAATTTTCTTTCTAGTGACCTTCGTTTGGTAGAAAAATGCAAAGGTACAAGACAGCTTTTCCTTGCCAATATCTCTCTTTTGCAAAGAGCTGCGCATTGGAAAATTCAGGGCTATGTCGTGTAGATGATGGCCTAACAGGAGGCTTTAAAATATTCTTTCTAGTGTCCTTCGTTTGGGAGAAAAATGCAATGGTACAAGACAGCTTTTCCTTGCCAATATCTCTCTTTTGCAAAGAGCTGCGCATTGGAAAATTCAGGGCTATGTCGTGTAGATGATGGCCTAACAGGAGGCTTTAAAATTTTCTTTCTAGTGACCTTCGTTTGGGAGAAAAATGCAAAGGTACAAGACAGCTTTTCCTTGCCAATATCTCTCTTTTGCAAAGAGCTGCGCATTGGAAAATTCAGGGCTATGTCGTGTAGATGATGGCCTAACAGTAGGCTTTAAAATTTTCTTTCTAGTGTCCTTCGTTTGGGAGAAAAATGCAAAGGTACAAGACAGCTTTTCCTTGCCAATATCTCTCTTTTGCAAAGAGCTGCGCATTGGAAAATTCAGGGCTATGTCGTGTAGATGATGGCCTAACAGGAGGCTTTAAAATGTTCTTTCTAGTGTCCTTCGTTTGGGAGAAAAATGCAATGGTACAAGACAGCTTTTCCTTGCCAATATCTCTCTTTTGCAAAGAGCTGCGCATTGGAAAATTCAGGGCTATGTCGTGTAGATGATGGCCTAACAGGAGGCTTTAAAATTTTCTTTCTAGTGACCTTCGTTTCGGAGAAAAATGCAAAGGTACAAGACAGCTTTTCCTTGCCAATATCTCTCTTTTGCAAAGAGCTGCGTATTGGAAAATTCAGGGCTATGTCGTGTAGATGATGGCCTAACAGGAGGCTTTAAAATGTTCTTTCTAGTGTCCTTCGTTTGGGAGAAAAATGCAATGGTACAAGACAGCTTTTCCTTGCCAATATCTCTCTTTTGCAAAGAGCTGCGCATTGGAAAATTCAGGGCTATGTCGTGTAGATGATGGCCTAACAGGAGGCTTTAAAATTTTCTTTCTAGTGTCCTTCGTTTGGGAGAAAAATGCAATGGTACAAGACAGCTTTTCCTTGCCAATATCTCTCTTTTGCAAAGAGCTGCGCATTGGAAAATTCAGGGCTATGTCGTGTAGATGATGGCCTAACAGGAGGCTTTAAAATTTTCTTTCTAGTGACCTTCGTTTGGGAGAAAAATGCAAAGGTACAAGACAGCTTTTCCTTGCCAATATCTCTCTTTTGCAAAGAGCTGCGCATTGGAAAATTCAGGGCTATGTCGTGTAGATGATGGCCTAACAGGAGGCTTTAAAATTTTCTTTCTAGTGCCCTTCGTTTGGGAGAAAAATGCAATGGTACAAGACAGCTTTTCCTTGCCAATATCTCTCTTTTGCAAAGAGCTGCGCATTGGAAAATTCAGGGCTATGTCGTGTAGATGATGGCCTAACAGGAGGCTTTAAAATTTTCTTTCTAGTGACCTTCGTTTGGGAGAAAAATGCAAAGGTACAAGACAGCTTTTCCTTGCCAATATCTCTCTTTTGCAAAGAGCTGCGCATTGGAAAATTTAGGGCTATGTCGTGTAGATGATGGCCTAACAGGAGGCTTTAAAATTTTCTTTCTAGTGTCCTTCGTTTGGGAGAAAAATGCAATGGTACAAGACAGCTTTTCCTTGCCAATATCTCTCTTTTGCAAAGAGCTGCGCATTGGAAAATTCAGGGCTATGTCGTGTAGATGATGGCCTAACAGGAGGCTTTAAAATTTTCTTTCTAGTGACCTTCGTTTGGGAGAAAAATGCAAAGGTACAAGACAGCTTTTCCTTGCCAATATCTCTCTTTTGCAAAGAGCTGCGCATTGGAAAATTCAGGGCTATGTCGTGTAGATGATGGCCTAACAGGAGGCTTTAAAATTTTCTTTCTAGTGACCTTCGTTTGGGAGAAAAATGCAAAGGTACAAGACAGCTTTTCCTTGCCAATATCTCTCTTTTGCAAAGAGCTGCGCATTGGAAAATTCAGGGCTATGTCGTGTAGATGATGGCCTAACAGGAGGCTTTAAAATTTTCTTTCTAGTGCCCTTCGTTTGGGAGAAAAATGCAATGGTACAAGACAGCTTTTCCTTGCCAATATCTCTCTTTTGCAAAGAGCTGCGCATTGGAAAATTCAGGGCTATGTCGTGTAGATGATGGCCTAACAGGAGGCTTTAAAATGTTCTTTCTAGTGTCCTTCGTTTGGGAGAAAAATGCAATGGTACAAGACAGCTTTTCCTTGCCAATATCTCTCTTTTGCAAAGAGCTGCGCATTGGAAAATTCAGGGCTATGTCGTGTAGATGATGGCCTAACAGGAGGCTTTAAAATTTTCTTTCTAGTGTCCATCGTTTGGGAGAAAAACGCAATGGTACAAGACAGCTTTTCCTTGCCAATATCTCTCTTTTGCAAAGAGCTGCGCATTGGAAAATTCAGGGCTATGTCGTGTAGATGATGGCCTAACAGGAGGCTTTAAAATTTTCTTTCTAGTGACCTTCGTTTGGGAGAAAAATGCAAAGGTACAAGACAGCTTTTCCTTGCCAATATCTCTCTTTTGCAAAGAGCTGCGCATTGGAAAATTTAGGGCTATGTCGTGTAGATGATGGCCTAACAGGAGGCTTTAAAATTTTATTTCTAGTGTCCTTCGTTTGGGAGAAAAATGCAATGGTACAAGACAGCTTTTCCTTGCCAATATTTCTCTTTTGCAAAGAGCTGCGCATTGGAAAATTCAGGGCTATGTCGTGTAGATGATGGCCTAACAGGAGGCTTTAAAATTTTCTTTCTAGTGACCTTCGTTTGGGAGAAAAATGCAAAGGTACAAGACAGCTTTTCCTTGCCAATATCTCTCTTTTGCAAAGAGCTGCGCATTGGAAAATTCAGGGCTATGTCGTGTAGATGATGGCCTAACAGGAGGCTTTAAAATTTTCTTTCTAGTGACCTTCGTTTGGGAGAAAAATGCAAAGGTACAAGACAGCTTTTCCTTGCCAATATCTCTCTTTTGCAAAGAGCTGCGCATTGGAAAATTCAGGGCTATGTCGTGTAGATGATGGCCTAACAGGAGGCTTTAAAATTTTCTTTCTAGTGACCTTCGTTTGGGAGAAAAATGCAAAGGTACAAGACAGCTTTTCCTTGCCAATATCTCTCTTTTGCAAAGAGCTGCGCATTGGAAAATTCAGGGCTATGTCGTGTAGATGATGGCCTCACAGTAGGCTTTAAAATTTTCTTTCTAGTGTCCTTCGTTTGGGAGAAAAATGCAAAGGTACAAGACAGCTTTTCCTTGCCAATATCTCTCTTTTGCAAAGAGCTGCGCATTGGAAAATTCAGGGCTATGTCGTGTAGATGATGGCCTAACAGAAGGCTTTAAAATGTTCTTTCTAGTGTCCTTCGTTTGGGAGAAAAATGCAATGGTACAAGACAGCTTTTCCTTGCCAATATCTCTCTTTTGCAAAGAGCTGCGCATTGGAAAATTCAGGGCTATGTCGTGTAGATGATGGCCTAACAGGAGGCTTTAAAATTTTCTTTCTAGTGTCCTTCGTTTGGGAGAAAAATGCAATGGTACAAGACAGCTTTTCCTTGCCAATATCTCTCTTTTGCAAAGAGCTGCGCATTGGAAAATTCAGGGCTATGTCGTGTAGATGATGGCCTAAAAGGAGGCTTTAAAATTTTCTTTCTAGTGTCCTTCGTTTGGGAGAAAAATGCAATGGTACAAGACAGCTTTTCCTTGCCAATATCTCTCTTTTGCAAAGAGCTGCGCATTGGAAAATTCAGGGCTATGTCGTGTAGATGATGGCCTAACAGGAGGCTTTAAAATTTTCTTTCTAGTGTCCTTCGTTTGGGAGAAAAATGCAAAGGTACAAGACAGCTTTTCCTTGCCAATATCTCTCTTTTGCAAAGAGCTGCGCATTGGAAAATTCAGGGCTATGTCGTGTAGATGATGGCCTAACAGGAGGCTTTAAAATTTTCTTTCTAGTGTCCTTCGTTTGGGAGAAAAATGCAATGGTACAAGACAGCTTTTCCTTGCCAATATCTCTCTTTTGCAAAGAGCTGCGCATTGGAAAATTCAGGGCTATGTCGTGTAGATGATGGCCTAACAGGAGGCTTTAAAATTTTCTTTCTAGTGACCTTCGTTTGGGAGAAAAATGCAAAGGTACAAGACAGCTTTTCCTTGCCAATATCTCTCTTTTGCAAAGAGCTGCGCATTGGAAAATTCAGGGCTATGTCGTGTAGATGATGGCCTAACAGGAGGCTTTAAAATTTTCGTTCTAGTGCCCTTCGTTTGGGAGAAAAATGCAATGGTACAAGACAGCTTTTCCTTGCCAATATCTCTCTTTTGCAAAGAGCTGCGCATTGGAAAATTCAGGGCTATGTCGTGTAGATGATGGCCTAACAGGAGGCTTTAAAATTTTCTTTCTAGTGCCCTTCGTTTGGGAGAAAAATGCAATGGTACAAGACAGCTTTTCCTTGCCAATATCTCTCTTTTGCAAAGAGCTGCGCATTGGAAAATTCAGGGCTATGTCGTGTAGATGATGGCCTAACAGGAGGCTTTAAAATTTTCTTTCTAGTGTCCTTCGTTTGGGAGAAAAATGCAAAGGTACAAGACAGCTTTTCCTTGCCAATATCTCTCTTTTGCAAAGAGCTACGCATTGGAAAATTCAGGGCTATGTCGTGTAGATGATGGCCTAACAGGAGGCTTTAAAATTTTCTTTCTAGTGACCTTCGTTTGGTAGAAAAATGCAAAGGTACAAGACAGCTTTTCCTTGCCAATATCTCTCTTTTGCAAAGAGCTGCGCATTGGAAAATTCAGGGCTATGTCGTGTAGATGATGGCCTAACAGGAGGCTTTAAAATGTTCTTTCTAGTGTCCTTCGTTTGGGAGAAAAATGCAATGGTACAAGACAGCTTTTCCTTGCCAATATCTCTCTTTTGCAAAGAGCTGCGCATTGGAAAATTCAGGGCTATGTCGTGTAGATGATGGCCTAACAGGAGGCTTTAAAATTTTCTTTCTAGTGTCCTTCGTTTGGGAGAAAAATGCAATGGTACAAGACAGCTTTTCCTTGCCAATATCTCTCTTTTGCAAAGAGCTGCGCATTGGAAAATTCAGGGCTATGTCGTGTAGATGATGGCCTAACAGGAGGCTTTAAAATTTTCTTTCTAGTGACCTTCGTTTGGGAGAAAAATGCAAAGGTACAAGACAGCTTTTCCTTGCCAATATCTCTCTTTTGCAAAGAGCTGCGCATTGGAAAATTCAGGGCTATGTCGTGTAGATGATGGCCTAACAGGAGGCTTTAAAATTTTCTTTCTAGTGCCCTTCGTTTGGGAGAAAAATGCAATGGTACAAGACAGCTTTTCCTTGCCAATATCTCTCTTTTGCAAAGAGCTGCGCATTGGAAAATTCAGGGCTATGTCGTGTAGATGATGGCCTAACAGGAGGCTTTAAAATTTTCTTTCTAGTGACCTTCGTTTGGGAGAAAAATGCAAAGGTACAAGACAGCTTTTCCTTGCCAATATCTCTCTTTTGCAAAGAGCTGCGCATTGGAAAATTTAGGGCTATGTCGTGTAGATGATGGCCTAACAGGAGGCTTTAAAATTTTCTTTCTAGTGTCCTTCGTTTGGGAGAAAAATGCAATGGTACAAGACAGCTTTTCCTTGCCAATATCTCTCTTTTGCAAAGAGCTGCGCATTGGAAAATTCAGGGCTATGTCGTGTAGATGATGGCCTAACAGGAGGCTTTAAAATTTTCTTTCTAGTGACCTTCGTTTGGGAGAAAAATGCAAAGGTACAAGACAGCTTTTCCTTGCCAATATCTCTCTTTTGCAAAGAGCTGCGCATTGGAAAATTCAGGGCTATGTCGTGTAGATGATGGCCTAACAGGAGGCTTTAAAATTTTCTTTCTAGTGACCTTCGTTTGGGAGAAAAATGCAAAGGTACAAGACAGCTTTTCCTTGCCAATATCTCTCTTTTGCAAAGAGCTGCGCATTGGAAAATTCAGGGCTATGTCGTGTAGATGATGGCCTAACAGGAGGCTTTAAAATTTTCTTTCTAGTGCCCTTCGTTTGGGAGAAAAATGCAATGGTACAAGACAGCTTTTCCTTGCCAATATCTCTCTTTTGCAAAGAGCTGCGCATTGGAAAATTCAGGGCTATGTCGTGTAGATGATGGCCTAACAGGAGGCTTTAAAATGTTCTTTCTAGTGTCCTTCGTTTGGGAGAAAAATGCAATGGTACAAGACAGCTTTTCCTTGCCAATATCTCTCTTTTGCAAAGAGCTGCGCATTGGAAAATTCAGGGCTATGTCGTGTAGATGATGGCCTAACAGGAGGCTTTAAAATTTTCTTTCTAGTGTCCATCGTTTGGGAGAAAAACGCAATGGTACAAGACAGCTTTTCCTTGCCAATATCTCTCTTTTGCAAAGAGCTGCGCATTGGAAAATTCAGGGCTATGTCGTGTAGATGATGGCCTAACAGGAGGCTTTAAAATTTTCTTTCTAGTGACCTTCGTTTGGGAGAAAAATGCAAAGGTACAAGACAGCTTTTCCTTGCCAATATCTCTCTTTTGCAAAGAGCTGCGCATTGGAAAATTTAGGGCTATGTCGTGTAGATGATGGCCTAACAGGAGGCTTTAAAATTTTATTTCTAGTGTCCTTCGTTTGGGAGAAAAATGCAATGGTACAAGACAGCTTTTCCTTGCCAATATTTCTCTTTTGCAAAGAGCTGCGCATTGGAAAATTCAGGGCTATGTCGTGTAGATGATGGCCTAACAGGAGGCTTTAAAATTTTCTTTCTAGTGACCTTCGTTTGGGAGAAAAATGCAAAGGTACAAGACAGCTTTTCCTTGCCAATATCTCTCTTTTGCAAAGAGCTGCGCATTGGAAAATTCAGGGCTATGTCGTGTAGATGATGGCCTAACAGGAGGCTTTAAAATTTTCTTTCTAGTGACCTTCGTTTGGGAGAAAAATGCAAAGGTACAAGACAGCTTTTCCTTGCCAATATCTCTCTTTTGCAAAGAGCTGCGCATTGGAAAATTCAGGGCTATGTCGTGTAGATGATGGCCTAACAGGAGGCTTTAAAATTTTCTTTCTAGTGACCTTCGTTTGGGAGAAAAATGCAAAGGTACAAGACAGCTTTTCCTTGCCAATATCTCTCTTTTGCAAAGAGCTGCGCATTGGAAAATTCAGGGCTATGTCGTGTAGATGATGGCCTCACAGTAGGCTTTAAAATTTTCTTTCTAGTGTCCTTCGTTTGGGAGAAAAATGGAAAGGTACAAGACAGCTTTTCCTTGCCAATATCTCTCTTTTGCAAAGAGCTGCGCATTGGAAAATTCAGGGCTATGTCGTGTAGATGATGGCCTAACAGAAGGCTTTAAAATGTTCTTTCTAGTGTCCTTCGTTTGGGAGAAAAATGCAATGGTACAAGACAGCTTTTCCTTGCCAATATCTCTCTTTTGCAAAGAGCTGCGCATTGGAAAATTCAGGGCTATGTCGTGTAGATGATGGCCTAACAGGAGGCTTTAAAATTTTCTTTCTAGTGTCCTTCGTTTGGGAGAAAAATGCAATGGTACAAAACAGCTTTTCCTTGCCAATATCTCTCTTTTGCAAAGAGCTGCGCATTGGAAAATTCAGGGCTATGTCGTGTAGATGATGGCCTAAAAGGAGGCTTTAAAATTTTCTTTCTAGTGTCCTTCGTTTGGGAGAAAAATGCAATGGTACAAGACAGCTTTTCCTTGCCAATATCTCTCTTTTGCAAAGAGCTGCGCATTGGAAAATTCAGGGCTATGTCGTGTAGATGATGGCCTAACAGGAGGCTTTAAAATTTTCTTTCTAGTGTCCTTCGTTTGGGAGAAAAATGCAAAGGTACAAGACAGCTTTTCCTTGCCAATATCTCTCTTTTGCAAAGAGCTGCGCATTGGAAAATTCAGGGCTATGTCGTGTAGATGATGGCCTAACAGGAGGCTTTAAAATTTTCTTTCTAGTGTCCTTCGTTTGGGAGAAAAATGCAATGGTACAAGACAGCTTTTCCTTGCCAATATCTCTCTTTTGCAAAGAGCTGCGCATTGGAAAATTCAGGGCTATGTCGTGTAGATGATGGCCTAACAGGAGGCTTTAAAATTTTCTTTCTAGTGACCTTCGTTTGGGAGAAAAATGCAAAGGTACAAGACAGCTTTTCCTTGCCAATATCTCTCTTTTGCAAAGAGCTGCGCATTGGAAAATTCAGGGCTATGTCGTGTAGATGATGGCCTAACAGGAGGCTTTAAAATTTTCGTTCTAGTGCCCTTCGTTTGGGAGAAAAATGCAATGGTACAAGACAGCTTTTCCTTGCCAATATCTCTCTTTTGCAAAGAGCTGCGCATTGGAAAATTCAGGGCTATGTCGTGTAGATGATGGCCTAACAGGAGGCTTTAAAATTTTCTTTCTAGTGCCCTTCGTTTGGGAGAAAAATGCAATGGTACAAGACAGCTTTTCCTTGCCAATATCTCTCTTTTGCAAAGAGCTGCGCATTGGAAAATTCAGGGCTATGTCGTGTAGATGATGGCCTAACAGGAGGCTTTAAAATTTTCTTTCTAGTGTCCTTCGTTTGGGAGAAAAATGCAAAGGTACAAGACAGCTTTTCCTTGCCAATATCTCTCTTTTGCAAAGAGCTACGCATTGGAAAATTCAGGGCTATGTCGTGTAGATGATGGCCTAACAGGAGGCTTTAAAATTTTCTTTCTAGTGACCTTCGTTTGGTAGAAAAATGCAAAGGTACAAGACAGCTTTTCCTTGCCAATATCTCTCTTTTGCAAAGAGCTGCGCATTGGAAAATTCAGGGCTATGTCGTGTAGATGATGGCCTAACAGGAGGCTTTAAAATATTCTTTCTAGTGTCCTTCGTTTGGGAGAAAAATGCAATGGTACAAGACAGCTTTTCCTTGCCAATATCTCTCTTTTGCAAAGAGCTGCGCATTGGAAAATTCAGGGCTATGTCGTGTAGATGATGGCCTAACAGTAGGCTTTAAAATTTTCTTTCTAGTGTCCTTCGTTTGGGAGAAAAATGCAAAGGTACAAGACAGCTTTTCCTTGCCAATATCTCTCTTTTGCAAAGAGCTGCGCATTGGAAAATTCAGGGCTATGTCGTGTAGATGATGGCCTAACAGTAGGCTTTAAAATTTTCTTTCTAGTGTCCTTCGTTTGGGAGAAAAATGCAAAGGTACAAGACAGCTTTTCCTTGCCAATATCTCTCTTTTGCAAAGAGCTGCGCATTGGAAAATTCAGGGCTATGTCGTGTAGATGATGGCCTAACAGAAGGCTTTAAAATGTTCTTTCTAGTGTCCTTCGTTTGGGAGAAAAATGCAATGGTACAAGACAGCTTTTCCTTGCCAATATCTCTCTTTTGCAAAGAGCTGCGCATTGGAAAATTCAGGGCTATGTCGTGTAGATGATGGCCTAACAGGAGGCTTTAAAATTTTCTTTCTAGTGTCCTTCGTTTGGGAGAAAAATGCAATGGTACAAGACAGCTTTTCCTTGCCAATATCTCTCTTTTGCAAAGAGCTGCGCATTGGAAAATTCAGGGCTATGTCGTGTAGATGATGGCCTAAAAGGAGGCTTTAAAATTTTCTTTCTAGTGTCCTTCGTTTGGGAGAAAAATGCAATGGTACAAGACAGCTTTTCCTTGCCAATATCTCTCTTTTGCAAAGAGCTGCGCATTGGAAAATTCAGGGCTATGTCGTGTAGATGATGGCCTAACAGGAGGCTTTAAAATTTTCTTTCTAGTGTCCTTCGTTTGGGAGAAAAATGCAAAGGTACAAGACAGCTTTTCCTTGCCAATATCTCTCTTTTGCAAAGAGCTGCGCATTGGAAAATTCAGGGCTATGTCGTGTAGATGATGGCCTAACAGGAGGCTTTAAAATTTTCTTTCTAGTGTCCTTTGTTTGGGAGAAAAATGCAATGGTACAAGACAGCTTTTCCTTGCCAATATCTCTCTTTTGCAAAGAGCTGCGCATTGGAAAATTCAGGGCTATGTCGTGTAGATGATGGCCTAACAGGAGGCTTTAAAATTTTCTTTCTAGTGACCTTCGTTTGGGAGAAAAATGCAAAGGTACAAGACAGCTTTTCCTTGCCAATATCTCTCTTTTGCAAAGAGCTGCGCATTGGAAAATTCAGGGCTATGTCGTGTAGATGATGGCCTAACAGGAGGCTTTAAAATTTTCGTTCTAGTGCCCTTCGTTTGGGAGAAAAATGCAATGGTACAAGACAGCTTTTCCTTGCCAATATCTCTCTTTTGCAAAGAGCTGCGCATTGGAAAATTCAGGGCTATGTCGTGTAGATGATGGCCTAACAGGAGGCTTTAAAATTTTCTTTCTAGTGTCCTTCGTTTGGGAGAAAAATGCAATGGTACAAGACAGCTTTTCCTTGCCAATATCTCTCTTTTGCAAAGAGCTGCGCATTGGAAAATTCAGGGCTATGTCGTGTAGATGATGGCCTAACAGGAGGCTTTAAAATTTTCTTTCTAGTGACCTTCGTTTGGGAGAAAAATGCAAAGGTACAAGACAGCTTTTCCTTGCCAATATCTCTCTTTTGCAAAGAGCTGCGCATTGGAAAATTCAGGGCTATGTCGTGTAGATGATCGCCTAACAGGAGGCTTTAAAATTTTCTTTCTAGTGCCCTTCGTTTGGGAGAAAAATGCAATGGTACAAGACAGCTTTTCCTTGCCAATATCTCTCTTTTGCAAAGAGCTGCGCATTGGAAAATTCAGGGCTATGTCGTGTAGATGATGGCCTAACAGGAGGCTTTAAAATTTTCTTTCTAGTGACCTTCGTTTGGGAGAAAAATGCAAAGGTACAAGACAGCTTTTCCTTGCCAATATCTCTCTTTTGCAAAGAGCTGCGCATTGGAAAATTTAGGGCTATGTCGTGTAGATGATGGCCTAACAGGAGGCTTTAAAATTTTCTTTCTAGTGTCCTTCGTTTGGGAGAAAAATGCAATGGTACAAGACAGCTTTTCCTTGCCAATATCTCTCTTTTGCAAAGAGCTGCGCATTGGAAAATTCAGGGCTATGTCGTGTAGATGATGGCCTAACAGGAGGCTTTAAAATTTTCTTTCTAGTGACCTTCGTTTGGGAGAAAAATGCAAAGGTACAAGACAGCTTTTCCTTGCCAATATCTCTCTTTTGCAAAGAGCTGCGCATTGGAAAATTCAGGGCTATGTCGTGTAGATGATGGCCTAACAGGAGGCTTTAAAATTTTCTTTCTAGTGACCTTCGTTTGGGAGAAAAATGCAAAGGTACAAGACAGCTTTTCCTTGCCAATATCTCTCTTTTGCAAAGAGCTGCGCATTGGAAAATTCAGGGCTATGTCGTGTAGATGATGGCCTAACAGGAGGCTTTAAAATTTTCTTTCTAGTGCCCTTCGTTTGGGAGAAAAATGCAATGGTACAAGACAGCTTTTCCTTGCCAATATCTCTCTTTTGCAAAGAGCTGCGCATTGGAAAATTCAGGGCTATGTCGTGTAGATGATGGCCTAACAGGAGGCTTTAAAATGTTCTTTCTAGTGTCCTTCGTTTGGGAGAAAAATGCAATGGTACAAGACAGCTTTTCCTTGCCAATATCTCTCTTTTGCAAAGAGCTGCGCATTGGAAAATTCAGGGCTATGTCGTGTAGATGATGGCCTAACAGGAGGCTTTAAAATTTTCTTTCTAGTGTCCATCGTTTGGGAGAAAAACGCAATGGTACAAGACAGCTTTTCCTTGCCAATATCTCTCTTTTGCAAAGAGCTGCGCATTGGAAAATTCAGGGCTATGTCGTGTAGATGATGGCCTAACAGGAGGCTTTAAAATTTTCTTTCTAGTGACCTTCGTTTGGGAGAAAAATGCAAAGGTACAAGACAGCTTTTCCTTGCCAATATCTCTCTTTTGCAAAGAGCTGCGCATTGGAAAATTTAGGGCTATGTCGTGTAGATGATGGCCTAACAGGAGGCTTTAAAATTTTATTTCTAGTGTCCTTCGTTTGGGAGAAAAATGCAATGGTACAAGACAGCTTTTCCTTGCCAATATTTCTCTTTTGCAAAGAGCTGCGCATTGGAAAATTCAGGGCTATGTCGTGTAGATGATGGCCTAACAGGAGGCTTTAAAATTTTCTTTCTAGTGACCTTCGTTTGGGAGAAAAATGCAAAGGTACAAGACAGCTTTTCCTTGCCAATATCTCTCTTTTGCAAAGAGCTGCGCATTGGAAAATTCAGGGCTATGTCGTGTAGATGATGGCCTAACAGGAGGCTTTAAAATTTTCTTTCTAGTGCCCTTCGTTTGGGAGAAAAATGCAATGGTACAAGACAGCTTTTCCTTGCCAATATCTCTCTTTTGCAAAGAGCTGCGCAATGGAAAATTCAGGGCTATGTCGTGTAGATGATGGCCTAACAGGAGGCTTTAAAATGTTCTTTCTAGTGTCCTTCGTTTGGGAGAAAAATGCAATGGTACAAGACAGCTTTTCCTTGCCAATATCTCTCTTTTGCAAAGAGCTGCGCATTGGAAAATTCAGGGCTATGTCGTGTAGATGATGGCCTAACAGGAGGCTTTAAAATTTTCTTTCTAGTGTCCATCGTTTGGGAGAAAAACGCAATGGTACAAGACAGCTTTTCCTTGCCAATATCTCTCTTTTGCAAAGAGCTGCGCATTGGAAAATTCAGGGCTATGTCGTGTAGATGATGGCCTAACAGGAGGCTTTAAAATTTTCTTTCTAGTGACCTTCGTTTGGGAGAAAAATGCAAAGGTACAAGACAGCTTTTCCTTGCCAATATCTCTCTTTTGCAAAGAGCTGCGCATTGGAAAATTTAGGGCTATGTCGTGTAGATGATGGCCTAACAGGAGGCTTTAAAATTTTCTTTCTAGTGTCCTTCGTTTGGGAGAAAAATGCAATGGTACAAGACAGCTTTTCCTTGCCAATATTTCTCTTTTGCAAAGAGCTGCGCATTGGAAAATTCAGGGCTATGTCGTGTAGATGATGGCCTAACAGGAGGCTTTAAAATTTTCTTTCTAGTGACCTTCGTTTGGGAGAAAAATGCAAAGGTACAAGACAGCTTTTCCTTGCCAATATCTCTCTTTTGCAAAGAGCTGCGCATTGGAAAATTCAGGGCTATGTCGTGTAGATGATGGCCTAACAGGAGGCTTTAAAATTTTCTTTCTAGTGACCTTCGTTTGGGAGAAAAATGCAAAGGTACAAGACAGCTTTTCCTTGCCAATATCTCTCTTTTGCAAAGAGCTGCGCATTGGAAAATTCAGGGCTATGTCGTGTAGATGATGGCCTAACAGGAGGCTTTAAAATTTTCTTTCTAGTGCCCTTCGTTTGGGAGAAAAATGCAATGGTACAAGACAGCTTTTCCTTGCCAATATCTCTCTTTTGCAAGAGCTGCGCATTGGAAAATTCAGGGCTATGTCGTGTAGATGATGGCCTAACAGGAGGCTTTAAAATTTTCTTTCTAGTGTCCTTCGTTTGGGAGAAAAATGCAAAGGTACAAGACAGCTTTTCCTTGCCAATATCTCTCTTTTGCAAAGAGCTACGCATTGGAAAATTCAGGGCTATGTCGTGTAGATGATGGCCTAACAGGAGGCTTTAAAATTTTCTTTCTAGTGACCTTCGTTTGGTAGAAAAATGCAAAGGTACAAGACAGCTTTTCCTTGCCAATATCTCTCTTTTGCAAAGAGCTGCGCATTGGAAAATTCAGGGCTATGTCGTGTAGATGATGGCCTAACAGGAGGCTTTAAAATATTCTTTCTAGTGTCCTTCGTTTGGGAGAAAAATGCAATGGTACAAGACAGCTTTTCCTTGCCAATATCTCTCTTTTGCAAAGAGCTGCGCATTGGAAAATTCAGGGCTATGTCGTGTAGATGATGGCCTAACAGGAGGCTTTAAAATTTTCTTTCTAGTGACCTTCGTTTGGGAGAAAAATGCAAAGGTACAAGACAGCTTTTCCTTGCCAATATCTCTCTTTTGCAAAGAGCTGCGCATTGGAAAATTCAGGGCTATGTCGTGTAGATGATGGCCTAACAGTAGGCTTTAAAATTTTCTTTCTAGTGTCCTTCGTTTGGGAGAAAAATGCAAAGGTACAAGACAGCTTTTCCTTGCCAATATCTCTCTTTTGCAAAGAGCTGCGCATTGGAAAATTCAGGGCTATGTCGTGTAGATGATGGCCTAACAGTAGGCTTTAAAATTTTCTTTCTAGTGTCCTTCGTTTGGGAGAAAAATGCAAAGGTACAAGACAGCTTTTCCTTGCCAATATCTCTCTTTTGCAAAGAGCTGCGCATTGGAAAATTCAGGGCTATGTCGTGTAGATGATGGCCTAACAGGAGGCTTTAAAATTTTCTTTCTAGTGTCCTTCGTTTGGGAGAAAAATGCAATGGTACAAGACAGCTTTTCCTTGCCAATATCTCTCTTTTGCAAAGAGCTGCGCATTGGAAAATTCAGGGCTATGTCGTGTAGATGATGGCCTAACAGGAGGCTTTAAAATTTTCTTTCTAGTGACCTTCGTTTGGGAGAAAAATGCAAAGGTACAAGACAGCTTTTCCTTGCCAATATCTCTCTTTTGCAAAGAGCTGCGCATTGGAAAATTCAGGGCTATGTCGTGTAGATGATGGCCTAACAGGAGGCTTTAAAATGTTCTTTCTAGTGTCCTTCGTTTGGGAGAAAAATGCAATGGTACAAGACAGCTTTTCCTTGCCAATATCTCTCTTTTGCAAAGAGCTGCGCATTGGAAAATTCAGGGCTATGTCGTGTAGATGATGGCCTAACAGGAGGCTTTAAAATTTTCTTTCTAGTGTCCTTCGTTTGGGAGAAAAATGCAATGGTACAAGACAGCTTTTCCTTGCCAATATCTCTCTTTTGCAAAGAGCTGCGCATTGGAAAATTCAGGGCTATGTCGTGTAGATGATGGCCTAACAGGAGGCTTTAAAATTTTCTTTCTAGTGACCTTCGTTTGGGAGAAAAATGCAAAGGTACAAGACAGCTTTTCCTTGCCAATATCTCTCTTTTGCAAAGAGCTGCGCATTGGAAAATTCAGGGCTATGTCGTGTAGATGATGGCCTAACAGGAGGCTTTAAAATTTTCTTTCTAGTGCCCTTCGTTTGGGAGAAAAATGCAATGGTACAAGACAGCTTTTCCTTGCCAATATCTCTCTTTTGCAAAGAGCTGCGCATTGGAAAATTCAGGGCTATGTCGTGTAGATGATGGCCTAACAGGAGGCTTTAAAATTTTCTTTCTAGTGACCTTCGTTTGGGAGAAAAATGCAAAGGTACAAGACAGCTTTTCCTTGCCAATATCTCTCTTTTGCAAAGAGCTGCGCATTGGAAAATTTAGGGCTATGTCGTGTAGATGATGGCCTAACAGGAGGCTTTAAAATTTTCTTTCTAGTGTCCTTCGTTTGGGAGAAAAATGCAATGGTACAAGACAGCTTTTCCTTGCCAATATCTCTCTTTTGCAAAGAGCTGCGCATTGGAAAATTCAGGGCTATGTCGTGTAGATGATGGCCTAACAGGAGGCTTTAAAATTTTCTTTCTAGTGACCTTCGTTTGGGAGAAAAATGCAAAGGTACAAGACAGCTTTTCCTTGCCAATATCTCTCTTTTGCAAAGAGCTGCGCATTGGAAAATTCAGGGCTATGTCGTGTAGATGATGGCCTAACAGGAGGCTTTAAAATTTTCTTTCTAGTGACCTTCGTTTGGGAGAAAAATGCAAAGGTACAAGACAGCTTTTCCTTGCCAATATCTCTCTTTTGCAAAGAGCTGCGCATTGGAAAATTCAGGGCTATGTCGTGTAGATGATGGCCTAACAGGAGGCTTTAAAATTTTCTTTCTAGTGTCCATCGTTTGGGAGAAAAACGCAATGGTACAAGACAGCTTTTCCTTGCCAATATCTCTCTTTTGCAAAGAGCTGCGCATTGGAAAATTCAGGGCTATGTCGTGTAGATGATGGCCTAACAGGAGGCTTTAAAATTTTCTTTCTAGTGACCTTCGTTTGGGAGAAAAATGCAAAGGTACAAGACAGCTTTTCCTTGCCAATATCTCTCTTTTGCAAAGAGCTGCGCATTGGAAAATTTAGGGCTATGTCGTGTAGATGATGGCCTAACAGGAGGCTTTAAAATTTTCTTTCTAGTGTCCTTCGTTTGGGAGAAAAATGCAATGGTACAAGACAGCTTTTCCTTGCCAATATTTCTCTTTTGCAAAGAGCTGCGCATTGGAAAATTCAGGGCTATGTCGTGTAGATGATGGCCTAACAGGAGGCTTTAAAATTTTCTTTCTAGTGACCTTCGTTTGGGAGAAAAATGCAAAGGTACAAGACAGCTTTTCCTTGCCAATATCTCTCTTTTGCAAAGAGCTGCGCATTGGAAAATTCAGGGCTATGTCGTGTAGATGATGGCCTAACAGGAGGCTTTAAAATTTTCTTTCTAGTGACCTTCGTTTGGGAGAAAAATGCAAAGGTACAAGACAGCTTTTCCTTGCCAATATCTCTCTTTTGCAAAGAGCTGCGCATTGGAAAATTCAGGGCTATGTCGTGTAGATGATGGCCTAACAGGAGGCTTTAAAATTTTCTTTCTAGTGCCCTTCGTTTGGGAGAAAAATGCAATGGTACAAGACAGCTTTTCCTTGCCAATATCTCTCTTTTGCAAAGAGCTGCGCATTGGAAAATTCAGGGCTATGTCGTGTAGATGATGGCCTAACAGGAGGCTTTAAAATTTTCTTTCTAGTGACCTTCGTTTGGGAGAAAAATGCAAAGGTACAAGACCGCTTTTCCTTGCCAATATCTCTCTTTTGCAAAGAGCTGCGCATTGGAAAATTCAGGGCTATGTCGTGTAGATGATGGCCTAACAGTAGGCTTTAAAATTTTCTTTCTAGTGTCCTTCGTTTGGGAGAAAAATGCAAAGGTACAAGACAGCTTTTCCTTGCCAATATCTCTCTTTTGCAAAGAGCTGCGCATTGGAAAATTCAGGGCTATGTCGTGTAGATGATGGCCTAACAGGAGGCTTTAAAATGTTCTTTCTAGTGTCCTTCGTTTGGGAGAAAAATGCAATGGTACAAGACAGCTTTTCCTTGCCAATATCTCTCTTTTGCAAAGAGCTGCGCATTGGAAAATTCAGGGCTATGTCGTGTAGATGATGGCCTAACAGGAGGCTTTAAAATTTTCTTTCTAGTGCCCTTCGTTTGGGAGAAAAATGCAATGGTACAAGACAGCTTTTCCTTGCCAATATCTCTCTTTTGCAAAGAGCTGCGCATTGGAAAATTCAGGGCTATGTCGTGTAGATGATGGCCTAACAGGAGGCTTTAAAATTTTCTTTCTAGTGACCTTCGTTTGGGAGAAAAATGCAAAGGTACAAGACAGCTTTTCCTTGCCAATATCTCTCTTTTGCAAAGAGCTGCGCATTGGAAAATTTAGGGCTATGTCGTGTAGATGATGGCCTAACAGGAGGCTTTAAAATTTTCTTTCTAGTGTCCTTCGTTTGGGAGAAAAATGCAATGGTACAAGACAGCTTTTCCTTGCCAATATCTCTCTTTTGCAAAGAGCTGCGCATTGGAAAATTCAGGGCTATGTCGTGTAGATGATGGCCTAACAGGAGGCTTTAAAATGTTCTTTCTAGTGACCTTCGTTTGGGAGAAAAATGCAAAGGTACAAGACAGCTTTTCCTTGCCAATATCTCTCTTTTGCAAAGAGCTGCGCATTGGAAAATTCAGGGCTATGTCGTGTAGATGATGGCCTAACAGGAGGCTTTAAAATTTTCTTTCTAGTGACCTTCGTTTGGGAGAAAAATGCAAAGGTACAAGACAGCTTTTCCTTGCCAATATCTCTCTTTTGCAAAGAGCTGCGCATTGGAAAATTCAGGGCTATGTCGTGTAGATGATGGCCTAACAGGAGGCTTTAAAATTTTCTTTCTAGTGCCCTTCGTTTGGGAGAAAAATGCAATGGTACAAGACAGCTTTTCCTTGCCAATATCTCTCTTTTGCAAAGAGCTGCGCATTGGAAAATTCAGGGCTATGTCGTGTAGATGATGGCCTAACAGGAGGCTTTAAAATGTTCTTTCTAGTGTCCTTCGTTTGGGAGAAAAATGCAATGGTACAAGACAGCTTTTCCTTGCCAATATCTCTCTTTTGCAAAGAGCTGCGCATTGGAAAATTCAGGGCTATGTCGTGTAGATGATGGCCTAACAGTAGGCTTTATAATTTTCTTTCTAGTGTCCTTCGTTTGGGAGAAAAATGCAAAGGTACAAGACAGCTTTTCCTTGCCAATATCTCTCTTTTGCAAAGAGCTGCGCATTGGAAAATTCAGGGCTATGTCGTGTAGATGATGGCCTAACAGGAGGCTTTAAAATGTTCTTTCTAGTGTCCTTCGTTTGGGAGAAAAATGCAATGGTACAAGACAGCTTTTCCTTGCCAATATCTCTCTTTTGCAAAGAGCTGCGCATTGGAAAATTCAGGGCTATGTCGTGTAGATGATGGCCTAACAGGAGGCTTTAAAATTTTCTTTCTAGTGTCCTTCGTTTGGGAGAAAAATGCAATGGTACAAGACAGCTTTTCCTTGCCAATATCTCTCTTTTGCAAAGAGCTGCGCATTGGAAAATTCAGGGCTATGTCGTGTAGATGATGGCCTAAAAGGAGGCTTTAAAATTTTCTTTCTAGTGTCCTTCGTTTGGGAGAAAAATGCAATGGTACAAGACAGCTTTTCCTTGCCAATATCTCTCTTTTGCAAAGAGCTGCGCATTGGAAAATTCAGGGCTATGTCGTGTAGATGATGGCCTAACAGGAGGCTTTAAAATGTTCTTTCTAGTGTCCTTCGTTTGGGAGAAAAATGCAATGGTACAAGACAGCTTTTCCTTGCCAATATCTCTCTTTTGCAAAGAGCTGCGCATTGGAAAATTCAGGGCTATGTCGTGTAGATGATGGCCTAACAGTAGGCTTTATAATTTTCTTTCTAGTGTCCTTCGTTTGGGAGAAAAATGCAAAGGTACAAGACAGCTTTTCCTTGCCAATATCTCTCTTTTGCAAAGAGCTACGCATTGGAAAATTCAGGGCTATGTCGTGTAGATGATGGCCTAACAGGATGCTTTAAAATTTTCTTTCTAGTGACCTTCGTTTGGTAGAAAAATGCAAAGGTACAAGACAGCTTTTCCTTGCCAATATCTCTCTTTTGCAAAGAGCTGCGCATTGGAAAATTCAGGGCTATGTCGTGTAGATGATGGCCTAACAGGAGGCTTTAAAATATTCTTTCTAGTGTCCTTCGTTTGGGAGAAAAATGCAATGGTACAAGACAGCTTTTCCTTGCCAATATCTCTCTTTTGCAAAGAGCTGCGCATTGGAAAATTCAGGGCTATGTCGTGTAGATGATGGCCTAAAAGGAGGCTTTAAAATTTTCTTTCTAGTGTCCTTCGTTTGGGAGAAAAATGCAATGGTACAAGACAGCTTTTCCTTGCCAATATCTCTCTTTTGCAAAGAGCTGCGCATTGGAAAATTCAGGGCTATGTCGTGTAGATGATGGCCTAACAGGAGGCTTTAAAATTTTCTTTCTAGTGTCCTTCGTTTGGGAGAAAAATGCAAAGGTACAAGACAGCTTTTCCTTGCCAATATCTCTCTTTTGCAAAGAGCTGCGCATTGGAAAATTCAGGGCTATGTCGTGTAGATGATGGCCTAACAGGAGGCTTTAAAATTTTCTTTCTAGTGTCCTTCGTTTGGGAGAAAAATGCAATGGTACAAGACAGCTTTTCCTTGCCAATATCTCTCTTTTGCAAAGAGCTGCGCATTGGAAAATTCAGGGCTATGTCGTGTAGATGATGGCCTAACAGGAGGCTTTAAAATTTTCTTTCTAGTGACCTTCGTTTGGGAGAAAAATGCAAAGGTACAAGACAGCTTTTCCTTGCCAATATCTCTCTTTTGCAAAGAGCTGCGCATTGGAAAATTCAGGGCTATGTCGTGTAGATGATGGCCTAACAGGAGGCTTTAAAATTTTCGTTCTAGTGCCCTTCGTTTGGGAGAAAAATGCAATGGTACAAGACAGCTTTTCCTTGCCAATATCTCTCTTTTGCAAAGAGCTGCGCATTGGAAAATTCAGGGCTATGTCGTGTAGATGATGGCCTAACAGGAGGCTTTAAAATTTTCTTTCTAGTGCCCTTCGTTTGGGAGAAAAATGCAATGGTACAAGACAGCTTTTCCTTGCCAATATCTCTCTTTTGCAAAGAGCTGCGCATTGGAAAATTCAGGGCTATGTCGTGTAGATGATGGCCTAACAGGAGGCTTTAAAATTTTCTTTCTAGTGTCCTTCGTTTGGGAGAAAAATGCAAAGGTACAAGACAGCTTTTCCTTGCCAATATCTCTCTTTTGCAAAGAGCTACGCATTGGAAAATTCAGGGCTATGTCGTGTAGATGATGGCCTAACAGGAGGCTTTAAAATTTTCTTTCTAGTGACCTTCGTTTGGTAGAAAAATGCAAAGGTACAAGACAGCTTTTCCTTGCCAATATCTCTCTTTTGCAAAGAGCTGCGCATTGGAAAATTCAGGGCTATGTCGTGTAGATGATGGCCTAACAGGAGGCTTTAAAATATTCTTTCTAGTGTCCTTCGTTTGGGAGAAAAATGCAATGGTACAAGACAGCTTTTCCTTGCCAATATCTCTCTTTTGCAAAGAGCTGCGCATTGGAAAATTCAGGGCTATGTCGTGTAGATGATGGCCTAACAGTAGGCTTTAAAATTTTCTTTCTAGTGTCCTTCGTTTGGGAGAAAAATGCAAAGGTACAAGACAGCTTTTCCTTGCCAATATCTCTCTTTTGCAAAGAGCTGCGCATTGGAAAATTCAGGGCTATGTCGTGTAGATGATGGCCTAACAGTAGGCTTTAAAATTTTCTTTCTAGTGTCCTTCGTTTGGGAGAAAAATGCAAAGGTACAAGACAGCTTTTCCTTGCCAATATCTCTCTTTTGCAAAGAGCTGCGCATTGGAAAATTCAGGGCTATGTCGTGTAGATGATGGCCTAACAGAAGGCTTTAAAATGTTCTTTCTAGTGTCCTTCGTTTGGGAGAAAAATGCAATGGTACAAGACAGCTTTTCCTTGCCAATATCTCTCTTTTGCAAAGAGCTGCGCATTGGAAAATTCAGGGCTATGTCGTGTAGATGATGGCCTAACAGGAGGCTTTAAAATTTTCTTTCTAGTGACCTTCGTTTGGGAGAAAAATGCAATGGTACAAGACAGCTTTTCCTTGCCAATATCTCTCTTTTGCAAAGAGCTGCGCATTGGAAAATTCAGGGCTATGTCGTGTAGATGATGGCCTAACAGGAGGCTTTAAAATTTTCTTTCTAGTGTCCTTCGTTTGGGAGAAAAATGCAAAGGTACAAGACAGCTTTTCCTTGCCAATATCTCTCTTTTGCAAAGAGCTACGCATTGGAAAATTCAGGGCTATGTCGTGTAGATGATGGCCTAACAGGAGGCTTTAAAATTTTCTTTCTAGTGACCTTCGTTTGGGAGAAAAATGCAAAGGTACAAGACAGCTTTTCCTTGCCAATATCTCTCTTTTGCAAAGAGCTGCGCATTGGAAAATTCAGGGCTATGTCGTGTAGATGATGGCCTAACAGGAGGCTTTAAAATGTTCTTTCTAGTGTCCTTCGTTTGGGAGAAAAATGCAATGGTACAAGACAGCTTTTCCTTGCCAATATCTCTCTTTTGCAAAGAGCTGCGCATTGGAAAATTCAGGGCTATGTCGTGTAGATGATGGCCTAACAGGAGGCTTTAAAATTTTCTTTCTAGTGTCCTTCGTTTGGGAGAAAAATGCAATGGTACAAGACAGCTTTTCCTTGCCAATATCTCTCTTTTGCAAAGAGCTGCGCATTGGAAAATTCAGGGCTATGTCGTGTAGATGATGGCCTAACAGGAGGCTTTAAAATTTTCTTTCTAGTGACCTTCGTTTGGGAGAAAAATGCAAAGGTACAAGACAGCTTTTCCTTGCCAATATCTCTCTTTTGCAAAGAGCTGCGCATTGGAAAATTCAGGGCTATGTCGTGTAGATGATGGCCTAACAGGAGGCTTTAAAATTTTCTTTCTAGTGCCCTTCGTTTGGGAGAAAAATGCAATGGTACAAGACAGCTTTTCCTTGCCAATATCTCTCTTTTGCAAAGAGCTGCGCATTGGAAAATTCAGGGCTATGTCGTGTAGATGATGGCCTAACAGGAGGCTTTAAAATTTTCTTTCTAGTGTCCTTCGTTTGGGAGAAAAATGCAATGGTACAAGACAGCTTTTCCTTGCCAATATCTCTCTTTTGCAAAGAGCTGCGCATTGGAAAATTCAGGGCTATGTCGTGTAGATGATGGCCTAACAGGAGGCTTTAAAATTTTCTTTCTAGTGACCTTCGTTTGGGAGAAAAATGCAAAGGTACAAGACAGCTTTTCCTTGCCAATATCTCTCTTTTGCAAAGAGCTGCGCATTGGAAAATTCAGGGCTATGTCGTGTAGATGATGGCCTAACAGGAGGCTTTAAAATTTTCTTTCTAGTGCCCTTCGTTTGGGAGAAAAATGCAAAGGTACAAGACAGCTTTTCCTTGCCAATATCTCTCTTTTGCAAAGAGCTGCGCATTGGAAAATTTAGGGCTATGTCGTGTAGATGATGGCCTAACAGGAGGCTTTAAAATTTTCTTTCTAGTGTCCTTCGTTTGGGAGAAAAATGCAATGGTACAAGACAGCTTTTCCTTGCCAATATCTCTCTTTTGCAAAGAGCTGCGCATTGGAAAATTCAGGGCTATGTCGTGTAGATGATGGCCTAACAGGAGGCTTTAAAATTTTCTTTCTAGTGACCTTCGTTTGGGAGAAAAATGCAAAGGTACAAGACAGCTTTTCCTTGCCAATATCTCTCTTTTGCAAAGAGCTGCGCATTGGAAAATTCAGGGCTATGTCGTGTAGATGATGGCCTAACAGGAGGCTTTAAAATTTTCTTTCTAGTGACCTTCGTTTGGGAGAAAAATGCAAAGGTACAAGACAGCTTTTCCTTGCCAATATCTCTCTTTTGCAAAGAGCTACGCATTGGAAAATTCAGGGCTATGTCGTGTAGATGATGGCCTAACAGGAGGCTTTAAAATTTTCTTTCTAGTGCCCTTCGTTTGGGAGAAAAATGCAATGGTACAAGACAGCTTTTCCTTGCCAATATCTCTCTTTTGCAAAGAGCTGCGCATTGGAAAATTCAGGGCTATGTCGTGTAGATGATGGCCTAACAGGAGGCTTTAAAATTTTCTTTCTAGTGTCCTTCGTTTGGGAGAAAAATGCAAAGGTACAAGACAGCTTTTCCTTGCCAATATCTCTCTTTTGCAAAGAGCTACGCATTGGAAAATTCAGGGCTATGTCGTGTAGATGATGGCCTAACAGGAGGCTTTAAAATTTTCTTTCTAGTGACCTTCGTTTGGTAGAAAAATGCAAAGGTACAAGACAGCTTTTCCTTGCCAATATCTCTCTTTTGCAAAGAGCTGCGCATTGGAAAATTCAGGGCTATGTCGTGTAGATGATGGCCTAACAGGAGGCTTTAAAATATTCTTTCTAGTGTCCTTCGTTTGGGAGAAAAATGCAATGGTACAAGACAGCTTTTCCTTGCCAATATCTCTCTTTTGCAAAGAGCTGCGCATTGGAAAATTCAGGGCTATGTCGTGTAGATGATGGCCTAACAGGAGGCTTTAAAATTTTCTTTCTAGTGACCTTCGTTTGGGAGAAAAATGCAAAGGTACAAGACAGCTTTTCCTTGCCAATATCTCTCTTTTGCAAAGAGCTGCGCATTGGAAAATTCAGGGCTATGTCGTGTAGATGATGGCCTAACAGTAGGCTTTAAAATTTTCTTTCTAGTGTCCTTCGTTTGGGAGAAAAATGCAAAGGTACAAGACAGCTTTTCCTTGCCAATATCTCTCTTTTGCAAAGAGCTGCGCATTGGAAAATTCAGGGCTATGTCGTGTAGATGATGGCCTAACAGGAGGCTTTAAAATGTTCTTTCTAGTGTCCTTCGTTTGGGAGAAAAATGCAATGGTACAAGACAGCTTTTCCTTGCCAATATCTCTCTTTTGCAAAGAGCTGCGCATTGGAAAATTCAGGGCTATGTCGTGTAGATGATGGCCTAACAGGAGGCTTTAAAATTTTCTTTCTAGTGTCCTTCGTTTGGGAGAAAAATGCAATGGTACAAGACAGCTTTTCCTTGCCAATATCTCTCTTTTGCAAAGAGCTGCGCATTGGAAAATTCAGGGCTATGTCGTGTAGATGATGGCCTAAAAGGAGGCTTTAAAATTTTCTTTCTAGTGTCCTTCGTTTGGGAGAAAAATGCTATGGTACAAGACAGCTTTTCCTTGCCAATATCTCTCTTTTGCAAAGAGCTGCGCATTGGAAAATTCAGGGCTATGTCGTGTAGATGATGGCCTAACAGGAGGCTTTAAAATTTTCTTTCTAGTGTCCTTCGTTTGGGAGAAAAATGCAAAGGTACAAGACAGCTTTTCCTTGCCAATATCTCTCTTTTGCAAAGAGCTGCGCATTGGAAAATTCAGGGCTATGTCGTGTAGATGATGGCCTAACAGGAGGCTTTAAAATTTTCTTTCTAGTGCCCTTCGTTTGGGAGAAAAATGCAATGGTACAAGACAGCTTTTCCTTGCCAATATCTCTCTTTTGCAAAGAGCTGCGCATTGGAAAATTCAGGGCTATGTCGTGTAGATGATGGCCTAACAGGAGGCTTTAAAATTTTCTTTCTAGTGACCTTCGTTTGGGAGAAAAATGCAAAGGTACAAGACAGCTTTTCCTTGCCAATATCTCTCTTTTGCAAAGAGCTGCGCATTGGAAAATTTAGGGCTATGTCGTGTAGATGATGGCCTAACAGGAGGCTTTAAAATTTTCTTTCTAGTGTCCTTCGTTTGGGAGAAAAATGCAATGGTACAAGACAGCTTTTCCTTGCCAATATCTCTCTTTTGCAAAGAGCTGCGCATTGGAAAATTCAGGGCTATGTCGTGTAGATGATGGCCTAACAGGAGGCTTTAAAATGTTCTTTCTAGTGTCCTTCGTTTGGGAGAAAAATGCAATGGTACAAGACAGCTTTTCCTTGCCAATATCTCTCTTTTGCAAAGAGCTGCGCATTGGAAAATTCAGGGCTATGTCGTGTAGATGATGGCCTAACAGGAGGCTTTAAAATTTTCTTTCTAGTGTCCATCGTTTGGGAGAAAAACGCAATGGTACAAGACAGCTTTTCCTTGCCAATATCTCTCTTTTGCAAAGAGCTGCGCATTGGAAAATTCAGGGCTATGTCGTGTAGATGATGGCCTAACAGGAGGCTTTAAAATTTTCTTTCTAGTGACCTTCGTTTGGGAGAAAAATGCAAAGGTACAAGACAGCTTTTCCTTGCCAATATCTCTCTTTTGCAAAGAGCTGCGCATTGGAAAATTTAGGGCTATGTCGTGTAGATGATGGCCTAACAGGAGGCTTTAAAATTTTATTTCTAGTGTCCTTCGTTTGGGAGAAAAATGCAATGGTACAAGACAGCTTTTCCTTGCCAATATTTCTCTTTTGCAAAGAGCTGCGCATTGGAAAATTCAGGGCTATGTCGTGTAGATGATGGCCTAACAGGAGGCTTTAAAATTTTCTTTCTAGTGACCTTCGTTTGGGAGAAAAATGCAAAGGTACAAGACAGCTTTTTCTTGCCAATATCTCTCTTTTGCAAAGAGCTGCGCATTGGAAAATTCAGGGCTATGTCGTGTAGATGATGGCCTAACAGGAGGCTTTAAAATTTTCTTTCTAGTGACCTTCGTTTGGGAGAAAAATGCAAAGGTACAAGACAGCTTTTCCTTGCCAATATCTCTCTTTTGCAAAGAGCTGCGCATTGGAAAATTCAGGGCTATGTCGTGTAGATGATGGCCTAACAGGAGGCTTTAAAATTTTCTTTCTAGTGCCCTTCGTTTGGGAGAAAAATGCAATGGTACAAGACAGCTTTTCCTTGCCAATATCTCTCTTTTGCAAAGAGCTGCGCATTGGAAAATTCAGGGCTATGTCGTGTAGATGATGGCCTAACAGGAGGCTTTAAAATTTTCTTTCTAGTGTCCTTCGTTTGGGAGAAAAATGCAAAGGTACAAGACAGCTTTTCCTTGCCAATATCTCTCTTTTGCAAAGAGCTACGCATTGGAAAATTCAGGGCTATGTCGTGTAGATGATGGCCTAACAGGAGGCTTTAAAATTTTCTTTCTAGTGACCTTCGTTTGGTAGAAAAATGCAAAGGTACAAGACAGCTTTTCCTTGCCAATATCTCTCTTTTGCAAAGAGCTGCGCATTGGAAAATTCAGGGCTATGTCGTGTAGATGATGGCCTAACAGGAGGCTTTAAAATATTCTTTCTAGTGTCCTTCGTTTGGGAGAAAAATGCAATGGTACAAGACAGCTTTTCCTTGCCAATATCTCTCTTTTGCAAAGAGCTGCGCATTGGAAAATTCAGGGCTATGTCGTGTAGATGATGGCCTAACAGGAGGCTTTAAAATTTTCTTTCTAGTGACCTTCGTTTGGGAGAAAAATGCAAAGGTACAAGACAGCTTTTCCTTGCCAATATCTCTCTTTTGCAAAGAGCTGCGCATTGGAAAATTCAGGGCTATGTCGTGTAGATGATGGCCTAACAGTAGGCTTTAAAATTTTCTTTCTAGTGTCCTTCGTTTGGGAGAAAAATGCAAAGGTACAAGACAGCTTTTCCTTGCCAATATCTCTCTTTTGCAAAGAGCTGCGCATTGGAAAATTCAGGGCTATGTCGTGTAGATGATGGCCTAACAGGAGGCTTTAAAATGTTCTTTCTAGTGTCCTTCGTTTGGGAGAAAAATGCAATGGTACAAGACAGCTTTTCCTTGCCAATATCTCTCTTTTGCAAAGAGCTGCGCATTGGAAAATTCAGGGCTATGTCGTGTAGATGATGGCCTAACAGGAGGCTTTAAAATTTTCTTTCTAGTGTCCTTCGTTTGGGAGAAAAATGCAATGGTACAAGACAGCTTTTCCTTGCCAATATCTCTCTTTTGCAAAGAGCTGCGCATTGGAAAATTCAGGGCTATGTCGTGTAGATGATGGCCTAACAGGAGGCTTTAAAATTTTCTTTCTAGTGACCTTCGTTTCGGAGAAAAATGCAAAGGTACAAGACAGCTTTTCCTTGCCAATATCTCTCTTTTGCAAAGAGCTGCGCATTGGAAAATTCAGGGCTATGTCGTGTAGATGATGGCCTAACAGGAGGCTTTAAAATGTTCTTTCTAGTGTCCTTCGTTTGGGAGAAAAATGCAATGGTACAAGACAGCTTTTCCTTGCCAATATCTCTCTTTTGCAAAGAGCTGCGCATTGGAAAATTCAGGGCTATGTCGTGTAGATGATGGCCTAACAGGAGGCTTTAAAATTTTCTTTCTAGTGTCCTTCGTTTGGGAGAAAAATGCAATGGTACAAGACAGCTTTTCCTTGCCAATATCTCTCTTTTGCAAAGAGCTGCGCATTGGAAAATTCAGGGCTATGTCGTGTAGATGATGGCCTAACAGGAGGCTTTAAAATTTTCTTTCTAGTGCCCTTCGTTTGGGAGAAAAATGCAATGGTACAAGACAGCTTTTCCTTGCCAATATCTCTCTTTTGCAAAGAGCTGCGCATTGGAAAATTCAGGGCTATGTCGTGTAGATGATGGCCTAACAGGAGGCTTTAAAATTTTCTTTCTAGTGACCTTCGTTTGGGAGAAAAATGCAAAGGTACAAGACAGCTTTTCCTTGCCAATATCTCTCTTTTGCAAAGAGCTGCGCATTGGAAAATTTAGGGCTATGTCGTGTAGATGATGGCCTAACAGGAGGCTTTAAAATTTTCTTTCTAGTGTCCTTCGTTTGGGAGAAAAATGCAATGGTACAAGACAGCTTTTCCTTGCCAATATCTCTCTTTTGCAAAGAGCTGCGCATTGGAAAATTCAGGGCTATGTCGTGTAGATGATGGCCTAACAGGAGGCTTTAAAATTTTCTTTCTAGTGACCTTCGTTTGGGAGAAAAATGCAAAGGTACAAGACAGCTTTTCCTTGCCAATATCTCTCTTTTGCAAAGAGCTGCGCATTGGAAAATTCAGGGCTATGTCGTGTAGATGATGGCCTAACAGGAGGCTTTAAAATTTTCTTTCTAGTGACCTTCGTTTGGGAGAAAAATGCAAAGGTACAAGACAGCTTTTCCTTGCCAATATCTCTCTTTTGCAAAGAGCTGCGCATTGGAAAATTCAGGGCTATGTCGTGTAGATGATGGCCTATCAGGAGGCTTTAAAATTTTCTTTCTAGTGCCCTTCGTTTGGGAGAAAAATGCAATGGTACAAGACAGCTTTTCCTTGCCAATATCTCTCTTTTGCAAAGAGCTGCGCATTGGAAAATTCAGGGCTATGTCGTGTAGATGATGGCCTAACAGGAGGCTTTAAAATGTTCTTTCTAGTGTCCTTCGTTTGGGAGAAAAATGCAATGGTACAAGACAGCTTTTCCTTGCCAATATCTCTCTTTTGCAAAGAGCTGCGCATTGGAAAATTCAGGGCTATGTCGTGTAGATGATGGCCTAACAGGAGGCTTTAAAATTTTCTTTCTAGTGTCCATCGTTTGGGAGAAAAACGCAATGGTACAAGACAGCTTTTCCTTGCCAATATCTCTCTTTTGCAAAGAGCTGCGCATTGGAAAATTCAGGGCTATGTCGTGTAGATGATGGCCTAACAGGAGGCTTTAAAATTTTCTTTCTAGTGACCTTCGTTTGGGAGAAAAATGCAAAGGTACAAGACAGCTTTTCCTTGCCAATATCTCTCTTTTGCAAAGAGCTGCGCATTGGAAAATTCAGGGCTATGTCGTGTAGATGATGGCCTAACAGGAGGCTTTAAAATTTTCTTTCTAGTGCCCTTCGTTTGGGAGAAAAATGCAATGGTACAAGACAGCTTTTCCTTGCCAATATCTCTCTTTTGCAAAGAGCTGCGCATTGGAAAATTCAGGGCTATGTCGTGTAGATGATGGCCTAACAGGAGGCTTTAAAATGTTCTTTCTAGTGTCCTTCGTTTGGGAGAAAAATGCAATGGTACAAGACAGCTTTTCCTTGCCAATATCTCTCTTTTGCAAAGAGCTGCGCATTGGAAAATTCAGGGCTATGTCGTGTAGATGATGGCCTAACAGGAGGCTTTAAAATTTTCTTTCTAGTGTCCATCGTTTGGGAGAAAAACGCAATGGTACAAGACAGCTTTTCCTTGCCAATATCTCTCTTTTGCAAAGAGCTGCGCATTGGAAAATTCAGGGCTATGTCGTGTAGATGATGGCCTAACAGGAGGCTTTAAAATTTTCTTTCTAGTGACCTTCGTTTGGGAGAAAAATGCAAAGGTACAAGACAGCTTTTCCTTGCCAATATCTCTCTTTTGCAAAGAGCTGCGCATTGGAAAATTTAGGGCTATGTCGTGTAGATGATGGCCTAACAGGAGGCTTTAAAATTTTCTTTCTAGTGTCCTTCGTTTGGGAGAAAAATGCAATGGTACAAGACAGCTTTTCCTTGCCAATATCTCTCTTTTGCAAAGAGCTGCGCATTGGAAAATTCAGGGCTATGTCGTGTAGATGATGGCCTAACAGGAGGCTTTAAAATTTTCTTTCTAGTGACCTTCGTTTGGGAGAAAAATGCAAAGGTACAAGACAGCTTTTCCTTGCCAATATCTCTCTTTTGCAAAGAGCTGCGCATTGGAAAATTCAGGGCTATGTCGTGTAGATGATGGCCTAACAGGAGGCTTTAAAATTTTCTTTCTAGTGCCCTTCGTTTGGGAGAAAAATGCAATGGTACAAGACAGCTTTTCCTTGCCAATATCTCTCTTTTGCAAAGAGCTGCGCATTGGAAAATTCAGGGCTATGTCGTGTAGATGATGGCCTAACAGGAGGCTTTAAAATTTTCTTTCTAGTGACCTTCGTTTGGGAGAAAAATGCAAAGGTACAAGACAGCTTTTCCTTGCCAATATCTCTCTTTTGCAAAGAGCTGCGCATTGGAAAATTTAGGGCTATGTCGTGTAGATGATGGCCTAACAGGAGGCTTTAAAATTTTCTTTCTAGTGTCCTTCGTTTGGGAGAAAAATGCAATGGTACAAGACAGCTTTTCCTTGCCAATATCTCTCTTTTGCAAAGAGCTGCGCATTGGAAAATTCAGGGCTATGTCGTGTAGATGATGGCCTAACAGGAGGCTTTAAAATGTTCTTTCTAGTGTCCTTCGTTTGGGAGAAAAATGCAATGGTACAAGACAGCTTTTCCTTGCCAATATCTCTCTTTTGCAAAGAGCTGCGCATTGGAAAATTCAGGGCTATGTCGTGTAGATGATGGCCTAACAGGAGGCTTTAAAATTTTCTTTCTAGTGTCCATCGTTTGGGAGAAAAACGCAATGGTACAAGACAGCTTTTCCTTGCCAATATCTCTCTTTTGCAAAGAGCTGCGCATTGGAAAATTCAGGGCTATGTCGTGTAGATGATGGCCTAACAGGAGGCTTTAAAATTTTCTTTCTAGTGACCTTCGTTTGGGAGAAAAATGCAAAGGTACAAGACAGCTTTTCCTTGCCAATATCTCTCTTTTGCAAAGAGCTGCGCATTGGAAAATTTAGGGCTATGTCGTGTAGATGATGGCCTAACAGGAGGCTTTAAAATTTTATTTCTAGTGTCCTTCGTTTGGGAGAAAAATGCAATGGTACAAGACAGCTTTTCCTTGCCAATATTTCTCTTTTGCAAAGAGCTGCGCATTGGAAAATTCAGGGCTATGTCGTGTAGATGATGGCCTAACAGGAGGCTTTAAAATTTTCTTTCTAGTGACCTTCGTTTGGGAGAAAAATGCAAAGGTACAAGACAGCTTTTTCTTGCCAATATCTCTCTTTTGCAAAGAGCTGCGCATTGGAAAATTCAGGGCTATGTCGTGTAGATGATGGCCTAACAGGAGGCTTTAAAATTTTCTTTCTAGTGACCTTCGTTTGGGAGAAAAATGCAAAGGTACAAGACAGCTTTTCCTTGCCAATATCTCTCTTTTGCAAAGAGCTGCGCATTGGAAAATTCAGGGCTATGTCGTGTAGATGATGGCCTAACAGGAGGCTTTAAAATTTTCTTTCTAGTGCCCTTCGTTTGGGAGAAAAATGCAATGGTACAAGACAGCTTTTCCTTGCCAATATCTCTCTTTTGCAAAGAGCTGCGCATTGGAAAATTCAGGGCTATGTCGTGTAGATGATGGCCTAACAGGAGGCTTTAAAATTTTCTTTCTAGTGTCCTTCGTTTGGGAGAAAAATGCAAAGGTACAAGACAGCTTTTCCTTGCCAATATCTCTCTTTTGCAAAGAGCTACGCATTGGAAAATTCAGGGCTATGTCGTGTAGATGATGGCCTAACAGGAGGCTTTAAAATTTTCTTTCTAGTGACCTTCGTTTGGTAGAAAAATGCAAAGGTACAAGACAGCTTTTCCTTGCCAATATCTCTCTTTTGCAAAGAGCTGCGCATTGGAAAATTCAGGGCTATGTCGTGTAGATGATGGCCTAACAGGAGGCTTTAAAATATTCTTTCTAGTGTCCTTCGTTTGGGAGAAAAATGCAATGGTACAAGACAGCTTTTCCTTGCCAATATCTCTCTTTTGCAAAGAGCTGCGCATTGGAAAATTCAGGGCTATGTCGTGTAGATGATGGCCTAACAGGAGGCTTTAAAATTTTCTTTCTAGTGACCTTCGTTTGGGAGAAAAATGCAAAGGTACAAGACAGCTTTTCCTTGCCAATATCTCTCTTTTGCAAAGAGCTGCGCATTGGAAAATTCAGGGCTATGTCGTGTAGATGATGGCCTAACAGTAGGCTTTAAAATTTTCTTTCTAGTGTCCTTCGTTTGGGAGAAAAATGCAAAGGTACAAGACAGCTTTTCCTTGCCAATATCTCTCTTTTGCAAAGAGCTGCGCATTGGAAAATTCAGGGCTATGTCGTGTAGATGATGGCCTAACAGGAGGCTTTAAAATGTTCTTTCTAGTGTCCTTCGTTTGGGAGAAAAATGCAATGGTACAAGACAGCTTTTCCTTGCCAATATCTCTCTTTTGCAAAGAGCTGCGCATTGGAAAATTCAGGGCTATGTCGTGTAGATGATGGCCTAACAGGAGGCTTTAAAATTTTCTTTCTAGTGTCCTTCGTTTGGGAGAAAAATGCAATGGTACAAGACAGCTTTTCCTTGCCAATATCTCTCTTTTGCAAAGAGCTGCGCATTGGAAAATTCAGGGCTATGTCGTGTAGATGATGGCCTAACAGGAGGCTTTAAAATTTTCTTTCTAGTGACCTTCGTTTCGGAGAAAAATGCAAAGGTACAAGACAGCTTTTCCTTGCCAATATCTCTCTTTTGCAAAGAGCTGCGCATTGGAAAATTCAGGGCTATGTCGTGTAGATGATGGCCTAACAGGAGGCTTTAAAATGTTCTTTCTAGTGTCCTTCGTTTGGGAGAAAAATGCAATGGTACAAGACAGCTTTTCCTTGCCAATATCTCTCTTTTGCAAAGAGCTGCGCATTGGAAAATTCAGGGCTATGTCGTGTAGATGATGGCCTAACAGGAGGCTTTAAAATTTTCTTTCTAGTGTCCTTCGTTTGGGAGAAAAATGCAATGGTACAAGACAGCTTTTCCTTGCCAATATCTCTCTTTTGCAAAGAGCTGCGCATTGGAAAATTCAGGGCTATGTCGTGTAGATGATGGCCTAACAGGAGGCTTTAAAATTTTCTTTCTAGTGCCCTTCGTTTGGGAGAAAAATGCAATGGTACAAGACAGCTTTTCCTTGCCAATATCTCTCTTTTGCAAAGAGCTGCGCATTGGAAAATTCAGGGCTATGTCGTGTAGATGATGGCCTAACAGGAGGCTTTAAAATTTTCTTTCTAGTGACCTTCGTTTGGGAGAAAAATGCAAAGGTACAAGACAGCTTTTCCTTGCCAATATCTCTCTTTTGCAAAGAGCTGCGCATTGGAAAATTCAGGGCTATGTCGTGTAGATGATGGCCTAACAGGAGGCTTTAAAATTTTCTTTCTAGTGTCCTTCGTTTGGGAGAAAAATGCAATGGTACAAGACAGCTTTTCCTTGCCAATATCTCTCTTTTGCAAAGAGCTGCGCATTGGAAAATTCAGGGCTATGTCGTGTAGATGATGGCCTAACAGGAGGCTTTAAAATTTTCTTTCTAGTGTCCTTCGTTTGGGAGAAAAATGCAATGGTACAAGACAGCTTTTCCTTGCCAATATCTCTCTTTTGCAAAGAGCTGCGCATTGGAAAATTCAGGGCTATGTCGTGTAGATGATGGCCTAACAGGAGGCTTTAAATTTTCTTTCTAGTGACCTTCGTTTGGGAGAAAAATGCAAAGGTACAAGACAGCTTTTCCTTGCCAATATCTCTCTTTTGCAAAGAGCTGCGCATTGGAAAATTCAGGGCTATGTCGTGTAGATGATGGCCTAACAGGAGGCTTTAAAATTTTCTTTCTAGTGACCTTCGTTTGGGAGAAAAATGCAAAGGTACAAGACAGCTTTTCCTTGCCAATATCTCTCTTTTGCAAAGAGCTGCGCATTGGAAAATTCAGGGCTATGTCGTGTAGATGATGGCCTAACAGGAGGCTTTAAAATTTTCTTTCTAGTGACCTTCGTTTGGGAGAAAAATGCAAAGGTACAAGACAGCTTTTCCTTGCCAATATCTCTCTTTTGCAAAGAGCTGCGCATTGGAAAATTCAGGGCTATGTCGTGTAGATGATGGCCTATCAGGAGGCTTTAAAATTTTCTTTCTAGTGCCCTTCGTTTGGGAGAAAAATGCAATGGTACAAGACAGCTTTTCCTTGCCAATATCTCTCTTTTGCAAAGAGCTGCGCATTGGAAAATTCAGGGCTATGTCGTGTAGATGATGGCCTAACAGGAGGCTTTAAAATGTTCTTTCTAGTGTCCTTCGTTTGGGAGAAAAATGCAATGGTACAAGACAGCTTTTCCTTGCCAATATCTCTCTTTTGCAAAGAGCTGCGCATTGGAAAATTCAGGGCTATGTCGTGTAGATGATGGCCTAACAGGAGGCTTTAAAATTTCTTTCTAGTGTCCATCGTTTGGGAGAAAAACGCAATGGTACAAGACAGCTTTTCCTTGCCAATATCTCTCTTTTGCAAAGAGCTGCGCATTGGAAAATTCAGGGCTATGTCGTGTAGATGATGGCCTAACAGGAGGCTTTAAAATTTTCTTTCTAGTGACCTTCGTTTGGGAGAAAAATGCAAAGGTACAAGACAGCTTTTCCTTGCCAATATCTCTCTTTTGCAAAGAGCTGCGCATTGGAAAATTCAGGGCTATGTCGTGTAGATGATGGCCTAACAGGAGGCTTTAAAATTTTCTTTCTAGTGCCCTTCGTTTGGGAGAAAAATGCAATGGTACAAGACAGCTTTTCCTTGCCAATATCTCTCTTTTGCAAAGAGCTGCGCATTGGAAAATTCAGGGCTATGTCGTGTAGATGATGGCCTAACAGGAGGCTTTAAAATGTTCTTTCTAGTGTCCTTCGTTTGGGAGAAAAATGCAATGGTACAAGACAGCTTTTCCTTGCCAATATCTCTCTTTTGCAAAGAGCTGCGCATTGGAAAATTCAGGGCTATGTCGTGTAGATGATGGCCTAACAGGAGGCTTTAAAATTTTCTTTCTAGTGTCCATCGTTTGGGAGAAAAACGCAATGGTACAAGACAGCTTTTCCTTGCCAATATCTCTCTTTTGCAAAGAGCTGCGCATTGGAAAATTCAGGGCTATGTCGTGTAGATGATGGCCTAACAGGAGGCTTTAAAATTTTCTTTCTAGTGACCTTCGTTTGGGAGAAAAATGCAAAGGTACAAGACAGCTTTTCCTTGCCAATATCTCTCTTTTGCAAAGAGCTGCGCATTGGAAAATTTAGGGCTATGTCGTGTAGATGATGGCCTAACAGGAGGCTTTAAAATTTTCTTTCTAGTGTCCTTCGTTTGGGAGAAAAATGCAATGGTACAAGACAGCTTTTCCTTGCCAATATCTCTCTTTTGCAAAGAGCTGCGCATTGGAAAATTCAGGGCTATGTCGTGTAGATGATGGCCTAACAGGAGGCTTTAAAATTTTCTTTCTAGTGACCTTCGTTTGGGAGAAAAATGCAAAGGTACAAGACAGCTTTTCCTTGCCAATATCTCTCTTTTGCAAAGAGCTGCGCATTGGAAAATTCAGGGCTATGTCGTGTAGATGATGGCCTAACAGGAGGCTTTAAAATTTTCTTTCTAGTGACCTTCGTTTGGGAGAAAAATGCAAAGGTACAAGACAGCTTTTCCTTGCCAATATCTCTCTTTTGCAAAGAGCTGCGCATTGGAAAATTCAGGGCTATGTCGTGTAGATGATGGCCTAACAGGAGGCTTTAAAATGTTCTTTCTAGTGTCCTTCGTTTGGGAGAAAAATGCAATGGTACAAGACAGCTTTTCCTTGCCAATATCTCTCTTTTGCAAAGAGCTGCGCATTGGAAAATTCAGGGCTATGTCGTGTAGATGATGGCCTAACAGTAGGCTTTATAATTTTCTTTCTAGTGTCCTTCGTTTGGGAGAAAAATGCAAAGGTACAAGACAGCTTTTCCTTGCCAATATCTCTCTTTTGCAAAGAGCTACGCATTGGAAAATTCAGGGCTATGTCGTGTAGATGATGGCCTAACAGGAGGCTTTAAAATTTTCTTTCTAGTGCCCTTCGTTTGGGAGAAAAATGCAATGGTACAAGACAGCTTTTCCTTGCCAATATCTCTCTTTTGCAAAGAGCTGCGCATTGGAAAATTCAGGGCTATGTCGTGTAGATGATGGCCTAACAGGAGGCTTTAAAATTTTCTTTCTAGTGACCTTCGTTTGGGAGAAAAATGCAAAGGTACAAGACAGCTTTTCCTTGCCAATATCTCTCTTTTGCAAAGAGCTGCGCATTGGAAAATTTAGGGCTATGTCGTGTAGATGATGGCCTAACAGGAGGCTTTAAAATTTTCTTTCTAGTGTCCTTCGTTTGGGAGAAAAATGCAATGGTACAAGACAGCTTTTCCTTGCCAATATCTCTCTTTTGCAAAGAGCTGCGCATTGGAAAATTCAGGGCTATGTCGTGTAGATGATGGCCTAACAGGAGGCTTTAAAATTTTCTTTCTAGTGACCTTCGTTTGGGAGAAAAATGCAAAGGTACAAGACAGCTTTTCCTTGCCAATATCTCTCTTTTGCAAAGAGCTGCGCGTTGGAAAATTCAGGGCTATGTCGTGTAGATGATGGCCTAACAGGAGGCTTTAAAATTTTCTTTCTAGTGACCTTCGTTTGGGAGAAAAATGCAAAGGTACAAGACAGCTTTTCCTTGCCAATATCTCTCTTTTGCAAAGAGCTGCGCATTGGAAAATTCAGGGCTATGTCGTGTAGATGATGGCCTAACAGGAGGCTTTAAAATTTTCTTTCTAGTGCCCTTCGTTTGGGAGAAAAATGCAATGGTACAAGACAGCTTTTCCTTGCCAATATCTCTCTTTTGCAAAGAGCTGCGCATTGGAAAATTCAGGGCTATGTCGTGTAGATGATGGCCTAACAGGAGGCTTTAAAATTTTCTTTCTAGTGTCCTTCGTTTGGGAGAAAAATGCAAAGGTACAAGACAGCTTTTCCTTGCCAATATCTCTCTTTTGCAAAGAGCTACGCATTGGAAAATTCAGGGCTATGTCGTGTAGATGATGGCCTAACAGGAGGCTTTAAAATTTTCTTTCTAGTGACCTTCGTTTGGTAGAAAAATGCAAAGGTACAAGACAGCTTTTCCTTGCCAATATCTCTCTTTTGCAAAGAGCTGCGCATTGGAAAATTCAGGGCTATGTCGTGTAGATGATGGCCTAACAGGAGGCTTTAAAATGTTCTTTCTAGTGTCCTTCGTTTGGGAGAAAAATGCAATGGTACAAGACAGCTTTTCCTTGCCAATATCTCTCTTTTGCAAAGAGCTGCGCATTGGAAAATTCAGGGCTATGTCGTGTAGATGATGGCCTAACAGTAGGCTTTATAATTTTCTTTCTAGTGTCCTTCGTTTGGGAGAAAAATGCAAAGGTACAAGACAGCTTTTCCTTGCCAATATCTCTCTTTTGCAAAGAGCTGCGCATTGGAAAATTCAGGGCTATGTCGTGTAGATGATGGCCTAACAGGAGGCTTTAAAATGTTCTTTCTAGTGTCCTTCGTTTGGGAGAAAAATGCAATGGTACAAGACAGCTTTTCCTTGCCAATATCTCTCTTTTGCAAAGAGCTGCGCATTGGAAAATTCAGGGCTATGTCGTGTAGATGATGGCCTAACAGGAGGCTTTAAAATTTTCTTTCTAGTGTCCTTCGTTTGGTAGAAAAATGCAAAGGTACAAGACAGCTTTTCCTTGCCAATATCTCTCTTTTGCAAAGAGCTGCGCATTGGAAAATTCAGGGCTATGTCGTGTAGATGATGGCCTAACAGGAGGCTTTAAAATTTTCTTTCTAGTGCCCTTCGTTTGGGAGAAAAATGCAATGGTACAAGACAGCTTTTCCTTGCCAATATCTCTCTTTTGCAAAGAGCTGCGCATTGGAAAATTCAGGGCTATGTCGTGTAGATGATGGCCTAACAGGAGGCTTTAAAATTTTCTTTCTAGTGACCTTCGTTTGGGAGAAAAATGCAAAGGTACAAGACAGCTTTTCCTTGCCAATATCTCTCTTTTGCAAAGAGCTGCGCATTGGAAAATTTAGGGCTATGTCGTGTAGATGATGGCCTAACAGGAGGCTTTAAAATTTTCTTTCTAGTGTCCTTCGTTTGGGAGAAAAATGCAATGGTACAAGACAGCTTTTCCTTGCCAATATCTCTCTTTTGCAAAGAGCTGCGCATTGGAAAATTCAGGGCTATGTCGTGTAGATGATGGCCTAACAGGAGGCTTTAAAATTTTCTTTCTAGTGACCTTCGTTTGGGAGAAAAATGCAAAGGTACAAGACAGCTTTTCCTTGCCAATATCTCTCTTTTGCAAAGAGCTGCGCATTGGAAAATTCAGGGCTATGTCGTGTAGATGATGGCCTAACAGAAGGCTTTAAAATTTTCTTTCTAGTGACCTTCGTTTGGGAGAAAAATGCAAAGGTACAAGACAGCTTTTCCTTGCCAATATCTCTCTTTTGCAAAGAGCTGCGCATTGGAAAATTCAGGGCTATGTCGTGTAGATGATGGCCTAACAGGAGGCTTTAAAATTTTCTTTCTAGTGCCCTTCGTTTGGGAGAAAAATGCAATGGTACAAGACAGCTTTTCCTTGCCAATATCTCTCTTTTGCAAAGAGCTGCGCATTGGAAAATTCAGGGCTATGTCGTGTAGATGATGGCCTAACAGGAGGCTTTAAAATTTTCTTTCTAGTGTCCTTCGTTTGGGAGAAAAATGCAAAGGTACAAGACAGCTTTTCCTTGCCAATATCTCTCTTTTGCAAAGAGCTACGCATTGGAAAATTCAGGGCTATGTCGTGTAGATGATGGCCTAACAGGATGCTTTAAAATTTTCTTTCTAGTGACCTTCGTTTGGTAGAAAAATGCAAAGGTACAAGACAGCTTTTCCTTGCCAATATCTCTCTTTTGCAAAGAGCTGCGCATTGGAAAATTCAGGGCTATGTCGTGTAGATGATGGCCTAACAGGAGGCTTTAAAATATTCTTTCTAGTGTCCTTCGTTTGGGAGAAAAATGCAATGGTACAAGACAGCTTTTCCTTGCCAATATCTCTCTTTTGCAAAGAGCTGCGCATTGGAAAATTCAGGGCTATGTCGTGTAGACGATGGCCTAACAGGAGGCTTTAAAATTTTCTTTCTAGTGTCCTTCGTTTGGGAGAAAAATGCAAAGGTACAAGACAGCTTTTCCTTGCCAATATCTCTCTTTTGCAAAGAGCTGCGCATTGGAAAATTCAGGGCTATGTCGTGTAGATGATGGCCTAACAGGAGGCTTTAAAATTTTCTTTCTAGTGTCCTTCGTTTGGGAGAAAAATGCAAAGGTACAAGACAGCTTTTCCTTGCCAATATCTCTCTTTTGCAAAGAGCTGCGCATTGGAAAATTCAGGGCTATGTCGTGTAGATGATGGCCTAACAGGAGGCTTTAAAATTTTCTTTCTAGTGACCTTCGTTTGGGAGAAAAATGCAAAGGTACAAGACAGCTTTTCCTTGCCAATATCTCTCTTTTGCAAAGAGCTGCGCATTGGAAAATTTAGGGCTATGTCGTGTAGATGATGGCCTAACAGGAGGCTTTAAAATTTTCTTTCTAGTGTCCTTCGTTTGGGAGAAAAATGCAATGGTACAAGACAGCTTTTCCTTGCCAATATCTCTCTTTTGCAAAGAGCTGCGCATTGGAAAATTCAGGGCTATGTCGTGTAGATGATGGCCTAACAGGAGGCTTTAAAATTTTCTTTCTAGTGACCTTCGTTTGGGAGAAAAATGCAAAGGTACAAGACAGCTTTTCCTTGCCAATATCTCTCTTTTGCAAAGAGCTGCGCGTTGGAAAATTCAGGGCTATGTCGTGTAGATGATGGCCTAACAGGAGGCTTTAAAATTTTCTTTCTAGTGACCTTCGTTTGGGAGAAAAATGCAAAGGTACAAGACAGCTTTTCCTTGCCAATATCTCTCTTTTGCAAAGAGCTGCGCATTGGAAAATTCAGGGCTATGTCGTGTAGATGATGGCCTAACAGGAGGCTTTAAAATTTTCTTTCTAGTGCCCTTCGTTTGGGAGAAAAATGCAATGGTACAAGACAGCTTTTCCTTGCCAATATCTCTCTTTTGCAAAGAGCTGCGCATTGGAAAATTCAGGGCTATGTCGTGTAGATGATGGCCTAACAGGAGGCTTTAAAATTTTCTTTCTAGTGTCCTTCGTTTGGGAGAAAAATGCAAAGGTACAAGACAGCTTTTCCTTGCCAATATCTCTCTTTTGCAAAGAGCTACGCATTGGAAAATTCAGGGCTATGTCGTGTAGATGATGGCCTAACAGGAGGCTTTAAAATTTTCTTTCTAGTGACCTTCGTTTGGTAGAAAAATGCAAAGGTACAAGACAGCTTTTCCTTGCCAATATCTCTCTTTTGCAAAGAGCTGCGCATTGGAAAATTCAGGGCTATGTCGTGTAGATGATGGCCTAACAGGAGGCTTTAAAATGTTCTTTCTAGTGTCCTTCGTTTGGGAGAAAAATGCAATGGTACAAGACAGCTTTTCCTTGCCAATATCTCTCTTTTGCAAAGAGCTGCGCATTGGAAAATTCAGGGCTATGTCGTGTAGATGATGGCCTAACAGTAGGCTTTATAATTTTCTTTCTAGTGTCCTTCGTTTGGGAGAAAAATGCAAAGGTACAAGACAGCTTTTCCTTGCCAATATCTCTCTTTTGCAAAGAGCTGCGCATTGGAAAATTCAGGGCTATGTCGTGTAGATGATGGCCTAACAGGAGGCTTTAAAATGTTCTTTCTAGTGTCCTTCGTTTGGGAGAAAAATGCAATGGTACAAGACAGCTTTTCCTTGCCAATATCTCTCTTTTGCAAAGAGCTGCGCATTGGAAAATTCAGGGCTATGTCGTGTAGATGATGGCCTAACAGGAGGCTTTAAAATTTTCTTTCTAGTGTCCTTCGTTTGGGAGAAAAATGCAATGGTACAAGACAGCTTTTCCTTGCCAATATCTCTCTTTTGCAAAGAGCTGCGCATTGGAAAATTCAGGGCTATGTCGTGTAGATGATGGCCTAACAGGAGGCTTTAAAATTTTCTTTCTAGTGTCCTTCGTTTGGGAGAAAAATGCAAAGGTACAAGACAGCTTTTCCTTGCCAATATCTCTCTTTTGCAAAGAGCTGCGCATTGGAAAATTCAGGGCTATGTCGTGTAGATGATGGCCTAACAGGAGGCTTTAAAATTTTCTTTCTAGTGCCCTTCGTTTGGGAGAAAAATGCAATGGTACAAGACAGCTTTTCCTTGCCAATATCTCTCTTTTGCAAAGAGCTGCGCATTGGAAAATTCAGGGCTATGTCGTGTAGATGATGGCCTAACAGGAGGCTTTAAAATTTTCTTTCTAGTGACCTTCGTTTGGGAGAAAAATGCAAAGGTACAAGACAGCTTTTCCTTGCCAATATCTCTCTTTTGCAAAGAGCTGCGCATTGGAAAATTTAGGGCTATGTCGTGTAGATGATGGCCTAACAGGAGGCTTTAAAATTTTCTTTCTAGTGTCCTTCGTTTGGGAGAAAAATGCAATGGTACAAGACAGCTTTTCCTTGCCAATATCTCTCTTTTGCAAAGAGCTGCGCATTGGAAAATTCAGGGCTATGTCGTGTAGATGATGGCCTAACAGGAGGCTTTAAAATTTTCTTTCTAGTGACCTTCGTTTGGGAGAAAAATGCAAAGGTACAAGACAGCTTTTCCTTGCCAATATCTCTCTTTTGCAAAGAGCTGCGCATTGGAAAATTCAGGGCTATGTCGTGTAGATGATGGCCTAACAGAAGGCTTTAAAATTTTCTTTCTAGTGACCTTCGTTTGGGAGAAAAATGCAAAGGTACAAGACAGCTTTTCCTTGCCAATATCTCTCTTTTGCAAAGAGCTGCGCATTGGAAAATTCAGGGCTATGTCGTGTAGATGATGGCCTAACAGGAGGCTTTAAAATTTTCTTTCTAGTGCCCTTCGTTTGGGAGAAAAATGCAATGGTACAAGACAGCTTTTCCTTGCCAATATCTCTCTTTTGCAAAGAGCTGCGCATTGGAAAATTCAGGGCTATGTCGTGTAGATGATGGCCTAACAGGAGGCTTTAAAATTTTCTTTCTAGTGTCCTTCGTTTGGGAGAAAAATGCAAAGGTACAAGACAGCTTTTCCTTGCCAATATCTCTCTTTTGCAAAGAGCTACGCATTGGAAAATTCAGGGCTATGTCGTGTAGATGATGGCCTAACAGGATGCTTTAAAATTTTCTTTCTAGTGACCTTCGTTTGGTAGAAAAATGCAAAGGTACAAGACAGCTTTTCCTTGCCAATATCTCTCTTTTGCAAAGAGCTGCGCATTGGAAAATTCAGGGCTATGTCGTGTAGATGATGGCCTAACAGGAGGCTTTAAAATATTCTTTCTAGTGTCCTTCGTTTGGGAGAAAAATGCAATGGTACAAGACAGCTTTTCCTTGCCAATATCTCTCTTTTGCAAAGAGCTGCGCATTGGAAAATTCAGGGCTATGTCGTGTAGATGATGGCCTAACAGGAGGCTTTAAAATTTTCTTTCTAGTGACCTTCGTTTGGGAGAAAAATGCAAAGGTACAAGACAGCTTTTCCTTGCCAATATCTCTCTTTTGCAAAGAGCTGCGCATTGGAAAATTCAGGGCTATGTCGTGTAGATGATGGCCTCACAGTAGGCTTTAAAATTTTCTTTCTAGTGTCCTTCGTTTGGGAGAAAAATGCAAAGGTACAAGACAGCTTTTCCTTGCCAATATCTCTCTTTTGCAAAGAGCTGCGCATTGGAAAATTCAGGGCTATGTCGTGTAGATGATGGCCTAACAGAAGGCTTTAAAATGTTCTTTCTAGTGTCCTTCGTTTGGGAGAAAAATGCAATGGTACAAGACAGCTTTTCCTTGCCAATATCTCTCTTTTGCAAAGAGCTGCGCATTGGAAAATTCAGGGCTATGTCGTGTAGATGATGGCCTAACAGGAGGCTTTAAAATTTTCTTTCTAGTGTCCTTCGTTTGGGAGAAAAATGCAATGGTACAAAACAGCTTTTCCTTGCCAATATCTCTCTTTTGCAAAGAGCTGCGCATTGGAAAATTCAGGGCTATGTCGTGTAGATGATGGCCTAAAAGGAGGCTTTAAAATTTTCTTTCTAGTGTCCTTCGTTTGGGAGAAAAATGCAATGGTACAAGACAGCTTTTCCTTGCCAATATCTCTCTTTTGCAAAGAGCTGCGCATTGGAAAATTCAGGGCTATGTCGTGTAGATGATGGCCTAACAGGAGGCTTTAAAATTTTCTTTCTAGTGTCCTTCGTTTGGGAGAAAAATGCAAAGGTACAAGACAGCTTTTCCTTGCCAATATCTCTCTTTTGCAAAGAGCTGCGCATTGGAAAATTCAGGGCTATGTCGTGTAGATGATGGCCTAACAGGAGGCTTTAAAATTTTCTTTCTAGTGTCCTTCGTTTGGGAGAAAAATGCAATGGTACAAGACAGCTTTTCCTTGCCAATATCTCTCTTTTGCAAAGAGCTGCGCATTGGAAAATTCAGGGCTATGTCGTGTAGATGATGGCCTAACAGGAGGCTTTAAAATTTTCTTTCTAGTGACCTTCGTTTGGGAGAAAAATGCAAAGGTACAAGACAGCTTTTCCTTGCCAATATCTCTCTTTTGCAAAGAGCTGCGCATTGGAAAATTCAGGGCTATGTCGTGTAGATGATGGCCTAACAGGAGGCTTTAAAATTTTCGTTCTAGTGCCCTTCGTTTGGGAGAAAAATGCAATGGTACAAGACAGCTTTTCCTTGCCAATATCTCTCTTTTGCAAAGAGCTGCGCATTGGAAAATTCAGGGCTATGTCGTGTAGATGATGGCCTAACAGGAGGCTTTAAAATTTTCTTTCTAGTGCCCTTCGTTTGGGAGAAAAATGCAATGGTACAAGACAGCTTTTCCTTGCCAATATCTCTCTTTTGCAAAGAGCTGCGCATTGGAAAATTCAGGGCTATGTCGTGTAGATGATGGCCTAACAGGAGGCTTTAAAATTTTCTTTCTAGTGTCCTTCGTTTGGGAGAAAAATGCAAAGGTACAAGACAGCTTTTCCTTGCCAATATCTCTCTTTTGCAAAGAGCTACGCATTGGAAAATTCAGGGCTATGTCGTGTAGATGATGGCCTAACAGGAGGCTTTAAAATTTTCTTTCTAGTGACCTTCGTTTGGTAGAAAAATGCAAAGGTACAAGACAGCTTTTCCTTGCCAATATCTCTCTTTTGCAAAGAGCTGCGCATTGGAAAATTCAGGGCTATGTCGTGTAGATGATGGCCTAACAGGAGGCTTTAAAATATTCTTTCTAGTGTCCTTCGTTTGGGAGAAAAATGCAATGGTACAAGACAGCTTTTCCTTGCCAATATCTCTCTTTTGCAAAGAGCTGCGCATTGGAAAATTCAGGGCTATGTCGTGTAGATGATGGCCTAACAGGAGGCTTTAAAATTTTCTTTCTAGTGTCCTTTGTTTGGGAGAAAAATGCAATGGTACAAGACAGCTTTTCCTTGCCAATATCTCTCTTTTGCAAAGAGCTGCGCATTGGAAAATTCAGGGCTATGTCGTGTAGATGATGGCCTAACAGGAGGCTTTAAAATTTTCTTTCTAGTGACCTTCGTTTGGGAGAAAAATGCAAAGGTACAAGACAGCTTTTCCTTGCCAATATCTCTCTTTTGCAAAGAGCTGCGCATTGGAAAATTCAGGGCTATGTCGTGTAGATGATGGCCTAACAGGAGGCTTTAAAATTTTCGTTCTAGTGCCCTTCGTTTGGGAGAAAAATGCAATGGTACAAGACAGCTTTTCCTTGCCAATATCTCTCTTTTGCAAAGAGCTGCGCATTGGAAAATTCAGGGCTATATCGTGTAGATGATGGCCTAACAGGAGGCTTTAAAATTTTCTTTCTAGTGTCCTTCGTTTGGGAGAAAAATGCAATGGTACAAGACAGCTTTTCCTTGCCAATATCTCTCTTTTGCAAAGAGCTGCGCATTGGAAAATTCAGGGCTATGTCGTGTAGATGATGGCCTAACAGGAGGCTTTAAAATTTTCTTTCTAGTGTCCTTCGTTTGGGAGAAAAATGCAAAGGTACAAGACAGCTTTTCCTTGCCAATATCTCTCTTTTGCAAAGAGCTGCGCATTGGAAAATTCAGGGCTATGTCGTGTAGATGATGGCCTAACAGGAGGCTTTAAAATTTTCTTTCTAGTGCCCTTCGTTTGGGAGAAAAATGCAATGGTACAAGACAGCTTTTCCTTGCCAATATCTCTCTTTTGCAAAGAGCTGCGCATTGGAAAATTCAGGGCTATGTCGTGTAGATGATGGCCTAACAGGAGGCTTTAAAATTTTCTTTCTAGTGACCTTCGTTTGGGAGAAAAATGCAAAGGTACAAGACAGCTTTTCCTTGCCAATATCTCTCTTTTGCAAAGAGCTGCGCATTGGAAAATTTAGGGCTATGTCGTGTAGATGATGGCCTAACAGGAGGCTTTAAAATTTTCTTTCTAGTGTCCTTCGTTTGGGAGAAAAATGCAATGGTACAAGACAGCTTTTCCTTGCCAATATCTCTCTTTTGCAAAGAGCTGCGCATTGGAAAATTCAGGGCTATGTCGTGTAGATGATGGCCTAACAGGAGGCTTTAAAATTTTCTTTCTAGTGACCTTCGTTTGGGAGAAAAATGCAAAGGTACAAGACAGCTTTTCCTTGCCAATATCTCTCTTTTGCAAAGAGCTGCGCATTGGAAAATTCAGGGCTATGTCGTGTAGATGATGGCCTAACAGGAGGCTTTAAAATTTTCTTTCTAGTGACCTTCGTTTGGGAGAAAAATGCAAAGGTACAAGACAGCTTTTCCTTGCCAATATCTCTCTTTTGCAAAGAGCTACGCATTGGAAAATTCAGGGCTATGTCGTGTAGATGATGGCCTAACAGGAGGCTTTAAAATTTTCTTTCTAGTGCCCTTCGTTTGGGAGAAAAATGCAATGGTACAAGACAGCTTTTCCTTGCCAATATCTCTCTTTTGCAAAGAGCTGCGCATTGGAAAATTCAGGGCTATGTCGTGTAGATGATGGCCTAACAGGAGGCTTTAAAATTTTCTTTCTAGTGTCCTTCGTTTGGGAGAAAAATGCAAAGGTACAAGACAGCTTTTCCTTGCCAATATCTCTCTTTTGCAAAGAGCTACGCATTGGAAAATTCAGGGCTATGTCGTGTAGATGATGGCCTAACAGGAGGCTTTAAAATTTTCTTTCTAGTGACCTTCGTTTGGTAGAAAAATGCAAAGGTACAAGACAGCTTTTCCTTGCCAATATCTCTCTTTTGCAAAGAGCTGCGCATTGGAAAATTCAGGGCTATGTCGTGTAGATGATGGCCTAACAGGAGGCTTTAAAATATTCTTTCTAGTGTCCTTCGTTTGGGAGAAAAATGCAATGGTACAAGACAGCTTTTCCTTGCCAATATCTCTCTTTTGCAAAGAGCTGCGCATTGGAAAATTCAGGGCTATGTCGTGTAGATGATGGCCTAACAGGAGGCTTTAAAATTTTCTTTCTAGTGACCTTCGTTTGGGAGAAAAATGCAAAGGTACAAGACAGCTTTTCCTTGCCAATATCTCTCTTTTGCAAAGAGCTGCGCATTGGAAAATTCAGGGCTATGTCGTGTAGATGATGGCCTAACAGTAGGCTTTAAAATTTTCTTTCTAGTGTCCTTCGTTTGGGAGAAAAATGCAAAGGTACAAGACAGCTTTTCCTTGCCAATATCTCTCTTTTGCAAAGAGCTGCGCATTGGAAAATTCAGGGCTATGTCGTGTAGATGATGGCCTAACAGGAGGCTTTAAAATGTTCTTTCTAGTGTCCTTCGTTTGGGAGAAAAATGCAATGGTACAAGACAGCTTTTCCTTGCCAATATCTCTCTTTTGCAAAGAGCTGCGCATTGGAAAATTCAGGGCTATGTCGTGTAGATGATGGCCTAACAGGAGGCTTTAAAATTTTCTTTCTAGTGTCCTTCGTTTGGGAGAAAAATGCAATGGTACAAGACAGCTTTTCCTTGCCAATATCTCTCTTTTGCAAAGAGCTGCGCATTGGAAAATTCAGGGCTATGTCGTGTAGATGATGGCCTAACAGGAGGCTTTAAAATTTTCTTTCTAGTGTCCTTCGTTTGGGAGAAAAATGCAATGGTACAAGACAGCTTTTCCTTGCCAATATCTCTCTTTTGCAAAGAGCTGCGCATTGGAAAATTCAGGGCTATGTCGTGTAGATGATGGCCTAACAGGAGGCTTTAAAATTTTCTTTCTAGTGTCCTTCGTTTGGGAGAAAAATGCAAAGGTACAAGACAGCTTTTCCTTGCCAATATCTCTCTTTTGCAAAGAGCTGCGCATTGGAAAATTCAGGGCTATGTCGTGTAGATGATGGCCTAACAGGAGGCTTTAAAATTTTCTTTCTAGTGCCCTTCGTTTGGGAGAAAAATGCAATGGTACAAGACAGCTTTTCCTTGCCAATATCTCTCTTTTGCAAAGAGCTGCGCATTGGAAAATTCAGGGCTATGTCGTGTAGATGATGGCCTAACAGGAGGCTTTAAAATTTTCTTTCTAGTGACCTTCGTTTGGGAGAAAAATGCAAAGGTACAAGACAGCTTTTCCTTGCCAATATCTCTCTTTTGCAAAGAGCTGCGCATTGGAAAATTTAGGGCTATGTCGTGTAGATGATGGCCTAACAGGAGGCTTTAAAATTTTCTTTCTAGTGTCCTTCGTTTGGGAGAAAAATGCAATGGTACAAGACAGCTTTTCCTTGCCAATATCTCTCTTTTGCAAAGAGCTGCGCATTGGAAAATTCAGGGCTATGTCGTGTAGATGATGGCCTAACAGGAGGCTTTAAAATTTTCTTTCTAGTGACCTTCGTTTGGGAGAAAAATGCAAAGGTACAAGACAGCTTTTCCTTGCCAATATCTCTCTTTTGCAAAGAGCTGCGCATTGGAAAATTCAGGGCTATGTCGTGTAGATGATGGCCTAACAGGAGGCTTTAAAATTTTCTTTCTAGTGACCTTCGTTTGGGAGAAAAATGCAAAGGTACAAGACAGCTTTTCCTTGCCAATATCTCTCTTTTGCAAAGAGCTGCGCATTGGAAAATTCAGGGCTATGTCGTGTAGATGATGGCCTAACAGGAGGCTTTAAAATTTTCTTTCTAGTGCCCTTCGTTTGGGAGAAAAATGCAATGGTACAAGACAGCTTTTCCTTGCCAATATCTCTCTTTTGCAAAGAGCTGCGCATTGGAAAATTCAGGGCTATGTCGTGTAGATGATGGCCTAAAGGAGGCTTTAACATTATCTTTCTAGTGTCCTTCGTTTGGGAGAAAAATGCAAAGGTACAAGACAGCTTTTCCTTGCCAATATCTCTCTTTTGCAAAGAGCTACGCATTGGAAAATTCAGGGCTATGTCGTGTAGATGATGGCCTAACAGGAGGCTTTAAAATTTTCTTTCTAGTGACCTTCGTTTGGTAGAAAAATGCAAAGGTACAAGACAGCTTTTCCTTGCCAATATCTCTCTTTTGCAAAGAGCTGCGCATTGGAAAATTCAGGGCTATGTCGTGTAGATGATGGCCTAACAGGAGGCTTTAAAATATTCTTTCTAGTGTCCTTCGTTTGGGAGAAAAATGCAATGGTACAAGACAGCTTTTCCTTGCCAATATCTCTCTTTTGCAAAGAGCTGCGCATTGGAAAATTCAGGGCTATGTCGTGTAGATGATGGCCTAACAGGAGGCTTTAAAATTTTCTTTCTAGTGACCTTCGTTTGGGAGAAAAATGCAAAGGTACAAGACAGCTTTTCCTTGCCAATATCTCTCTTTTGCAAAGAGCTGCGCATTGGAAAATTCAGGGCTATGTCGTGTAGATGATGGCCTAACAGTAGGCTTTAAAATTTTCTTTCTAGTGTCCTTCGTTTGGGAGAAAAATGCAAAGGTACAAGACAGCTTTTCCTTGCCAATATCTCTCTTTTGCAAAGAGCTGCGCATTGGAAAATTCAGGGCTATGTCGTGTAGATGATGGCCTAACAGGAGGCTTTAAAATGTTCTTTCTAGTGTCCTTCGTTTGGGAGAAAAATGCAATGGTACAAGACAGCTTTTCCTTGCCAATATCTCTCTTTTGCAAAGAGCTGCGCATTGGAAAATTCAGGGCTATGTCGTGTAGATGATGGCCTAACAGGAGGCTTTAAAATTTTCTTTCTAGTGTCCTTCGTTTGGGAGAAAAATGCAATGGTACAAGACAGCTTTTCCTTGCCAATATCTCTCTTTTGCAAAGAGCTGCGCATTGGAAAATTCAGGGCTATGTCGTGTAGATGATGGCCTAAAAGGAGGCTTTAAAATTTTCTTTCTAGTGTCCTTCGTTTGGGAGAAAAATGCAATGGTACAAGACAGCTTTTCCTTGCCAATATCTCTCTTTTGCAAAGAGCTGCGCATTGGAAAATTCAGGGCTATGTCGTGTAGATGATGGCCTAACAGGAGGCTTTAAAATTTTCTTTCTAGTGTCCTTCGTTTGGGAGAAAAATGCAAAGGTACAAGACAGCTTTTCCTTGCCAATATCTCTCTTTTGCAAAGAGCTGCGCATTGGAAAATTCATGGCTATGTCGTGTAGATGATGGCCTAACAGGAGGCTTTAAAATTTTCTTTCTAGTGTCCTTCGTTTGGGAGAAAAATGCAATGGTACAAGACAGCTTTTCCTTGCCAATATCTCTCTTTTGCAAAGAGCTGCGCATTGGAAAATTCAGGGCTATGTCGTGTAGATGATGGCCTAACAGGAGGCTTTAAAATTTTCTTTCTAGTGACCTTCGTTTGGGAGAAAAATGCAAAGGTACAAGACAGCTTTTCCTTGCCAATATCTCTCTTTTGCAAAGAGCTGCGCATTGGAAAATTCAGGGCTATGTCGTGTAGATGATGGCCTAACAGGAGGCTTTAAAATTTTCGTTCTAGTGCCCTTCGTTTGGGAGAAAAATGCAATGGTACAAGACAGCTTTTCCTTGCCAATATCTCTCTTTTGCAAAGAGCTGCGCATTGGAAAATTCAGGGCTATGTCGTGTAGATGATGGCCTAACAGGAGGCTTTAAAATTTTCTTTCTAGTGCCCTTCGTTTGGGAGAAAAATGCAATGGTACAAGACAGCTTTTCCTTGCCAATATCTCTCTTTTGCAAAGAGCTGCGCATTGGAAAATTCAGGGCTATGTCGTGTAGATGATGGCCTAACAGGAGGCTTTAAAATTTTCTTTCTAGTGTCCTTCGTTTGGGAGAAAAATGCAAAGGTACAAGACAGCTTTTCCTTGCCAATATCTCTCTTTTGCAAAGAGCTACGCATTGGAAAATTCAGGGCTATGTCGTGTAGATGATGGCCTAACAGGAGGCTTTAAAATTTTCTTTCTAGTGACCTTCGTTTGGTAGAAAAATGCAAAGGTACAAGACAGCTTTTCCTTGCCAATATCTCTCTTTTGCAAAGAGCTGCGCATTGGAAAATTCAGGGCTATGTCGTGTAGATGATGGCCTAACAGGAGGCTTTAAAATTTTCTTTCTAGTGACCTTCGTTTGGGAGAAAAATGCAAAGGTACAAGACAGCTTTTCCTTGCCAATATCTCTCTTTTGCAAAGAGCTGCGCATTGGAAAATTCAGGGCTATGTCGTGTAGATGATGGCCTAACAGGAGGCTTTAAAATGTTCTTTCTAGTGTCCTTCGTTTGGGAGAAAAATGCAATGGAACAAGACAGCTTTTCCTTGCCAATATCTCTCTTTTGCAAAGAGCTGCGCATTGGAACATTCAGGGTTATGTCGTGTAGATGATGGCCTAACAGGAGGCTTTAAAATTTTCTTTCTAGTGTCCTTCGTTTGGGAGAAAAATGCAAAGGTACAAGACAGCTTTTCCTTGCCAATATCTCTCTTTTGCAAAGAGCTGCGCATTGGAAAATTCAGGGCTATGTCGTGTAGATGATGGCCTAACAGGAGGCTTTAAAATTTTCTTTCTAGTGACCTTCGTTTGGGAGAAAAATGCAAAGGTACAAGACAGCTTTTCCTTGCCAATATCTCTCTTTTGCAAAGAGCTGCGCATTGGAAAATTCAGGGCTATGTCGTGTAGATGATGGCCTAACAGGAGGCTTTAAAATGTTCTTTCTAGTGTCCTTCGTTTGGGAGAAAAATGCAATGGTACAAGACAGCTTTTCCTTGCCGATATCTCTCTTTTGCAAAGAGATAAGCATTGGAAAATTCAGGGCTATAACGTGTAGATGAAGCACTAACAGGAGGCTTTAAAATTTTCATTCTAGTGTCTTTCGTTTGGGAGAAAAATGCAAAGGTACAATACAGCTTTTCCTTGCCAATATCTCTCTTTTGCAAAGAGCTAGGCATTGGAAAATGCAGGGCTATAACGTGTAGATGAAGCACTAACAGGAGGCTTTACAATTTTCATTCTAGTGTCTTTCGTTCGGGAGAAAAATGCAAAGGTACAATACAGCTTTTCCTTGCCGATATCTCTCTTTTGCAAAGAGATAGGCATTGGAAAATTCAGGGCTATAACGTGTAGATGAAGCACTAACAGGAGGCTTAAAAATTTTCATTCTAGTGTCCTTCGTTTGGGAGAAAAATGCAAAGGTACAATACAGCTTTTCCTTGCCAATATCTCTCTTTTGCAAAGAGATAGGCATTGAAAAATTCAGGGCTATAACGTGTAGATGAAGCACTAACAGGAGGCTTTAAAATTTTCATTCTAGTGTCTTTCGTTTGGGAGAAAAATGCAAAGGTACAATACAGCTTTTCCTTGCCGATATCTCTCTTTTGCAAAGAGATAGGCATTGGAAAATTCTGGGCTATAACGTGTAGATGAAGCACTAACAGGAGGCTTTAAAATTTTCATTCTAGTGTCCTTCGTTTGGGAGAAAAATGCAAAGGTACAATACAGCTTTTCCTTGCCGATATCTCTCTTTTGCAAAGAGATAGGCATTGGAAAATTCAGGGCTATAACGTGTAGATGAAGCACTAACAGGAGGCTTTAAAATTTTCATTCTAGTGTCCTTCTTTTGGGAGAAAAATGCAAAGGTACAATACAGCTTTTCCTTGCCGATATCTCTCTTTTGCAAAGAGATAGGCATTGGAAAATTCTGGGCTATAACGTGTAGATGAAGCACTAACAGGAGGCTTTAAAATTTTCATTCTAGTGTCCTTCGTTTGGGAGAAAAATGCAAAGGTACAATACAGCTTTTCCTTGCCAATATCTCTCTTTTGCAAAGAGATAGGCATTGAAAAATTCAGGGCTATAACGTGTAGATGAAGCACTAACAGGAGGCTTTAAAATTTTCATTCTAGTGTCTTTCGTTTGGGAGAAAAATGCAAAGGTACAATATAGCTTTTCCTTGCCGATATCTCTCTTTTGCAAAGAGATAGGCATTGGAAAATTCTGGGCTATAACGTGTAGATGAAGCACTAACAGGAGGCTTTAAAATTTTCATTCTAGTGTCCTTCGTTTGGGAGAAAAATGCAAAGGTACAATACAGCTTTTCCTTGCCGATATCTCTCTTTTGCAAAGAGATAGGCATTGGAAAATTCAGGGCTATAACGTGTAGATGAAGCACTAATAGGAGGCTTTAAAATTTTCATTCTAGTGTCCTTCTTTTAGGAGAAAAATGCAAAGGTACAATACAGCTTTTCCTTGCCGATATCTCTCTTTTGCAAAGAGATAGGCATTGGAAAATTCTGGGCTATAACGTGTAGATGAAGCACTAACAGGAGGCTTTAAAATTTTCTTTCTAGTGTCCTTCGTTTGGGAGAAAAATGCAATGGTACAAGACAGCTTTTCCTTGCCAAGAGCTGCGCATTGGAAAATTCAGGGCTATGTCGTGTAGATGATGGCCTAACAGGAGGCTTTAAAATTTTCTTTCTAGTGTCCTTCGTTTGGGAGAAAAATGCAAAGGTACAAGACAGCTTTTCCTTGCCAATATCTCTCTTTTGCAAAGAGCTACGGGTTGGAAAATTCAGGGCTATGTCGTGTAGATGATGTCCTAACAGGAGGCTTTAAAATTTTCTTTCTAGTGTCCTTCGTTTGGGAGAAAAATGCAAAGGTACAAGACAGCTTTTCCTTGCCAATATCTCTCTTTTGCAAAGAGCTACGCATTGGAAAATTCAGGGCTATGTCGTGTAGATGATGGCCTAACAGGAGGCTTTAAAATTTTCTTTCTAGTGTCCTTCGTTTGGGAGAAAAATGCAATGGTACAAGACAGCTTTTCCTTGCCAATATCTCTCTTTTGCAAAGAGCTGCGCATTGGAAAATTCAGGGCTATGTCGTGTAGATGATGGCCTAACAGGAGGCTTTAAAATTTTCTTTCTAGTGTCCTTCGTTTGGGAGAAAAATGCAAAGGTACAAGACAGCTTTTCCTTGCCAATATCTCTCTTTTGCAAAGAGCTACGCATTGGAAAATTCAGGGCTATGTCGTGTAGATGATGGCCTAACAGGAGGCTTTAAAATTTTCTTTCTAGTGGCCTTCGTTTGGGAGAAAAATGCAAAGGTACAAGACAGCTTTTCCTTGCCAATATCTCTCTTTTGCAAAGAGCTACGCATTGGAAAATTCAGGGCTATGTCGTGTAGATGATGGCCTAACAGGAGGCTTTAAAATTTTCTTTCTAGTGACCTTCGTTTGGGAGAAAAATGCAAAGGTACAAGACAGCTTTTCCTTGCCAATATCTCTCTTTTGCAAAGAGCTGCGCATTGGAAAATTCAGGGCTATGTCGTGTAGATGATGGCCTAACAGGAGGCTTTAAAATGTTCTTTCTAGTGTCCTTCGTTTGGGAGAAAAATGCAATGGTACAAGACAGCTTTTCCTTGCCAATATCTCTCTTTTGCAAAGAGCTGCGCATTGGAAAATTCAGGGCTATGTCGTGTAGTTGATGGCCTAACAGGAGGCTTTAAAATTTTCTTTCTAGTGACCTTCGTTTGGGAGAAAAATGCAAAGGTACAAGACAGCTTTTCCTTGCCAATATCTCTCTTTTGCAAAGAGCTGCGCATTGGAAAATTCAGGGCTATGTCGTGTAGATGATGGCCTAACAGGAGGCTTTAAAATGTTCTTTCTAGTGTCCTTCGTTTGGGAGAAAAATGCAATGGTACAAGACAGCTTTTCCTTGCAAATATCTCTCTTTTGCAAAGAGCTGCGCATTGGAAAATTCAGGGCTATGTCGTGTAGATGATGGCCTAACAGGAGGCTTTAAAATTTTCTTTCTAGTGTCCTTCGTTTGGGGGAAAAATGCAAAGGTACAAGACAGCTTTTCCTTGCCAATATCTCTCTTTTGCAAAGAGCTGCGCATTGGAAAATTCAGGGCTATGTCGTGTAGATGATGGCCTAACAGGAGGCTTTAAAATTTTCATTCTAGTGTCTTTCGTTTGGGAGAAAAATGCAAAAGTACAATGCTGCTTTTCCTTGCCGATATCTCTCTTTTGCAAAGAGATAAGCATTGGAAAATTCAGGGCTATAACGTGTAGATGAAGCACTAACAGGAGGCTTTAAAATTTTCATTCTAGTGTCTTTCGTTTGGGAGAAAAATGCAAAGGTACAATACAGCTTTTCCTTGCCAATATCTCTCTTTTGCAAAGAGCTAGGCATTGGAAAATGCAGGGCTATAACGTGTAGATGAAGCACTAACAGGAGGCTTTACAATTTTCATTCTAGTGTCTTTCGTTCGGGAGAAAAATGCAAAGGTACAATACAGCTTTTCCTTGCCGATATCTCTCTTTTGCAAAGAGATAGGCATTGGAAAATTCAGGGCTATAACGTGTAGATGAAGCACTAACAGGAGGCTTAAAAATTTTCATTCCAGTGTCCTTCGTTTGGAAGAAAAATGCAAAGGTACAATACAGCTTTTCCTTGCCAATATCTCTCTTTTGCAAAGAGATAGGCATTGAAAAATTCAGGGCTATAACGTGTAGATGAAGCACTAACAGGAGGCTTTAAAATTTTCATTCTAGTGTCTTTCGTTTGGGAGAAAAATGCAAAGGTACAATACAGCTTTTCCTTGCCGATATCTCTCTTTTGCAAAGAGATAGGCATTGGAAAATTCTGGGCTATAACGTGTAGATGAAGCACTAACAGGAGGCTTTAAAATTTTCATTCTAGTGTCCTTCGTTTGGGAGAAAAATGCAAAGGTACAATACAGCTTTTCCTTGCCGATATCTCTCTTTTGCAAAGAGATAGGCATTGGAAAATTCAGGGCTATAACGTGTAGATGAAGCACTAATAGGAGGCTTTAAAATTTTCATTCTAGTGTCCTTCTTTTGGGAGAAAAATGCAAAGGTACAATACAGCTTTTCCTTGCCGATATCTCTCTTTTGCAAAGAGCTAGGCATTGGAAAATTCAGGGCTATAACGTGTAGATGAAGCACTAACAGGAGGCTTTAAAATTTTCATTCTAGTGTCTTTCGTTTGGGAGAAAAATGCAAAGGTACAATACAGTTTTTCCTTGCCGATATCTCTCTTTTGCAAAGAGATAGGCATTGGAAAATTCAGGGCTATAACGTGTAGATGAAGCACTAACAGGAGGCTTTAAAATTTTCATTCTAGTGTCCTTCGTTTGGGAGAAAAATGCAAAGGTACAATACAGCTTTTCCTTGCCAATATCTCTCTTTTGCAAAGAGCTAGGCATTGGAAAATTCAGGGCTATACCGTGTAGATGAAGCACTAACAGGAGGCTTTTAAATTTTCATTCTAGTGTCCTTCGTTTGGTAGAAAAATGCAAAGGTACAATAATGCTTTTCCTTGCCGATATCTCTCTTTTGCAAAGAGATAGGCATTGGAAAATTCTGGGCTATAACGTGTAGATGAAGCACTAACAGGAGGCTTTAAAATTTTCATTCTAGTGTCCTTCGTTTGGGAGAAAAATGCAAAGGTAAAATACAGCTTTTCCTTGCCGATATCTCTCTTTTGCAAAGAGATAGGCATTGGAAAATTCAGGGCTATAACGTGTAGATGTAGCACTAATAGGAGGCTTTAAAATTTTAATTCTAGTGTCCTTCATTTGGGAGAAAAATGCAAAGGTACAATAAAGCTTTTCCTTGCCGATATCTCTCTTTTGCAAAGAGATAGGCATTGGAAAATTCAGGGCTATAACGTGTAGATGAAGCACTAACAGGAGGCTTTAAAATTTTCATTCTAGTGTCTTTCGTTTGGGAGAAAAATGCAAAGGTACAATACAGCTTTTCCTTGCCGATATCTCTCTTTTGCAAAGAGCTAGGCATTGGAAAATTCAGGGCTATAACGTGTAGATGAAGCACTAACAGGAGGCTTTAAAATTTTCATTCTAGTGTCCTTCGTTTGGGAGAAAAATGCAAAGGTACAATACAGCTTTTCCTTGCCAATATCTCTCTTTTGCAAAGAGCTAGGCATTGGAAAATGCAGGGCTATAACGTGTAGATGAAGCACTAACAGGAGGCTTTACAATTTTCATTCTAGTGTCTTTCGTTTGGGAGAAAAATGCAAAGGTACAATGCTGCTTTTCCTTGCCGATATCTCTCTTTTGCAAAGAGATAGGCATTGGAAAATGCAGGGCTATAACGTGTAGATGAAGCACTAACAGGAGGCTTTAAAATTTTCATTCTAGTGTCTTTCGTTTGGGAGAAAAATGCAAAGGTACAATACAGTTTTTCCTTGCCGATATCTCTCTTTTGCAAAGAGATAGGCATTGGAAAATTCAGGGCTATAACGTGTAGATGAAGCACTAACAGGAGGCTTTAAAATTTTCATTCTAGTGTCCTTCGTTTGGGAGAAAAATGCAAAGGTACAATACAGCTTTTCCTTGCCAATATCTCTCTTTTGCAAAGAGCTAGGCATTGGAAAATTCAGGGCTATACCGTGTAGATGAAGCACTAACAGGAGGCTTTTAAATTTTCATTCTAGTGTCCTTCGTTTGGTAGAAAAATGCAAAGGTACAATACTGCTTTTTCTTGCCGATATCTCTCTTTTGCAAAGAGATAGGCATTGGAAAATTCTGGGCTATAACGTGTAGATGAAGCACTAACAGGAGGCTTTAAAATTTTCATTCTAGTGTCCTTCGTTTGGGAGAAAAATGCAAAGGTAAAATACAGCTTTTCCTTGCCGATATCTCTCTTTTGCAAAGAGATAGGCATTGGAAAATTCAGGGCTATAACGTGTAGATGAAGCACTAATAGGAGGCTTTAAAATTTTAATTCTAGTGTCCTTCATTTGGGAGAAAAATGCAAAGGTACAATAAAGCTTTTCCTTGCCGATATCTCTCTTTTGCAAAGAGATAGGCATTGGAAAATTCAGGGCTATAACGTGTAGATGAAGCACTAACAGGAGGCTTTAAAATTTTCATTCTAGTGTCTTTCGTTTGGGAGAAAAATGCAAAGGTACAATACAGAATTTCCTTGCCGATATCTCTCTTTTGCAAAGAGCTAGGCATTGGAAAATTCAGGGCTATAACGTGTAGATGAAGCACTAACAGTAGGCTTTAAAATTTTCATTCTAGTGTCTTTAGTTTGGGAGAAAAATGCAAAGGTACAATACAGCTTTTCCTTGCCGATATCTCTCTTTTGCAAAGAGATAGGCATTGGAAAATTCAGGGCTATAACGTGTAGATGAAGCACTAACAGGAGGCTTTAAAATTTTCATTCTAGTGTCTTTCTTTGGGAGAAAAATGCAAAGGTACAATACAGCTTTTCCTTGCCAATATCTCTCTTTTGCAAAGAGCTAGGCATTGGAAAATTCAGGGCTATAACGTGTAGATGAAGCACTAACAGGAGGCTTTAAAATTTTCATTCTAGTGTCTTTCGTTTGGGAGAAAAATGCAAAAGTACAATGCAGCTTTTCCTTGCCGATATCTCTCTTTTGCAAAGAGATAGGCATTGGAAAATGCAGGGCTATAACGTGTAGATGAAGCACTAACAGTAGGCTTTAAAATTTTCATTCTAGTGTTTTTCGTTTGGGAGAAAAATGCAAAGGTACAATACAGCATTTCCTTGCCGATATCTCTCTTTTGCAAAGAGATAGGCATTGGAAAATTCAGGGCTATTACGTGTAGATGAAGCACTAAAAGGAGGCTTTAAAATTTTCATTCTAGTGTCTTTCGTTTGGGAGAAAAATGCAAAAGTACAATGCAGCTTTTCCTTGCCGATATCTCTCTTTTGCAAAGAGATAGGCATTGGAAAATTCAGGGCTATAACGTGTAGATGAAGCACTAACAGTAGGCTTTAAAATTTTCATTCTAGTGTCTTTAGTTTGGGAGAAAAATGCAAAGGTACAATACAGCTTTTCCTTGCCAATATCTCTCTTTTGCAAAGAGCTAGGCATTGGAAAATTCAGGGCTATAACGTGTAGATGAAGCACTAACAGGAGGCTTTAAAATTTTCATTCTAGTGTCTTTCGTTTGGGAGAAAAATGCAAAGGTACAATACAGTTTTTCCTTGCCGATATCTCTCTTTTGCAAAGAGCTAGGCATTGGAAAATTCAGGGCTATACCGTGTAGATGAAGCACTAACAGGAGGCTTTTAAATTTTCATTCTAGTGTCCTTCGTTTGGTAGAAAAATGCAAAGGTACAATACTGCTTTTCCTTGCCGATATCTCTCTTTTGCAAAGAGATAGGCATTGGAAAATTCAGGGCTATAACGTGTAGATGAAGCACTAACAGGAGGCTTTCAAATTTTCATTCTAGTGTCTTTCGTTTGGGAGAAAAATGCAAAGGTACAATACAGCTTTTCCTTGCCGATATCTCTCTTTTGCAAAGAGCTAGGCATTGGAAAATGCAGGGCTATAACGTGTAGATGAAGCACTAACAGAAGGCTTTAAAATTTTCATTCTAGTGTCTTTAGTTTGGGAGAAAAATGCAAAGGTACAATACAGCTTTTCCTTGCCGATATCTCTCTTTTGCAAAGAGATAGGCATTGGAAAATTCAGGGCTATAACGTGTAGATGAAGCACTAACAGGAGGCTTTAAAATTTTCATTCTAGTGTCCTTCGTTTGGGAGAAAAATGCAAAGGTACAATACAGCTTTTCCTTGCCAATATCTCTCTTTTGCAAAGAGCTAGGCATTGGAAAATGCAGGGCTATAACGTGTAGATGAAGCACTAACAGGAGGCTTTACAATTTTCATTCTAGTGTCTTTCGTTTGGGAGAAAAATGCAAAGGTACAATGCTGCTTTTCCTTGCCGATATCTCTCTTTTGCAAAGAGATAGGCATTGGAAAATGCAGGGCTATAACGTGTAGATGAAGCACTAACAGGAGGCTTTAAAATTTTCATTCTAGTGTCTTTCGTTTGGGAGAAAAATGCAAAGGTACAATACAGTTTTTCCTTGCCGATATCTCTCTTTTGCAAAGAGCTAGGCATTGGAAAATTCAGGGCTATAACGTGTAGATGAAGCACTAACAGGAGGCTTTAAAATTTTCATTCTAGTGTCCTTCGTTTGGGAGAAAAATGCAAAGGTACAATACAGCTTTTCCTTGCCAATATCTCTCTTTTGCAAAGAGCTAGGCATTGGAAAATTCAGGGCTATACCGTGTAGATGAAGCACTAACAGGAGGCTTTTAAATTTTCATTCTAGTGTCCTTCGTTTGGTAGAAAAATGCAAAGGTACAATACTGCTTTTCCTTGCCGATATCTCTCTTTTGCAAAGAGATAGGCATTGGAAAATTCTGGGCTATAACGTGTAGATGAAGCACTAACAGGAGGCTTTAAAATTTTCATTCTAGTGTCCTTCGTTTGGGAGAAAAATGCAAAGGTAAAATACAGCTTTTCCTTGCCGATATCTCTCTTTTGCAAAGAGATAGGCATTGGAAAATTCAGGGCTATAACGTGTAGATGAAGCACTAATAGGAGGCTTTAAAATTTTAATTCTAGTGTCCTTCATTTGGGAGAAAAATGCAAAGGTACATTACAGCTTTTCCTTGCCGATATCTCTCTTTTGCAAAGAGATAGGCATTGGAAAATTCAGGGCTATAACGTGTAGATGAAGCACTAACAGGAGGCTTTAAAATTTTCATTCTAGTGTCTTTCGTTTGGGAGAAAAATGCAAAGGTACAATACAGCTTTTCCTTGCCGATATCTCTCTTTTGCAAAGAGCTAGGCATTGGAAAATTCAGGGCTATAACGTGTAGATGAAGCACTAACAGTAGGCTTTAAAATTTTCATTCTAGTGTCTTTAGTTTGGGAGAAAAATACAAAGGTACAATACAGCTTTTCCTTGCCGATATCTCTCTTTTGCAAAGAGATAGGCATTGGAAAATTCAGGGCTATAACGTGTAGATGAAGCACTAACAGGAGGCTTTAAAATTTTCATTCTAGTGTCTTTCGTTTGGGAGAAAAATGCAAAGGTACAATACAGCTTTTCCTTGCCAATATCTCTCTTTTGCAAAGAGCTAGGCATTGGAAAATTCAGGGCTATAACGTGTAGATGAAGCACTAACAGGAGGCTTTAAAATTTTCATTCTAGTGTCTTTCGTTTGGGAGAAAAATGCAAAAGTACAATGCAGCTTTTCCTTGCCGATATCTCTCTTTTGCAAAGAGATAGGCATTGGAAAATGCAGGGCTATAACGTGTAGATGAAGCACTAACAGTAGGCTTTAAAATTTTCATTCTAGTGTTTTTCGTTTGGGAGAAAAATGCAAAGGTACAATACAGCATTTCCTTGCCGATATCTCTCTTTTGCAAAGAGATAGGCATTGGAAAATTCAGGGCTATTACGTGTAGATGAAGCACTAAAAGGAGGCTTTAAAATTTTCATTCTAGTGTCTTTCGTTTGGGAGAAAAATGCAAAAGTACAATGCAGCTTTTCCTTGCCGATATCTCTCTTTTGCAAAGAGATAGGCATTGGAAAATTCAGGGCTATAACGTGTAGATGAAGCACTAACAGTAGGCTTTAAAATTTTCATTCTAGTGTCTTTAGTTTGGGAGAAAAATGCAAAGGTACAATACAGCTTTTCCTTGCCAATATCTCTCTTTTGCAAAGAGCTAGGCATTGGAAAATTCAGGGCTATAACGTGTAGATGAAACACTAACAGGAGGCTTTAAAATTTTCATTCTAGTGTCTTTCGTTTGGGAGAAAAATGCAAAGGTACAATACAGTTTTTCCTTGCCGATATCTCTCTTTTGCAAAGAGATAGGCATTGGAAAATTCAGGGCTATAACGTGTAGATGAAGCACTAACAGGAGGCTTTAAAATTTTCATTCTAGTGTCTTTCGTTTGGGAGAAAAATGCAAAGGTACAATACAGCATTTCGTTGCCGATATCTCTCTTTTGCAAAGAGATAGGCATTGGAAAATTCAGGGCTATAACGTGTAGATGAAGCACTAACAGTAGGCTTTAAAATTTTCATTCTAGTGTCTTTAGTTTGGGAGAAAAATGCAAAGGTACAATACAGCTTTTCCTTGCCAATATCTCTCTTTTGCAAAGAGCTAGGCATTGGAAAATTCAGGGCTATAACGTGTAGATGAAGCACTAACAGGAGGCTTTAAAATTTTCATTCTAGTGTCTTTCGTTTGGGAGAAAAATGCAAAGGTACAATACAGTTTTTCCTTGCCGATATCTCTCTTTTGCAAAGAGATAGGCATTGGAATATTCAGGGCTATAACGTGTAGATGAAGCACTAACAGGAGGCTTTAAAATTTTCATTCTAGTGTCCTTCGTTTGGGAGAAAAATGCAAAGGTACAATACAGTTTTTCCTTGCCAATATCTCTCTTTTGCAAAGAGCTAGGCATTGGAAAATTCAGGGCTATACCGTGTAGATGAAGCACTAAACAGGAGGCTTTTAAATTTTCATTCTAGTGTCCTTCGTTTGGGAGAAAAATGCAAAGGTACAATACAGCTTTTCCTTGCCGATATCTCTCTTTTGCAAAGAGATAGGCATTGGAAAATTCAGGGCTATAACGTGTAGTTGAAGCACTAACAGGAGGCTTTAAAATTTTCATTCTAGTGTCTTTCGTTTGGGAGAAAAATGCAAAGGTACAATACAGTTTTTCCTTGCCGATATCTCTCTTTTGCAAAGAGATAGGCATTGGAAAATTCAGGGCTATAACATGTAGATGAAGCACTAACAGGAGGCTTTAAAATTTTCATTCTAGTGTCTTTCGTTTGGGAGAAAAATGCAAAAGTACAATGCAGCTTTTCCTTGCCGATATCTCTCTTTTGCAAAGAGATAGGCATTGGAAAATGCAGGTCTATAACGTGTAGATGAAGCACTAACAGTAGGCTTTAAAATTTTCATTCTAGTGTCTTTCGTTTGGGAGAAAAATGCAAAGGTACAATACAGCATTTCCTTGCCGATATCTCTCTTTTGCAAAGAGATAGGCATAGGAAAATTCAGGGCTATTACGTGTAGATGAAGCACTAAAAGGAGGCTTTAAAATTTTCATTCTAGTGTCTTTCATTTGGGAGAAAAATGCAAAAGTACAATGCAGCTTTTCCTTGCCGATATCTCTCTTTTGCAAAGAGCTGCGCATTGGAAAATTCAGGGCTATGTCGTGTAGATGATGGCCTAACAGGAGGCTTTAAAATGTTCTTTCTAGTGTCCTTCGTTTGGGAGAAAAATGCAATGGTACAAGACAGCTTTTCCTTGCCGATATCTCTCTTTTGCAAAGAGATAAGCATTGGAAAATTCAGGGCTATGTCGTGTAGATGATGGCCTAACAGGAGGCTTTAAAATGTTCTTTCTAGTGTCCTTCGTTTGGGAGAAAAATGCAATGGTACAAGACAGCTTTTCCTTGCCGATATCTCTCTTTTGCAAAGAGATAAGCATTGGAAAATTCAGGGCTATAACGTGTAGATGAAGCACTAACAGGAGGCTTTAAAATTTTCATTCTAGTGTCTTTCGTTTGGGAGAAAAATGCAAAGGTACAATACAGCTTTTCCTTGCCAATATCTCTCTTTTGCAAAGAGCTAGGCATTGGAAAATGCAGGGCTATAACGTGTAGATGAAGCACTAACAGGAGGCTTTACAATTTTCATTCTAGTGTCTTTCGTTCGGGAGAAAAATGCAAAGGTACAATACAGCTTTTCCTTGCCGATATCTCTCTTTTGCAAAGAGATAGGCATTGGAAAATTCAGGGCTATAACGTGTAGATGAAGCACTAACAGGAGGCTTAAAAATTTTCATTCTAGTGTCCTTCGTTTGGGAGAAAAATGCAAAGGTACAATACAGCTTTTCCTTGCCAATATCTCTCTTTTGCAAAGAGATAGGCATTGAAAAATTCAGGGCTATAACGTGTAGATGAAGCACTAACAGGAGGCTTTAAAATTTTCATTCTAGTGTCTTTCGTTTGGGAGAAAAATGCAAAGGTACAATACAGCTTTTCCTTGCCGATATCTCTCTTTTGCAAAGAGATAGGCATTGGAAAATTCTGGGCTATAACGTGTAGATGAAGCACTAACAGGAGGCTTTAAAATTTTCATTCTAGTGTCCTTCGTTTGGGAGAAAAATGCAAAGGTACAATACAGCTTTTCCTTGCCGATATCTCTCTTTTGCAAAGAGATAGGCATTGGAAAATTCAGGGCTATAACGTGTAGATGAAGCACTAACAGGAGGCTTTAAAATTTTCATTCTAGTGTCCTTCTTTTGGGAGAAAAATGCAAAGGTACAATACAGCTTTTCCTTGCCGATATCTCTCTTTTGCAAAGAGATAGGCATTGGAAAATTCTGGGCTATAACGTGTAGATGAAGCACTAACAGGAGGCTTTAAAATTTTCATTCTAGTGTCCTTCGTTTGGGAGAAAAATGCAAAGGTACAATACAGCTTTTCCTTGCCAATATCTCTCTTTTGCAAAGAGATAGGCATTGAAAAATTCAGGGCTATAACGTGTAGATGAAGCACTAACAGGAGGCTTTAAAATTTTCATTCTAGTGTCTTTCGTTTGGGAGAAAAATGCAAAGGTACAATATAGCTTTTCCTTGCCGATATCTCTCTTTTGCAAAGAGATAGGCATTGGAAAATTCTGGGCTATAACGTGTAGATGAAGCACTAACAGGAGGCTTTAAAATTTTCATTCTAGTGTCCTTCGTTTGGGAGAAAAATGCAAAGGTACAATACAGCTTTTCCTTGCCGATATCTCTCTTTTGCAAAGAGATAGGCATTGGAAAATTCAGGGCTATAACGTGTAGATGAAGCACTAATAGGAGGCTTTAAAATTTTCATTCTAGTGTCCTTCTTTTAGGAGAAAAATGCAAAGGTACAATACAGCTTTTCCTTGCCGATATCTCTCTTTTGCAAAGAGATAGGCATTGGAAAATTCTGGGCTATAACGTGTAGATGAAGCACTAACAGGAGGCTTTAAAATTTTCTTTCTAGTGTCCTTCGTTTGGGAGAAAAATGCAATGGTACAAGACAGCTTTTCCTTGCCAAGAGCTGCGCATTGGAAAATTCAGGGCTATGTCGTGTAGATGATGGCCTAACAGGAGGCTTTAAAATTTTCTTTCTAGTGTCCTTCGTTTGGGAGAAAAATGCAAAGGTACAAGACAGCTTTTCCTTGCCAATATCTCTCTTTTGCAAAGAGCTACGGGTTGGAAAATTCAGGGCTATGTCGTGTAGATGATGTCCTAACAGGAGGCTTTAAAATTTTCTTTCTAGTGTCCTTCGTTTGGGAGAAAAATGCAAAGGTACAAGACAGCTTTTCCTTGCCAATATCTCTCTTTTGCAAAGAGCTACGCATTGGAAAATTCAGGGCTATGTCGTGTAGATGATGGCCTAACAGGAGGCTTTAAAATTTTCTTTCTAGTGTCCTTCGTTTGGGAGAAAAATGCAATGGTACAAGACAGCTTTTCCTTGCCAATATCTCTCTTTTGCAAAGAGCTGCGCATTGGAAAATTCAGGGCTATGTCGTGTAGATGATGGCCTAACAGGAGGCTTTAAAATTTTCTTTCTAGTGTCCTTCGTTTGGGAGAAAAATGCAAAGGTACAAGACAGCTTTTCCTTGCCAATATCTCTCTTTTGCAAAGAGCTACGCATTGGAAAATTCAGGGCTATGTCGTGTAGATGATGGCCTAACAGGAGGCTTTAAAATTTTCTTTCTAGTGGCCTTCGTTTGGGAGAAAAATGCAAAGGTACAAGACAGCTTTTCCTTGCCAATATCTCTCTTTTGCAAAGAGCTACGCATTGGAAAATTCAGGGCTATGTCGTGTAGATGATGGCCTAACAGGAGGCTTTAAAATTTTCTTTCTAGTGACCTTCGTTTGGGAGAAAAATGCAAAGGTACAAGACAGCTTTTCCTTGCCAATATCTCTCTTTTGCAAAGAGCTGCGCATTGGAAAATTCAGGGCTATGTCGTGTAGATGATGGCCTAACAGGAGGCTTTAAAATGTTCTTTCTAGTGTCCTTCGTTTGGGAGAAAAATGCAATGGTACAAGACAGCTTTTCCTTGCCAATATCTCTCTTTTGCAAAGAGCTGCGCATTGGAAAATTCAGGGCTATGTCGTGTAGTTGATGGCCTAACAGGAGGCTTTAAAATTTTCTTTCTAGTGACCTTCGTTTGGGAGAAAAATGCAAAGGTACAAGACAGCTTTTCCTTGCCAATATCTCTCTTTTGCAAAGAGCTGCGCATTGGAAAATTCAGGGCTATGTCGTGTAGATGATGGCCTAACAGGAGGCTTTAAAATGTTCTTTCTAGTGTCCTTCGTTTGGGAGAAAAATGCAATGGTACAAGACAGCTTTTCCTTGCAAATATCTCTCTTTTGCAAAGAGCTGCGCATTGGAAAATTCAGGGCTATGTCGTGTAGATGATGGCCTAACAGGAGGCTTTAAAATTTTCTTTCTAGTGTCCTTCGTTTGGGGGAAAAATGCAAAGGTACAAGACAGCTTTTCCTTGCCAATATCTCTCTTTTGCAAAGAGCTGCGCATTGGAAAATTCAGGGCTATGTCGTGTAGATGATGGCCTAACAGGAGGCTTTAAAATTTTCATTCTAGTGTCTTTCGTTTGGGAGAAAAATGCAAAAGTACAATGCTGCTTTTCCTTGCCGATATCTCTCTTTTGCAAAGAGATAAGCATTGGAAAATTCAGGGCTATAACGTGTAGATGAAGCACTAACAGGAGGCTTTAAAATTTTCATTCTAGTGTCTTTCGTTTGGGAGAAAAATGCAAAGGTACAATACAGCTTTTCCTTGCCAATATCTCTCTTTTGCAAAGAGCTAGGCATTGGAAAATGCAGGGCTATAACGTGTAGATGAAGCACTAACAGGAGGCTTTACAATTTTCATTCTAGTGTCTTTCGTTCGGGAGAAAAATGCAAAGGTACAATACAGCTTTTCCTTGCCGATATCTCTCTTTTGCAAAGAGATAGGCATTGGAAAATTCAGGGCTATAACGTGTAGATGAAGCACTAACAGGAGGCTTAAAAATTTTCATTCCAGTGTCCTTCGTTTGGAAGAAAAATGCAAAGGTACAATACAGCTTTTCCTTGCCAATATCTCTCTTTTGCAAAGAGATAGGCATTGAAAAATTCAGGGCTATAACGTGTAGATGAAGCACTAACAGGAGGCTTTAAAATTTTCATTCTAGTGTCTTTCGTTTGGGAGAAAAATGCAAAGGTACAATACAGCTTTTCCTTGCCGATATCTCTCTTTTGCAAAGAGATAGGCATTGGAAAATTCTGGGCTATAACGTGTAGATGAAGCACTAACAGGAGGCTTTAAAATTTTCATTCTAGTGTCCTTCGTTTGGGAGAAAAATGCAAAGGTACAATACAGCTTTTCCTTGCCGATATCTCTCTTTTGCAAAGAGATAGGCATTGGAAAATTCAGGGCTATAACGTGTAGATGAAGCACTAATAGGAGGCTTTAAAATTTTCATTCTAGTGTCCTTCTTTTGGGAGAAAAATGCAAAGGTACAATACAGCTTTTCCTTGCCGATATCTCTCTTTTGCAAAGAGCTAGGCATTGGAAAATTCAGGGCTATAACGTGTAGATGAAGCACTAACAGGAGGCTTTAAAATTTTCATTCTAGTGTCTTTCGTTTGGGAGAAAAATGCAAAGGTACAATACAGTTTTTCCTTGCCGATATCTCTCTTTTGCAAAGAGATAGGCATTGGAAAATTCAGGGCTATAACGTGTAGATGAAGCACTAACAGGAGGCTTTAAAATTTTCATTCTAGTGTCCTTCGTTTGGGAGAAAAATGCAAAGGTACAATACAGCTTTTCCTTGCCAATATCTCTCTTTTGCAAAGAGCTAGGCATTGGAAAATTCAGGGCTATACCGTGTAGATGAAGCACTAACAGGAGGCTTTTAAATTTTCATTCTAGTGTCCTTCGTTTGGTAGAAAAATGCAAAGGTACAATAATGCTTTTCCTTGCCGATATCTCTCTTTTGCAAAGAGATAGGCATTGGAAAATTCTGGGCTATAACGTGTAGATGAAGCACTAACAGGAGGCTTTAAAATTTTCATTCTAGTGTCCTTCGTTTGGGAGAAAAATGCAAAGGTAAAATACAGCTTTTCCTTGCCGATATCTCTCTTTTGCAAAGAGATAGGCATTGGAAAATTCAGGGCTATAACGTGTAGATGTAGCACTAATAGGAGGCTTTAAAATTTTAATTCTAGTGTCCTTCATTTGGGAGAAAAATGCAAAGGTACAATAAAGCTTTTCCTTGCCGATATCTCTCTTTTGCAAAGAGATAGGCATTGGAAAATTCAGGGCTATAACGTGTAGATGAAGCACTAACAGGAGGCTTTAAAATTTTCATTCTAGTGTCTTTCGTTTGGGAGAAAAATGCAAAGGTACAATACAGCTTTTCCTTGCCGATATCTCTCTTTTGCAAAGAGCTAGGCATTGGAAAATTCAGGGCTATAACGTGTAGATGAAGCACTAACAGGAGGCTTTAAAATTTTCATTCTAGTGTCCTTCGTTTGGGAGAAAAATGCAAAGGTACAATACAGCTTTTCCTTGCCAATATCTCTCTTTTGCAAAGAGCTAGGCATTGGAAAATGCAGGGCTATAACGTGTAGATGAAGCACTAACAGGAGGCTTTACAATTTTCATTCTAGTGTCTTTCGTTTGGGAGAAAAATGCAAAGGTACAATGCTGCTTTTCCTTGCCGATATCTCTCTTTTGCAAAGAGATAGGCATTGGAAAATGCAGGGCTATAACGTGTAGATGAAGCACTAACAGGAGGCTTTAAAATTTTCATTCTAGTGTCTTTCGTTTGGGAGAAAAATGCAAAGGTACAATACAGTTTTTCCTTGCCGATATCTCTCTTTTGCAAAGAGATAGGCATTGGAAAATTCAGGGCTATAACGTGTAGATGAAGCACTAACAGGAGGCTTTAAAATTTTCATTCTAGTGTCCTTCGTTTGGGAGAAAAATGCAAAGGTACAATACAGCTTTTCCTTGCCAATATCTCTCTTTTGCAAAGAGCTAGGCATTGGAAAATTCAGGGCTATACCGTGTAGATGAAGCACTAACAGGAGGCTTTTAAATTTTCATTCTAGTGTCCTTCGTTTGGTAGAAAAATGCAAAGGTACAATACTGCTTTTTCTTGCCGATATCTCTCTTTTGCAAAGAGATAGGCATTGGAAAATTCTGGGCTATAACGTGTAGATGAAGCACTAACAGGAGGCTTTAAAATTTTCATTCTAGTGTCCTTCGTTTGGGAGAAAAATGCAAAGGTAAAATACAGCTTTTCCTTGCCGATATCTCTCTTTTGCAAAGAGATAGGCATTGGAAAATTCAGGGCTATAACGTGTAGATGAAGCACTAATAGGAGGCTTTAAAATTTTAATTCTAGTGTCCTTCATTTGGGAGAAAAATGCAAAGGTACAATAAAGCTTTTCCTTGCCGATATCTCTCTTTTGCAAAGAGATAGGCATTGGAAAATTCAGGGCTATAACGTGTAGATGAAGCACTAACAGGAGGCTTTAAAATTTTCATTCTAGTGTCTTTCGTTTGGGAGAAAAATGCAAAGGTACAATACAGAATTTCCTTGCCGATATCTCTCTTTTGCAAAGAGCTAGGCATTGGAAAATTCAGGGCTATAACGTGTAGATGAAGCACTAACAGTAGGCTTTAAAATTTTCATTCTAGTGTCTTTAGTTTGGGAGAAAAATGCAAAGGTACAATACAGCTTTTCCTTGCCGATATCTCTCTTTTGCAAAGAGATAGGCATTGGAAAATTCAGGGCTATAACGTGTAGATGAAGCACTAACAGGAGGCTTTAAAATTTTCATTCTAGTGTCTTTCGTTTGGGAGAAAAATGCAAAGGTACAATACAGCTTTTCCTTGCCAATATCTCTCTTTTGCAAAGAGCTAGGCATTGGAAAATTCAGGGCTATAACGTGTAGATGAAGCACTAACAGGAGGCTTTAAAATTTTCATTCTAGTGTCTTTCGTTTGGGAGAAAAATGCAAAAGTACAATGCAGCTTTTCCTTGCCGATATCTCTCTTTTGCAAAGAGATAGGCATTGGAAAATGCAGGGCTATAACGTGTAGATGAAGCACTAACAGTAGGCTTTAAAATTTTCATTCTAGTGTTTTTCGTTTGGGAGAAAAATGCAAAGGTACAATACAGCATTTCCTTGCCGATATCTCTCTTTTGCAAAGAGATAGGCATTGGAAAATTCAGGGCTATTACGTGTAGATGAAGCACTAAAAGGAGGCTTTAAAATTTTCATTCTAGTGTCTTTCGTTTGGGAGAAAAATGCAAAAGTACAATGCAGCTTTTCCTTGCCGATATCTCTCTTTTGCAAAGAGATAGGCATTGGAAAATTCAGGGCTATAACGTGTAGATGAAGCACTAACAGTAGGCTTTAAAATTTTCATTCTAGTGTCTTTAGTTTGGGAGAAAAATGCAAAGGTACAATACAGCTTTTCCTTGCCAATATCTCTCTTTTGCAAAGAGCTAGGCATTGGAAAATTCAGGGCTATAACGTGTAGATGAAGCACTAACAGGAGGCTTTAAAATTTTCATTCTAGTGTCTTTCGTTTGGGAGAAAAATGCAAAGGTACAATACAGTTTTTCCTTGCCGATATCTCTCTTTTGCAAAGAGCTAGGCATTGGAAAATTCAGGGCTATACCGTGTAGATGAAGCACTAACAGGAGGCTTTTAAATTTTCATTCTAGTGTCCTTCGTTTGGTAGAAAAATGCAAAGGTACAATACTGCTTTTCCTTGCCGATATCTCTCTTTTGCAAAGAGATAGGCATTGGAAAATTCAGGGCTATAACGTGTAGATGAAGCACTAACAGGAGGCTTTAAAATTTTCATTCTAGTGTCTTTCGTTTGGGAGAAAAATGCAAAGGTACAATACAGCTTTTCCTTGCCGATATCTCTCTTTTGCAAAGAGCTAGGCATTGGAAAATGCAGGGCTATAACGTGTAGATGAAGCACTAACAGAAGGCTTTAAAATTTTCATTCTAGTGTCTTTAGTTTGGGAGAAAAATGCAAAGGTACAATACAGCTTTTCCTTGCCGATATCTCTCTTTTGCAAAGAGATAGGCATTGGAAAATTCAGGGCTATAACGTGTAGATGAAGCACTAACAGGAGGCTTTAAAATTTTCATTCTAGTGTCCTTCGTTTGGGAGAAAAATGCAAAGGTACAATACAGCTTTTCCTTGCCAATATCTCTCTTTTGCAAAGAGCTAGGCATTGGAAAATGCAGGGCTATAACGTGTAGATGAAGCACTAACAGGAGGCTTTACAATTTTCATTCTAGTGTCTTTCGTTTGGGAGAAAAATGCAAAGGTACAATGCTGCTTTTCCTTGCCGATATCTCTCTTTTGCAAAGAGATAGGCATTGGAAAATGCAGGGCTATAACGTGTAGATGAAGCACTAACAGGAGGCTTTAAAATTTTCATTCTAGTGTCTTTCGTTTGGGAGAAAAATGCAAAGGTACAATACAGTTTTTCCTTGCCGATATCTCTCTTTTGCAAAGAGCTAGGCATTGGAAAATTCAGGGCTATAACGTGTAGATGAAGCACTAACAGGAGGCTTTAAAATTTTCATTCTAGTGTCCTTCGTTTGGGAGAAAAATGCAAAGGTACAATACAGCTTTTCCTTGCCAATATCTCTCTTTTGCAAAGAGCTAGGCATTGGAAAATTCAGGGCTATACCGTGTAGATGAAGCACTAACAGGAGGCTTTTAAATTTTCATTCTAGTGTCCTTCGTTTGGTAGAAAAATGCAAAGGTACAATACTGCTTTTCCTTGCCGATATCTCTCTTTTGCAAAGAGATAGGCATTGGAAAATTCTGGGCTATAACGTGTAGATGAAGCACTAACAGGAGGCTTTAAAATTTTCATTCTAGTGTCCTTCGTTTGGGAGAAAAATGCAAAGGTAAAATACAGCTTTTCCTTGCCGATATCTCTCTTTTGCAAAGAGATAGGCATTGGAAAATTCAGGGCTATAACGTGTAGATGAAGCACTAATAGGAGGCTTTAAAATTTTAATTCTAGTGTCCTTCATTTGGGAGAAAAATGCAAAGGTACATTACAGCTTTTCCTTGCCGATATCTCTCTTTTGCAAAGAGATAGGCATTGGAAAATTCAGGGCTATAACGTGTAGATGAAGCACTAACAGGAGGCTTTAAAATTTTCATTCTAGTGTCTTTCGTTTGGGAGAAAAATGCAAAGGTACAATACAGCTTTTCCTTGCCGATATCTCTCTTTTGCAAAGAGCTAGGCATTGGAAAATTCAGGGCTATAACGTGTAGATGAAGCACTAACAGTAGGCTTTAAAATTTTCATTCTAGTGTCTTTAGTTTGGGAGAAAAATACAAAGGTACAATACAGCTTTTCCTTGCCGATATCTCTCTTTTGCAAAGAGATAGGCATTGGAAAATTCAGGGCTATAACGTGTAGATGAAGCACTAACAGGAGGCTTTAAAATTTTCATTCTAGTGTCTTTCGTTTGGGAGAAAAATGCAAAGGTACAATACAGCTTTTCCTTGCCAATATCTCTCTTTTGCAAAGAGCTAGGCATTGGAAAATTCAGGGCTATAACGTGTAGATGAAGCACTAACAGGAGGCTTTAAAATTTTCATTCTAGTGTCTTTCGTTTGGGAGAAAAATGCAAAAGTACAATGCAGCTTTTCCTTGCCGATATCTCTCTTTTGCAAAGAGATAGGCATTGGAAAATGCAGGGCTATAACGTGTAGATGAAGCACTAACAGTAGGCTTTAAAATTTTCATTCTAGTGTTTTTCGTTTGGGAGAAAAATGCAAAGGTACAATACAGCATTTCCTTGCCGATATCTCTCTTTTGCAAAGAGATAGGCATTGGAAAATTCAGGGCTATTACGTGTAGATGAAGCACTAAAAGGAGGCTTTAAAATTTTCATTCTAGTGTCTTTCGTTTGGGAGAAAAATGCAAAAGTACAATGCAGCTTTTCCTTGCCGATATCTCTCTTTTGCAAAGAGATAGGCATTGGAAAATTCAGGGCTATAACGTGTAGATGAAGCACTAACAGTAGGCTTTAAAATTTTCATTCTAGTGTCTTTAGTTTGGGAGAAAAATGCAAAGGTACAATACAGCTTTTCCTTGCCAATATCTCTCTTTTGCAAAGAGCTAGGCATTGGAAAATTCAGGGCTATAACGTGTAGATGAAACACTAACAGGAGGCTTTAAAATTTTCATTCTAGTGTCTTTCGTTTGGGAGAAAAATGCAAAGGTACAATACAGTTTTTCCTTGCCGATATCTCTCTTTTGCAAAGAGATAGGCATTGGAAAATTCAGGGCTATAACGTGTAGATGAAGCACTAACAGGAGGCTTTAAAATTTTCATTCTAGTGTCTTTCGTTTGGGAGAAAAATGCAAAGGTACAATACAGCATTTCGTTGCCGATATCTCTCTTTTGCAAAGAGATAGGCATTGGAAAATTCAGGGCTATAACGTGTAGATGAAGCACTAACAGTAGGCTTTAAAATTTTCATTCTAGTGTCTTTAGTTTGGGAGAAAAATGCAAAGGTACAATACAGCTTTTCCTTGCCAATATCTCTCTTTTGCAAAGAGCTAGGCATTGGAAAATTCAGGGCTATAACGTGTAGATGAAGCACTAACAGGAGGCTTTAAAATTTTCATTCTAGTGTCTTTCGTTTGGGAGAAAAATGCAAAGGTACAATACAGTTTTTCCTTGCCGATATCTCTCTTTTGCAAAGAGATAGGCATTGGAATATTCAGGGCTATAACGTGTAGATGAAGCACTAACAGGAGGCTTTAAAATTTTCATTCTAGTGTCCTTCGTTTGGGAGAAAAATGCAAAGGTACAATACAGTTTTTCCTTGCCAATATCTCTCTTTTGCAAAGAGCTAGGCATTGGAAAATTCAGGGCTATACCGTGTAGATGAAGCACTAAACAGGAGGCTTTTAAATTTTCATTCTAGTGTCCTTCGTTTGGGAGAAAAATGCAAAGGTACAATACAGCTTTTCCTTGCCGATATCTCTCTTTTGCAAAGAGATAGGCATTGGAAAATTCAGGGCTATAACGTGTAGTTGAAGCACTAACAGGAGGCTTTAAAATTTTCATTCTAGTGTCTTTCGTTTGGGAGAAAAATGCAAAGGTACAATACAGTTTTTCCTTGCCGATATCTCTCTTTTGCAAAGAGATAGGCATTGGAAAATTCAGGGCTATAACATGTAGATGAAGCACTAACAGGAGGCTTTAAAATTTTCATTCTAGTGTCTTTCGTTTGGGAGAAAAATGCAAAAGTACAATGCAGCTTTTCCTTGCCGATATCTCTCTTTTGCAAAGAGATAGGCATTGGAAAATGCAGGTCTATAACGTGTAGATGAAGCACTAACAGTAGGCTTTAAAATTTTCATTCTAGTGTCTTTCGTTTGGGAGAAAAATGCAAAGGTACAATACAGCATTTCCTTGCCGATATCTCTCTTTTGCAAAGAGATAGGCATAGGAAAATTCAGGGCTATTACGTGTAGATGAAGCACTAAAAGGAGGCTTTAAAATTTTCATTCTAGTGTCTTTCATTTGGGAGAAAAATGCAAAAGTACAATGCAGCTTTTCCTTGCCGATATCTCTCTTTTGCAAAGAGCTACGCATTGGAAAATTCAGGGCTATGTCGTGTAGATGATGGCCTAACAGGAGGCTTTAAAATTTTCTTTCTAGTGTCCTTCGTTTCTGAGAAAAATGCAATGGTACAAGACAGCTTTTCCTTGCCAATATCTCTCTTTTGCAAAGAGCTGCGCATTGGAAAATTCAGGGCTATGTCGTGTAGATGATGGCCTAACAGGAGGCTTTAAAATTTTCTTTCTAGTGTCCTTCGTTTGGGAGAAAAATGCAAAGGTACAAGACAGCTTTTCCTTGCCAATATCTCTCTTTTGCAAAGAGCTACGCATTGGAAAATTCAGGGCTATGTCGTGTAGATGATGGCCTAACAGGAGGCTTTAAAATTTTCTTTCTAGTGTCCTTCGTTTGGGAGAAAAATGCAAAGGTACAAGACAGCTTTTCCTTGCCAATATCTCTCTTTTGCAAAGAGCTGCGCATTGGAAAATTCAGGGCTATGTCGTGTAGATGATGGCCTAACAGGAGGCTTTAAAATTTTCTTTCTAGTGTCCTTCGTTTGGGAGAAAAATGCAAAGGTACAAGACAGCTTTTCCTTGCCAATATCTCTCTTTTGCAAAGAGCTGCGCATTGGAAAATGCAGGGCTATAACGTGTAGATGAAGCACTAACAGGAGGCTTTAAAATTTTCATTCTAGTGTCTTTCGTTTGGGAGAAAAATGCAAAGGTACAATACAGTTTTTCCTTGCCGATATCTCTCTTTTGCAAAGAGATAGGCATTGGAAAATTCAGGGCTATAACGTGTAGATAAGCACTAACAGGAGGCTTTAAAATTTTCATTCTAGTGTCCTTCGTTTGGGAGAAAAATGCAAAGGTACAATACAGCTTTTCCTTGCCAATATCTCTCTTTTGCAAAGAGCTAAGCATTGGAAAATTCAGGGCTATACCGTGTAGATGAAGCACTAACAGGAGGCTTTTAAATTTTCATTCTAGTGTCCTTCGTTTGGTAGAAAAATGCAAAGGTACAATACAGCTTTTCCTTGCCAATATCTCTCTTTTGCAAAGAGCTAGGCATTGGAAAATTCAGGGCTATAACGTGTAGATGAAGCACTAACAGGAGGCTTTAAAATATTCATTCTAGTGTCTTTCGTTTGGGAGAAAAATGCAAAAGTACAATGCAGCTTTTCCTTGCCAATATCTCTCTTTTGCAAAGAGATAGGCATTGGAAAATGCAGGGCTATAACGTGTAGATGAAGCACTAACAGTAGGCTTTAAAATTTTCATTCTAGTGTCTTTCGTTTGGGAGAAAAATGCAAAGGTACAATACAGCATTTCCTTGCCGATATCTCTCTTTTGCAAAGAGATAGGCATTGGAAAATTCAGGGCTATTACGTGTAGATGAAGCACTAAAAGGAGGCTTTCAAATTTTCATTCTAGTGTCTTTCGTTTGGGAGAAAAATGCAAAAGTACAATGCAGCTTTTCCTTGCCGATATCTCTCTTTTGCAAAGAGATAGGCATTGGAAAATTCAGGGCTATAACGTGTAGATGAAGCACTAACAGTAGGCTTTAAAATTTTCATTCTAGTGTCTTTAGTTTGGGAGAAAAATGCAAAGGTACAATACAGCTTTTCCTTGCCAATATCTCTCTTTTGCAAAGAGCTAGGCATTGGAAAATTCAGGGCTATAACGTGTAGATGAAGCACTAACAGGAGGCTTTAAAATTTTCATTCTAGTGTCTTTCGTTTGGGAGAAAAATGCAAAGGTACAATACAGTTTTTCCTTGCCGATATCTCTCTTTTGCAAAGAGATAGGCATTGGAAAATTCAGGGCTATAACGTGTAGATGAAGCACTAACAGGAGGCTTTAAAATTTTCATTCTAGTGTCTTTCGTTTGGGAGAAAAATGCAAAGGTACAATACAGCATTTCGTTGCCGATATCTCTCTTTTGCAAAGAGATAGGCATTGGAAAATTCAGGGCTATAACGTGTAGATGAAGCACTAACAGTAGGCTTTAAAATTTTCATTCTAGTGTCTTTAGTTTGGGAGAAAAATGCAAAGGTACAATACAGCTTTTCCTTGCCAATATCTCTCTTTTGCAAAGAGCTAGGCATTGGAAAATTCAGGGCTATAACGTGTAGATGAAGCACTAACAGGAGGCTTTAAAATTTTCATTCTAGTGTCTTTCGTTTGGGAGAAAAATGCAAAGGTACAATACAGTTTTTCCTTGCCGATATCTCTCTTTTGCAAAGAGATAGGCATTGGAAAATTCAGGGCTATAACGTGTAGATGAAGCACTAACAGGAGGCTTTAAAATTTTCATTCTAGTGTCCTTCGTTTGGGAGAAAAATGCAAAGGTACAATACAGTTTTTCCTTGCCAATATCTCTCTTTTGCAAAGAGCTAGGCATTGGAAAATTCAGGGCTATACCGTGTAGATGAAGCACTAAACAGGAGGCTTTTAAATTTTCATTCTAGTGTCCTTCGTTTGGGAGAAAAATGCAAAGGTACAATACAGCTTTTCCTTGCCGATATCTCTCTTTTGCAAAGAGATAGGCATTGGAAAATTCAGGGCTATAACGTGTAGTTGAAGCACTAACAGGAGGCTTTAAAATTTTCATTCTAGTGTCTTTCGTTTGGGAGAAAAATGCAAAGGTACAATACAGTTTTTCCTTGCCGATATCTCTCTTTTGCAAAGAGATAGGCATTGGAAAATGCAGGACTATAACGTGTAGATGAAGCACTAACAGTAGGCTTTAAAATTTTCATTCTAGTGTCTTTCGTTTGGGAGAAAAATGCAAAGGTACAATACAGCATTTCCTTGCCGATATCTCTCTTTTGCAAAGAGATAGGCATAGGAAAATTCAGGGCTATTACGTGTAGATGAAGCACTAAAAGGAGGCTTTAAAATTTTAATTCTAGTGTCTTTCATTTGGGAGAAAAATGCAAAAGTACAATGCAGCTTTTCCTTGCCGATATCTCTCTTTTGCAAAGAGCTACGCATTGGAAAATTCAGGGCTATGTCGTGTAGATGATGGCCTAACAGGAGGCTTTAAAATTTTCTTTCTAGTGTCCTTCGTTTGGGAGAAAAATGCAAAGGTACAAGACAGCTTTTCCTTGCCAATATCTCTCTTTTGCAAAGAGCTACGCATTGGAAAATTCAGGGCTATGTCGTGTAGATGATGGCCTAACAGGAGGCTTTAAAATTTTCTTTCTAGTGTCCTTCGTTTGGGAGAAAAATGCAAAGGTACAAGACAGCTTTTCCTTGCCAATATCTCTCTTTTGCAAAGAGCTGCGCATTGGAAAATTCAGGGCTATGTCGTGTAGATGATGGCCTAACAGGAGGCTTTAAAATTTTCTTTCTAGTGTCCTTCGTTTGGGAGAAAAATGCAAAGGTACAAGACAGCTTTTCCTTGCCAATATCTCTCTTTTGCAAAGAGCTGCGCATTGGAAAATGCAGGGCTATAACGTGTAGATGAAGCACTAACAGGAGGCTTTAAAATTTTCATTCTAGTGTCTTTCGTTTGGGAGAAAAATGCAAAGGTACAATACAGTTTTTCCTTGCCGATATCTCTCTTTTGCAAAGAGATAGGCATTGGAAAATTCAGGGCTATAACGTGTAGATGAAGCACTAACAGGAGGCTTTAAAATTTTCATTCTAGTGTCCTTCGTCTGGGAGAAAAATGCAAAGGTACAATACAGCTTTTCCTTGCCAATATCTCTCTTTTGCAAAGAGCTAGGCATTGGAAAATTCAGGGCTATACCGTGTAGATGAAGCACTAACAGGAGGCTTTTAAATTTTCATTCTAGTGTCCTTCGTTTGGTAGAAAAATGCAAAGGTACAATACTGCTTTTCCTTGCCGATATCTCTCTTTTGCAAAGAGATAGGCATTGGAAAATTCTGGGCTATAACGTGTAGATGAAGCACTAACAGGAGGCTTTAAAATTTTCATTCTAGTGTCCTTCGTTTGGGAGAAAAATGCAAAGGTAAAATACAGCTTTTCCTTGCCGATATCTCTCTTTTGCAAAGAGATAGGCATTGGAAAATTCAGGGCTATAACGTGTAGATGAAGCACTAATAGGAGGCTTTAAAATTTTCATTCTAGTGTCCTTCGTTTGGGAGAAAAATGCAAAGGTACAATAAAGCTTTTCCTTGCCGATATCTCTCTTTTGCAAAGAGATAGGCATTGGAAAATTCAGGGCTATAACGTGTAGATGAAGCACTAACAGGAGGCTTTAAAATTTTCATTCTAGTGTCTTTCGTTTGGGAGAAAAATGCAAAGGTACAATACAGCTTTTCCTTGCCAATATCTCTCTTTTGCAAAGAGCTAGGCATTGGAAAATTCAGGGCTATAACGTGTAGATGAAGCACTAACAGTAGGCTTTAAAATTTTCATTCTAGTGTCTTTAGTTTGGGAGAAAAATGCAAAGGTACAATACAGCTTTTCCTTGCCGATTTCTCTCTTTTGCAAAGAGATAGGCATTGGAAAATGCAGGGCTATAACGTGTAGATGAAGCACTAACAGTAGGCTTTAAAATTTTCATTCTAGTGTCTTTCGTTTGGGAGAAAAATGCAAAGGTACAATACAGCATTTCCTTGCCGATATCTCTCTTTTGCAAAGAGATAGGCATTGGAAAATTCAGGGCTATTACGTGTAGATGAAGCACTAAAAGGAGGCTTTAAAATTTTCATTCTAGTGTCTTTCGTTTGGGAGAAAAATGCAAAAGTACAATGCAGCTTTTCCTTGCCGATATCTCTCTTTTGCAAAGAGATAGGCATTGGAAAATTCAGGGCTATAACGTGTAGATGAAGCACTAACAGTAGGCTTTAAAATTTTCATTCTAGTGACTTTAGTTTGGGAGAAAAATGCAAAGGTACAATACAGCTTTTCCTTGCCAATATCTCTCTTTTGCAAAGAGCTAGGCATTGGAAAATTCAGGGCTATAACGTGTAGATGAAGCACTAACAGGAGGCTTTAAAATTTTCATTCTAGTGTCTTTCGTTTGGGAGAAAAATGCAAAGGTACAATACAGTTTTTCCTTGCCGATATCTCTCTTTTGCAAAGAGATAGGCATTGGAAAATTCAGGGCTATAACGTGTAGATGAAGCACTAACAGGAGGCTTTAAAATTTTCATTCTAGTGTCTTTCGTTTGGGAGAAAAATGCAAAGGTACAATACAGCATTTCGTTGCCGATATCTCTCTTTTGCAAAGAGATAGGCATTGGAAAATTCAGGGCTATAACGTGTAGATGAAGCACTAACAGTAGGCTTTAAAATTTTCATTCTAGTGTCTTTAGTTTGGGAGAAAAATGCAAAGGTACAATACAGCTTTTCCTTGCCAATATCTCTCTTTTGCAAAGAGCTAGGCATTGGAAAATTCAGGGCTATAACGTGTAGATTAAGCACTAACAGTAGGCTTTAAAATTTTCATTCTAGTGTCTTTAGTTTGGGAGAAAAATGCAAAGGTACAATACAGCTTTTCCTTGCCGATATCTCTCTTTTGCAAAGAGATAGGCATTGGAAAATGCAGGGCTATAACGTGTAGATGAAGCACTAACAGTAGGCTTTAAAATTTTCATTCTAGTGTCTTTCGTTTGGGAGAAAAATGCAAAGGTACAATACAGCATTTCCTTGCCGATATCTCTCTTTTGCAAAGAGATAGGCATTGGAAAATTCAGGGCTATAACGTGTAGATGAAGCACTAACAGGAGGCTTTAAAATTTTCATTCTAGTGTCTTTCGTTTGGGAGAAAAATGCAAAGGTACAATACAGCATTTCCTTGCCGATATCTCTCTTTTGCAAAGAGATAGGCATTGGAAAATTCAGGGCTATTACGTGTAGATGAAGCACTAAAAGGAGGCTTTAAAATTTTCATTCTAGTGTCTTTCGTTTGGGAGAAAAATGCAAAAGTACAATGCAGCTTTTCCTTGCCGATATCTCTCTTTTGCAAAGAGATAGGCATTGGAAAATTCAGGGCTATAACGTGTAGATGAAGCACTAACAGTAGGCTTTAAAATTTTCATTCTAGTGTCTTTAGTTTGGGAGAAAAATGCAAAGGTACAATACAGCTTTTCCTTGCCAATATCTCTCTTTTGCAAAGAGCTAGGCATTGGAAAATTCAGGGCTATAACGTGTAGATGAAGCACTAACAGGAGGCTTTAAAATTTTCATTCTAGTGTCTTTCGTTTGGGAGAAAAATGCAAAGGTACAATACAGTTTTTCCTTGCCGATATCTCTCTTTTGCAAAGAGATAGGCATTGGAAAATTCAGGGCTATAACGTGTAGATGAAGCACTAACAGGAGGCTTTAAAATTTTCATTCTAGTGTCTTTCGTTTGGGAGAAAAATGCAAAGGCACAATACAGCATTTCGTTGCCGATATCTCTCTTTTGCAAAGAGATAGGCATTGGAAAATTCAGGGCTATAACGTGTAGATGAAGCACTAACAGTAGGCTTTAAAATTTTCATTCTAGTGTCTTTAGTTTGGGAGAAAAATGCAAAGGTACAATACAGCTTTTCCTTGCCAATATCTCTCTTTTGCAAAGAGCTAGGCATTGGAAAATTCAGGGCTATAACGTGTAGATGAAGCACTAACAGGAGGCTTTAAAATTTTCATTCTAGTGTCTTTCGTTTGGGAGAAAAATGCAAAGGTACAATACAGTTTTTCCTTGCCGATATCTCTCTTTTGCAAAGAGATAGGCATTGGAAAATTCAGGGATATAACGTGTAGATGAAGCACTAACAGGAGGCTTTAAAATTTTCATTCTAGTGTCTTTAGTTTGGGAGAAAAATGCAAAGGTACAATACAGCTTTTCCTTGCCAATATCTCTCTTTTGCAAAGAGCTAGGCATTGGAAAATTCAGGGCTATAACGTGTAGATTAAGCACTAACAGTAGGCTTTAAAATTTTCATTCTAGTGTCTTTAGTTTGGGAGAAAAATGCAAAGGTACAATACAGCTTTTCCTTGCCGATATCTCTCTTTTGCAAAGAGATAGGCATTGGAAAATGCAGGGCTATAACGTGTAGATGAAGCACTAACAGTAGGCTTTAAAATTTTCATTCTAGTGTCTTTCGTTTGGGAGAAAAATGCAAAGGTACAATACAGCATTTCCTTGCCGATATCTCTCTTTTGCAAAGAGATAGGCATTGGAAAATTCAGGGCTATAACGTGTAGATGAAGCACTAACAGGAGGCTTTAAAATTTTCATTCTAGTGTCTTTCGTTTGGGAGAAAAATGCAAAGGTACAATACAGCATTTCCTTGCCGATATCTCTCTTTTGCAAAGAGATAGGCATTGGAAAATTCAGGGCTATTACGTGTAGATGAAGCACTAAAAGGAGGCTTTAAAATTTTCATTCTAGTGTCTTTCGTTTGGGAGAAAAATGCAAAAGTACAATGCAGCTTTTCCTTGCCGATATCTCTCTTTTGCAAAGAGATAGGCATTGGAAAATTCAGGGCTATAACGTGTAGATGAAGCACTAACAGTAGGCTTTAAAATTTTCATTCTAGTGTCTTTAGTTTGGGAGAAAAATGCAAAGGTACAATACAGCTTTTCCTTGCCAATATCTCTCTTTTGCAAAGAGCTAGGCATTGGAAAATTCAGGGCTATAACGTGTAGATGAAGCACTAACAGGAGGCTTTAAAATTTTCATTCTAGTGTCTTTCGTTTGGGAGAAAAATGCAAAGGTACAATACAGTTTTTCCTTGCCGATATCTCTCTTTTGCAAAGAGATAGGCATTGGAAAATTCAGGGCTATAACGTGTAGATGAAGCACTAACAGGAGGCTTTAAAATTTTCATTCTAGTGTCTTTCGTTTGGGAGAAAAATGCAAAGGCACAATACAGCATTTCGTTGCCGATATCTCTCTTTTGCAAAGAGATAGGCATTGGAAAATTCAGGGCTATAACGTGTAGATGAAGCACTAACAGTAGGCTTTAAAATTTTCATTCTAGTGTCTTTAGTTTGGGAGAAAAATGCAAAGGTACAATACAGCTTTTCCTTGCCAATATCTCTCTTTTGCAAAGAGCTAGGCATTGGAAAATTCAGGGCTATAACGTGTAGATGAAGCACTAACAGGAGGCTTTAAAATTTTCATTCTAGTGTCTTTCGTTTGGGAGAAAAATGCAAAGGTACAATACAGTTTTTCCTTGCCGATATCTCTCTTTTGCAAAGAGATAGGCATTGGAAAATTCAGGGATATAACGTGTAGATGAAGCACTAACAGGAGGCTTTAAAATTTTCATTCTAGTGTCCTTCGTTTGGGAGAAAAATGCAAAGGTACAATACAGTTTTTCCTTGCCAATATCTCTCTTTTGCAAAGAGCTAGGCATTGGAAAATTCAGGGCTATACCGTGTAGATGAAGCACTAAACAGGAGGCTTTTAAATTTTCATTCTAGTGTCCTTCGTTTGGGAGAAAAATGCAAAGGTACAATACAGCTTTTCCTTGCCGATATCTCTCTTTTGCAAAGAGATAGGCATTGGAAAATTCGGGGCTATAACGTGTAGTTGAAGCACTAACAGGAGGCTTTAAAATTTTCATTCTAGTGTCTTTCGTTTGGGAGAAAAATGCAAAGGTACAATACAGTTTTTCCTTGCCGATATCTCTCTTTTGCAAAGAGCTGCGCATTGGAAAATTCAGGGCTATGTCGTGTAGATGATGGCCTAACAGGAGGCTTTAAAATTTTCTTTCTAGTGTCCTTCGTTTGGGAGAAAAATGCAAAGGTACAAGACAGCTTTTCCTTGCCAATATCTCTCTTTTGCAAAGAGCTACGCATTGGAAAATTCAGGGCTATGTCGTGTAGATGATGGCCTAACAGGAGGCTTTAAAATTTTCTTTCTAGTGTCCTTCGTTTGGGAGAAAAATGCAAAGGTACAAGACAGCTTTTCCTTGCCAATATCTCTCTTTTGCAAAGAGCTGCGCATTGGAAAATTCAGGGCTATGTCGTGTAGATGATGGCCTAACAGGAGGCTTTAAAATTTTCTTTCTAGTGTCCTTCGTTTGGGAGAAAAATGCAAAGGTACAAGACAGCTTTTCCTTGCCAATATCTCTCTTTTGCAAAGAGCTGCGCATTGGAAAATGCAGGGCTATAACGTGTAGATGAAGCACTAACAGGAGGCTTTAAAATTTTCATTCTAGTGTCTTTCGTTTGGGAGAAAAATGCAAAGGTACAATACAGTTTTTCCTTGCCGATATCTCTCTTTTGCAAAGAGATAGGCATTGGAAAATTCAGGGCTATAACGTGTAGATGAAGCACTAACAGGAGGCTTTAAAATTTTCATTCTAGTGTCCTTCGTTTGGGAGAAAAATGCAAAGGTACAATACAGCTTTTCCTTGCCAATATCTCTCTTTTGCAAAGAGCTAGGCATTGGAAAATTCAGGGCTATACCGTGTAGATGAAGCACTAACAGGAGGCTTTTAAATTTTCATTCTAGTGTCCTTCGTTTGGTAGAAAAATGCAAAGGTACAATACTGCTTTTCCTTGCCGATATCTCTCTTTTGCAAAGAGATAGGCATTGGAAAATTCTGGGCTATAACGTGTAGATGAAGCACTAACAGGAGGCTTTAAAATTTTCATTCTAGTGTCCTTCGTTTGGGAGAAAAATGCAAAGGTAAAATACAGCTTTTCCTTGCCGATATCTCTCTTTTGCAAAGAGATAGGCATTGGAAAATTCAGGGCTATAACGTGTAGATGAAGCACTAATAGGAGGCTTTAAAATTTTCATTCTAGTGTCCTTCGTTTGGGAGAAAAATGCAAAGGTACAATAAAGCTTTTCCTTGCCGATATCTCTCTTTTGCAAAGAGATAGGCATTGGAAAATTCAGGGCTATAACGTGTAGATGAAGCACTAACAGGAGGCTTTAAAATTTTCATTCTAGTGTCTTTCGTTTGGGAGAAAAATGCAAAGGTACAATACAGCTTTTCCTTGCCAATATCTCTCTTTTGCAAAGAGCTAGGCATTGGAAAATTCAGGGCTATAACGTGTAGATGAAGCACTAACAGTAGGCTTTAAAATTTTCATTCTAGTGTCTTTAGTTTGGGAGAAAAATGCAAAGGTACAATACAGCTTTTCCTTGCCGATATCTCTCTTTTGCAAAGAGATAGGCATTGGAAAATTCAGGGCTATAACGTGTAGATGAAGCACTAACAGGAGGCTTTAAAATTTTCATTCTAGTGTCTTTCGTTTGGGAGAAAAATGCAAAGGTACAATACAGCTTTTCCTTGCCAATATCTCTCTTTTGCAAAGAGCTAGGCATTGGAAAATTCAAGGCTATAACGTGTAGATGAAGCACTAACAGGAGGCTTTAAAATTTTCATTCTAGTGTCTTTCGTTTGGGAGAAAAATGCAAAAGTACAATGCAGCTTTTCCTTGCCGATATCTCTCTTTTGCAAAGAGATAGGCATTGGAAAATGCAGGGCTATAACGTGTAGATGAAGCACTAACAGTAGGCTTTAAAATTTTCATTCTAGTGTCTTTCGTTTGGGAGAAAAATGCAAAGGTACAATACAGCATTTCCTTGCCGATATCTCTCTTTTGCAAAGAGATAGGCATTGGAAAATTCAGGGCTATTACGTGTAGATGAAGCACTAAAAGGAGGCTTTAAAATTTTCATTCTAGTGTCTTTCGTTTGGGAGAAAAATGCAAAAGTACAATGCAGCTTTTCCTTGCCGATATCTCTCTTTTGCAAAGAGATAGGCATTGGAAAATGTAGGGCTATAACGTGTAGATGAAACACTAACAGGAGGCTTTAAAATTTTCATTCTAGTGTCTTTCGTTTGGGAGAAAAATGCAAAGGTACAATACAGCTTTTCCTTGCCGATATCTCTCTTTTGCAAAGAGATAGGCATTGGAAAATTCAGGGCTATAACGTGTAGATGAAGCACTAACAGGAGGCTTTAAAATTTTCATTCTAGTGTCTTTCGTTTGGGAGAAAAATGCAAAGGTACAATACAGCTTTTCCTTGCCGATATCTCTCTTTTGCAAAGAGATAGGCATTGGAAAATTCAGGGCTATAACGTGTAGATGAAGCACTAACAGGAGGCTTTAAAATTTTCATTCTAGTGTCCTTCGTTTGGGAGAAAAATGCAATGGTACAAGACAGCTTTTCCTTGCCAATATCTCTCTTTTGCAAAGAGCTGCGCATTTGAAAATTCAGGGCTATGTCGTGTAGATGATGGCCTATCAGGAGGCTTTAAAATTTTCTTTCTAGTGTCCTTCGTTTGGGAGAAAAATGCAATGGTACAAGACAGCTTTTCCTTGCCAATATATCTCTTTTGCAAAGAGCTACGGATTGGAAAATTCAGAGCTATGTCGTGTAGATGATGGCCTAACAGGAGGCTTTAAAATTTTCTTTCTAGTGTCCTTCGTTTGGGAGAAAAATGCAAATGTACAAGACAGCATTTACTTGCCAATATCTCTCTTTTGCAAAGAGCTACGGATTGGAAAATTCAGGGCTATGTCGTGTAGATGATGGCCTAACAGGAGGCTTTAAAATTTTCTTTCTAGTGTCCTTCGTTTGGGAGAAAAATGCAAAGGTACAAGACAGCTTTTCCTTGCCAATATCTCTCTTTTGCAAAGAGCTACGCATTGGAAAATTCAGGGCTATGTCGTGTAGATGATGGCCTAACAGGAGGCTTTAAAATTTTCTTTCTAGTGTCCTTCGTTTGGGAGAAAAATGCAATGGTACAAGACAGCTTTTCCTTGCCAATATCTCTCTTTTGCAAAGAGCTGCGCATTGGAAAATTCAGGGCTATGTCGTGTAGACGATGGCCTAACAGGAGGCTTTAAAATTTTCTTTCTAGTGTCCTTCGTTTGGGAGAAAAATGCAAAGGTACAAGACAGCTTTTCCTTGCCAATATCTCTCTTTTGCAAAGAGCTGCGCATTGGAAAATTCAGGGCTATGTCGTGTAGATGATGGCCTAACAGGAGGCTTTAAAATGTTCTTTCTAGTGTCCTTCGTTTGGGAGAAAACTGCAATGGTACAAGACAGCTTTTCCTTGCCAATATCTCTCTTTTGCAAAGAGCTGCGCATTGGAAAATTCAGGGCTATGTCGTGTAGATGATGGCCTAACAGGAGGCTTTAAAATTTTCTTTCTAGTGTCCTTCGTTTGGGAGAAAAATGCAAAGGTACAAGACAGCTTTTCCTTGCCAATATCTCTCTTTTGCAAAGAGCTACTCATTGGAAAATTCAGGGCTATGTCGTGTAGATGATGGCCTAACAGGAGGCTTTAAAATTTTCTATCTAGTGACCTTCGTTTGGGAGAAAAATGCAAAGGTACAAGACAGCTTTTCCTTGCCAATATCTCTCTTTTGCAAAGAGCTGCGCATTGGAAAATTCAGGGCTATGTAGTGTAGATTATGGCCTAACAGGAGGCTTTAAAATTTTCTTTCTAGTGACCTTCGTTTGGGAGAAAAATGCAAAGGTACAAGACAGCTTTTCCTTGCCAATATCTCTCTTTTGCAAAGAGCTGCGCATTGGAAAATTCAGGGCTATGTCGTGTAGATGATGGCCTAACAAGAGGTTTTAAAATTTTCATTCTAGTGTCTTTCGTTTGGGAGAAAAATGCAAAAGTACAATGCTGCTTTTCCTTGCCAATATCTCTCTTTTGCAAAGAGATAGGCATTGGAAAATGCAGGGCTATAACGTGTAGATGAAGCACTAACAGGAGGCTTTAAAATTTTCATTCTAGTGTCTTTCGTTTGGGAGAAAAATGCAACGGTACAATACAGCTTTTCCTTGCCGATATCTCTCTTTTGCAAAGAGATAGGCATTGGAAAATTCAGGGCTATAACGTGTAGATGAAGCACTAACAGGAGGCTTAAAAATTTTCATTCTAGTGTCCTTCGTTTGGGAGAAAAATGCAAAGGTACAAGACAGCTTTTCCTTGCCAATATCTCTCTTTTGCAAAGAGCTGCGCATTGGAAAATTCAGGGCTATGTCGTGTAGATGATGGCCTAACAGGAGGCTTTAAAATTTTCTTTCTAGTGTCCTTCGTTTGGGAGAAAAATGCAATGGTACAAGACAGCTTTTCCTTGCCAATATCTCTCTTTTGCAAAGAGCTGCGCATTGGAAAATTCAGGGCTATGTCGTGTAGATTATGGCCTAACAGGAGGCTTTAAAATTTTCTTTCTAGTGACCTTCGTTTGGGAGAAAAATGCAAAGGTACAAGACAGCTTTTCCTTGCCAATATCTCTCTTTTGCAAAGAGCTGCGCATTGGAAAATTCAGGGCTATGTCGTGTAGATGAAGGCCTAACAAGAGGCTTTAAAATTTTCATTCTAGTGTCTTTCGTTTGGGAGAAAAATGCAAAAGTACAATGCTGCTTTTCCTTGCCGATATCTCTCTTTTGCAAAGAGATAGGCATTGGAAAATGCAGGGCTATAACGTGTAGATGAAGCACTAACAGGAGGCTTTAAAATTTTCATTCTAGTGTCTTTCGTTTGGGAGAAAAATGCAAAGGTACAATACAGCTTTTCCTTGCCGATATCTCTCTTTTGCAAAGAGATAGGCATTGGAAAATTCAGGGCTATGACGTGTAGATGAAGCACTAACAGGAGGCTTAAAAATTTTCATTCTAGTGTCCTTCGTTTGGGAGAAAAATGCAAAGGTACAATACAGCTTTTCCTTGCCAATATCTCTCTTTTGCAAAGAGATAGGCATTGGAAAATTCATGGCTATAACGTGTAGATGAAGCACTAACAGGAGGCTTTAAAATTTTCATTCTAGTGTCTTTCGTTTGGGAGAAAAATGCAAAGGTACAATACAGCTTTTCCTTGCCAATATCTCTCTTTTGCAAAGAGCTACGGATTGGAAAATTCAGGGCTATGTCGTGTAGATGATGGCCTAACAGGAGGCTTTAAAATTTTCTTTCTAGTGTCCTTCGTTTGGGAGAAAAATGCAATGGTACAAGACAGCTTTTCCTTGCCAATATATCTCTTTTGCAAAGAGCTGCGCATTGGAAAATTCAGGGCTATGTCGTGTAGATGATGGCCTAACAGGAGGCTTTAAAATTTTCTTTCTAGTGTCCTTCGTTTGGGAGAAAAATGCAAAGGTACAAGACAGCATTTACTTGCCAATATCTCTCTTTTGCAAAGAGCTACGGATTGGAAAATTCAGGGCTATGTCGTGTAGATGATGGCCTAACAGGAGGCTTTAAAATTTTCTTTCTAGTGTCCTTCGTTTGGGAGAAAAATGCAAAGGTACAAGACAGCTTTTCCTTGCCAATATCTCTCTTTTGCAAAGAGCTACGCATTGGAAAATTCAGGGCTATGTCGTGTAGATGATGGCCTAACAGGAGGCTTTAAAATTTTCTTTCTAGTGTCCTTCGTTTGGGAGAAAAATGCAATGGTACAAGACAGCTTTTCCTTGCCAATATCTCTCTTTTGCAAAGAGCTGCGCATTGGAAAATTCAGGGCTATGTCGTGTAGACGATGGCCTAACAGGAGGCTTTAAAATTTTCTTTCTAGTGTCCTTCGTTTGGGAGAAAAATGCAAAGGTACAAGACAGCTTTTCCTTGCCAATATCTCTCTTTTGCAAAGAGCTGCGCATTGGAAAATTCAGGGCTATGTCGTGTAGATGATGGCCTAACAGGAGGCTTTAAAATGTTCTTTCTAGTGTCCTTCGTTTGGGAGAAAACTGCAATGGTACAAGACAGCTTTTCCTTGCCAATATCTCTCTTTTGCAAAGAGCTGCGCATTGGAAAATTCAGGGCTATGTCGTGTAGATGATGGCCTAACAGGAGGCTTTAAAATTTTCTTTCTAGTGTCCTTCGTTTGGGAGAAAAATGCAATGGTACAAGACAGCTTTTCCTTGCCAATATCTCTCTTTTGCAAAGAGCTGCGCATTGGAAAATTCAGGGCTATGTCGTGTAGATGATGGCCTAACAGGAGGCTTTAAAATTTTCTTTCTAGTGTCCTTCGTTTGGGAGAAAAATGCAAAGGTACAAGACAGCTTTTCCTTGCCGATATCTCTCTTTTGCAAAGAGATAGGCATTGGAAAATTCTGGGCTATAACGTGTAGATGAAGCACTAACAGGAGGCTTTAAAAATTTCATTCTAGTGTCCTTCGTTTGGGAGAAAAATGCAAAGGTAAAATACAGCTTTTCCTTGCCGATATCTCTCTTTTGCAAAGAGATAGGCATTGGAAAATTCAGGGCTATAACGTGTAGATGAAGCACTAATAGGAGGCTTTAAAATTTTCATTCTAGTGTCCTTCGTTTGGGAGAAAAATGCAAAGGTACAATAAAGCTTTTCCTTGCCGATATCTCTCTTTTGCAAAGAGATAGGCATTGGAAAATTCAGGGCTATAACGTGTAGATGAAGCACTAACAGGAGGCTTTAAAATTTTCATTCTAGTGTCTTTCGTTTGGGAGAAAAATGCAAAGGTACAATACAGCTTTTCCTTGCCGATATCTCTCTTTTGCAAAGAGCTAGGCATTGGAAAATTCAGGGCTATAACGTGTAGATGAAGCACTAACAGTAGGCTTTAAAATTTTCATTCTAGTGTCTTTAGTTTGGGAGAAAAATGCAAAGGTACAATACAGCTTTTCCTTGCCGATATCTCTCTTTTGCAAAGAGATAGGCATTGGAAAATTCAGGGCTATAACGTGTAGATGAAGCACTAACAGGAGGCTTTAAAATTTTCATTCTAGTGTCTTTCGTTTGGGAGAAAAATGCAAAGGTACAATACAGCTTTTCCTTGCCAATATCTCTCTTTTGCAAAGAGCTAGGCATTGGAAAATTCAGGGCTATAAAGTGTAGATGAAGCACTAACAGGAGGCTTTAAAATTTTCATTCTAGTGTCTTTCGTTTGGGAGAAAAATGCAAAAGTACAATGCAGCTTTTCCTTGCCGATATCTCTCTTTTGCAAAGAGATAGGCATTGGAAAATGCAGGGCTATAACGTGTAGATGAAGCACTAACAGTAGGCTTTAAAATTTTCATTCTAGTGTCTTTAGTTTGGGAGAAAAATGCAAAGGTACAATACAGCTTTTCCTTGCCGATATCTCTCTTTTGCAAAGAGATAGGCATTGGAAAATTCAGGGCTATAACGTGTAGATGAAGCACTAACAGGAGGCTTTAAAATTTTCATTCTAGTGTCTTTCGTTTGGGAGAAAAATGCAAAGGTACAATACAGCTTTTCCTTGCCGATATCTCTCTTTTGCAAAGAGATAGGCATTGGAAAATTCAGGGCTATAACGTGTAGATGAAGCACTAACAGGAGGCTTAAAAATTTTCATTCTAGTGTCCTTCGTTTGGGAGAAAAATGCAAAGGTACAATACAGCTTTTCCTTGCCAATATCTCTCTTTTGCAAAGAGATAGGCATTGGAAAATTCAGGGCTATAACGTGTAGATGAAGCACTAACAGGAGGCTTTAAAATTTTCATTCTAGTGTCTTTCGTTTGGGAGAAAAATGCAAAGGTACAATACAGCTTTTCCTTGCCAATATCTCTCTTTTGCAAAGAGCTACGGATTGGAAAATTCAGGGCTATGTCGTGTAGATGATGGCCTAACAGGAGGCTTTAAAATTTTCTTTCTAGTGTCCTTCGTTTGGGAGAAAAATGCAAAGGTACAAGACAGCTTTTCCTTGCCAATATCTCTCTTTTGCAAAGAGCTACGCATTGGAAAATTCAGGGCTATGTCGTGTAGATGATGGCCTAACAGGAGGCTTTAAAATTTTCTTTCTAGTGTCCTTCGTTTGGGAGAAAAATGCAAAGGTACAAGACAGCTTTTCCTTGCCGATATCTCTCTTTTGCAAAGAGATAGGCATTGGAAAATTCTGGGCTATAACGTGTAGATGAAGCACTAATAGGAGGCTTTAAAATTTTCATTCTAGTGTCCTTCGTTTGAGAGAAAAATGCAAAGGTAAAATACAGCTTTTCCTTGCCGATATCTCTCTTTTGCAAAGAGATAGGCATTGGAAAATTCAGGGCTATAACGTGTAGATGAAGCACTAATAGGAGGCTTTAAAATTTTCATTCTAGTGTCCTTCGTTTGGGAGAAAAATGCAAAGGTACAATAAAGCTTTTCCTTGCCGATATCTCTCTTTTGCAAAGAGATAGGCATTGGAAAATTCAGGGCTATAACGTGTAGATGAAGCACTAACAGGAGGCTTTAAAATTTTCATTCTAGTGTCTTTCGTTTGGGAGAAAAATGCAAAGGTACAATACAGCTTTTCCTTGCCGATATCTCTCTTTTGCAAAGAGCTAGGCATTGGAAAATTCAGGGCTATAACGTGTAGATGAAGCACTAACAGTAGGCTTTAAAATTTTCATTCTAGTGTCTTTAGTTTGGGAGAAAAATGCAAAGGTACAATACAGCTTTTCCTTGCCAATATCTCTCTTTTGCAAAGAGCTAGGCATTGGAAAATTCAGGGCTATACCGTGTAGATGAAGCACTAAACAGGAGGCTTTAAAATTTTCATTCTAGTGTCCTTCGTTTGGGAGAAAAATGCAATGGTACAAGACAGCTTTTCCTTACCAATATCTCTCTTTTGCAAAGTGCTGCGCATTTGAAAATTCAGGGCTATGTCGTGTAGATGATGGCCTAACAGGAGGCTTTAAAATTTTCTTTCTAGTGTCCTTCGTTTGGGAGAAAAATGCAAAGGTACAAGACAGCTTTTCCTTGCCAATATCTCTCTTTTGCAAAGAGCTACGCATTGGAAAATTCAGGGATATGTCGTGTAGATGATGACCTAACAGGAGGCTTTAAAATTTTCTTTCTAGTGTCCTTCGTTTGGGAGAAAAATGCAATGGTACAAGACAGCTTTTCCTTGCCAATATCTCTCTTTTGCAAAGAGCTGCGCATTGGAAAATTCAGGGCTATGTCGTGTAGACGATGGCCTAACAGGAGGCTTTAAAATTTTCTTTCTAGTGTCCTTCGTTTGGGAGAAAAATGCAAAGGTACAAGACAGCTTTTCCTTGCCAATATCTCTCTTTTGCAAAGAGCTGCGCATTGGAAAATTCAGGGCTATGTCGTGTAGATGATGGCCTAACAGGAGGCTTTAAAATTTTCTTTCTAGTGTCCTTCGTTTGGGAGAAAAATGCAAAGGTACAAGACAGCTTTTCCTTGCCAATATCTCTCTTTTGCAAAGAGCTGCGCATTGGAAAATTCAGGGCTATGTCGTGTAGATGATGGCCTAACAGGAGGCTTTAAAATTTTCTTTCTAGTGTCCTTCGTTTGGGAGAAAAATGCAAAGGTACAAGACAGCTTTTCCTTGCCAATATCTCTATTTTGCAAAGAGCTACTCATTGGAAAATTCAGGGCTATGTCGTGTAGATGATGGCCTAACAGGAGGCTTTAAAATTTTCTTTCTAGTGACCTTCGTTTGGGAGAAAAATGCAAAGGTACAATACAGCTTTTCCTTGCCGATATCTCTCTTTTGCAAAGAGATAGGCATTGGAAAATTCTGGGCTATAACGTGTAGATGAAGCACTAACAGGAGGCTTTAAAATTTTCATTCTAGTGTCCTTCGTTTGGGAGAAAAATGCAAAGGTAAAATACAGCTTTTCCTTGCCGATATCTCTCTTTTGCAAAGAGATAGGCATTGGAAAATTCAGGGCTATAACGTGTAGATGAAGCACTAACAGGAGGCTTTAAAATTTTCATTCTAGTGTCTTTCGTTTGGGAGAAAAATGCAAAGGTACAATACAGCTTTTCCTTGCCGATATCTCTCTTTTGCAAAGAGCTAGGCATTGGAAAATTCAGGGCTATAACGTGTAGATGAAGCACTAACAGTAGGCTTTAAAATTTTCATTCTAGTGTCTTTAGTTTGGGAGAAAAATGCAAAGGTACAATACAGCTTTTCCTTGCCGATATCTCTCTTTTGCAAAGAGATAGGCATTGGAAAATTCAGGGCTATAACGTGTAGATGAAGCACTAACAGGAGGCTTTAAAATTTTCATTCTAGTGTCTTTCGTTTGGGAGAAAAATGCAAAGGTACAATACAGCTTTTCCTTGCCAATATCTCTCTTTTGCAAAGAGCTAGGCATTGGAAAATTCAGGGCTATAACGTGTAGATGAAGCACTAACAGTAGGCTTTAAAATTTTCATTCTAGTGTCTTTAGTTTGGGAGAAAAATGCAAAGGTACAATACAGCTTTTCCTTGCCGATATCTCTCTTTTGCAAAGAGATAGGCATTGGAAAATTCAGGGCTATAACGTGTAGATGAAGCACTAACAGGAGGCTTTAAAATTTTCATTCTAGTGTCTTTCGTTTGGGAGAAAAATGCAAAGGTACAATACAGCTTTTCCTTGCCAATATCTCTCTTTTGCAAAGAGCTAGGCATTGGAAAATTCAGGGCTATAAAGTGTAGATGAAGCACTAACAGGAGGCGTTAAAATTTTCATTCTAGTGTCTTTCGTTTGGGAGAAAAATGCAAAAGTACAATGCAGCTTTTCCTTGCCGATATCTCTCTTTTGCAAAGAGATAGGCATTGGAAAATGCAGGGCTATAACGTGTAGATGAAGCACTAACAGTAGGCTTTAAAATTTTCATTCTAGTGTCTTTAGTTTGGGAGAAAAATGCAAAGGTACAATACAGCTTTTCCTTGCCGATATCTCTCTTTTGCAAAGAGATAGGCATTGGAAAATTCAGGGCTATAACGTGTAGATGAAGCACTAACAGGAGGCTTTAAAATTTTCATTCTAGTGTCTTTCGTTTGGGAGAAAAATGCAAAGGTACAATACAGCTTTTCCTTGCCGATATCTCTCTTTTGCAAAGAGATAGGCATTGGAAAATTCAGGGCTATAACGTGTAGATGAAGCACTAACAGGAGGCTTAAAAATTTTCATTCTAGTGTCCTTCGTTTGGGAGAAAAATGCAAAGGTACAATACAGCTTTTCCTTGCCAATATCTCTCTTTTGCAAAGAGATAGGCATTGGAAAATTCAGGGCTATAACGTGTAGATGAAGCACTAACAGGAGGCTTTAAAATTTTCATTCTAGTGTCTTTCGTTTGGGAGAAAAATGCAAAGGTACAATACAGCTTTTCCTTGCCAATATCTCTCTTTTGCAAAGAGCTACGGATTGGAAAATTCAGGGCTATGTCGTGTAGATGATGGCCTAACAGGAGGCTTTAAAATTTTCTTTCTAGTGTCCTTCGTTTGGGAGAAAAATGCAAAGGTACAAGACAGCTTTTCCTTGCCAATATCTCTCTTTTGCAAAGAGCTACGCATTGGAAAATTCAGGGCTATGTCGTGTAGATGATGGCCTAACAGGAGGCTTTAAAATTTTCTTTCTAGTGTCCTTCGTTTGGGAGAAAAATGCAAAGGTACAAGACAGCTTTTCCTTGCCGATATCTCTCTTTTGCAAAGAGATAGGCATTGGAAAATTCTGGGCTATAACGTGTAGATGAAGCACTAATAGGAGGCTTTAAAATTTTCATTCTAGTGTCCTTCGTTTGAGAGAAAAATGCAAAGGTAAAATACAGCTTTTCCTTGCCGATATCTCTCTTTTGCAAAGAGATAGGCATTGGAAAATTCAGGGCTATAACGTGTAGATGAAGCACTAATAGGAGGCTTTAAAATTTTCATTCTAGTGTCCTTCGTTTGGGAGAAAAATGCAAAGGTACAATAAAGCTTTTCCTTGCCGATATCTCTCTTTTGCAAAGAGATAGGCATTGGAAAATTCAGGGCTATAACGTGTAGATGAAGCACTAACAGGAGGCTTTAAAATTTTCATTCTAGTGTCTTTCGTTTGGGAGAAAAATGCAAAGGTACAATACAGCTTTTCCTTGCCGATATCTCTCTTTTGCAAAGAGCTAGGCATTGGAAAATTCAGGGCTATAACGTGTAGATGAAGCACTAACAGTAGGCTTTAAAATTTTCATTCTAGTGTCTTTAGTTTGGGAGAAAAATGCAAAGGTACAATACAGCTTTTCCTTGCCAATATCTCTCTTTTGCAAAGAGCTAGGCATTGGAAAATTCAGGGCTATACCGTGTAGATGAAGCACTAAACAGGAGGCTTTAAAATTTTCATTCTAGTGTCCTTCGTTTGGGAGAAAAATGCAATGGTACAAGACAGCTTTTCCTTACCAATATCTCTCTTTTGCAAAGTGCTGCGCATTTGAAAATTCAGGGCTATGTCGTGTAGATGATGGCCTAACAGGAGGCTTTAAAATTTTCTTTCTAGTGTCCTTCGTTTGGGAGAAAAATGCAAAGGTACAAGACAGCTTTTCCTTGCCAATATCTCTCTTTTGCAAAGAGCTACGCATTGGAAAATTCAGGGATATGTCGTGTAGATGATGACCTAACAGGAGGCTTTAAAATTTTCTTTCTAGTGTCCTTCGTTTGGGAGAAAAATGCAATGGTACAAGACAGCTTTTCCTTGCCAATATCTCTCTTTTGCAAAGAGCTGCGCATTGGAAAATTCAGGGCTATGTCGTGTAGACGATGGCCTAACAGGAGGCTTTAAAATTTTCTTTCTAGTGTCCTTCGTTTGGGAGAAAAATGCAAAGGTACAAGACAGCTTTTCCTTGCCAATATCTCTCTTTTGCAAAGAGCTGCGCATTGGAAAATTCAGGGCTATGTCGTGTAGATGATGGCCTAACAGGAGGCTTTAAAATTTTCTTTCTAGTGTCCTTCGTTTGGGAGAAAAATGCAAAGGTACAAGACAGCTTTTCCTTGCCAATATCTCTCTTTTGCAAAGAGCTGCGCATTGGAAAATTCAGGGCTATGTCGTGTAGATGATGGCCTAACAGGAGGCTTTAAAATTTTCTTTCTAGTGTCCTTCGTTTGGGAGAAAAATGCAAAGGTACAAGACAGCTTTTCCTTGCCAATATCTCTATTTTGCAAAGAGCTACTCATTGGAAAATTCAGGGCTATGTCGTGTAGATGATGGCCTAACAGGAGGCTTTAAAATTTTCTTTCTAGTGACCTTCGTTTGGGAGAAAAATGCAAAGGTACAATACAGCTTTTCCTTGCCGATATCTCTCTTTTGCAAAGAGATAGGCATTGGAAAATTCTGGGCTATAACGTGTAGATGAAGCACTAACAGGAGGCTTTAAAATTTTCATTCTAGTGTCCTTCGTTTGGGAGAAAAATGCAAAGGTAAAATACAGCTTTTCCTTGCCGATATCTCTCTTTTGCAAAGAGATAGGCATTGGAAAATTCAGGGCTATAACGTGTAGATGAAGCACTAACAGGAGGCTTTAAAATTTTCATTCTAGTGTCTTTCGTTTGGGAGAAAAATGCAAAGGTACAATACAGCTTTTCCTTGCCGATATCTCTCTTTTGCAAAGAGCTAGGCATTGGAAAATTCAGGGCTATAACGTGTAGATGAAGCACTAACAGTAGGCTTTAAAATTTTCATTCTAGTGTCTTTAGTTTGGGAGAAAAATGCAAAGGTACAATACAGCTTTTCCTTGCCGATATCTCTCTTTTGCAAAGAGATAGGCATTGGAAAATTCAGGGCTATAACGTGTAGATGAAGCACTAACAGGAGGCTTTAAAATTTTCATTCTAGTGTCTTTCGTTTGGGAGAAAAATGCAAAGGTACAATACAGCTTTTCCTTGCCAATATCTCTCTTTTGCAAAGAGCTAGGCATTGGAAAATTCAGGGCTATAACGTGTAGATGAAGCACTAACAGGAGGCTTTAAAATTTTCATTCTAGTGTCTTTCGTTTGGGAGAAAAATGCAAAAGTACAATGCAGCTTTTCCTTGCCGATATCTCTCTTTTGCAAAGAGATAGGCATTGGAAAATGCAGGGCTATAACGTGTAGATGAAGCACTAACAGTAGGCTTTAAAATTTTCATTCTAGTGTCTTTAGTTTGGGAGAAAAATGCAAAGGTACAATACAGCTTTTCCTTGCCGATATCTCTCTTTTGCAAAGAGATAGGCATTGGAAAATTCAGGGCTATAACGTGTAGATGAAGCACTAACAGGAGGCTTTAAAATTTTCATTCTAGTGTCTTTCGTTTGGGAGAAAAATGCAAAGGTACAATACAGCTTTTCCTTGCCGATATCTCTCTTTTGCAAAGAGATAGGCATTGGAAAATTCAGGGCTATAACGTGTAGATGAAGCACTAACAGGAGGCTTAAAAATTTTCATTCTAGTGTCCTTCGTTTGGGAGAAAAATGCAAAGGTACAATACAGCTTTTCCTTGCCAATATCTCTCTTTTGCAAAGAGATAGGCATTGGAAAATTCAGGGCTATGTCGTGTAGATGATGGCCTAACAGGAGGCTTTAAAATTTTCTTTCTAGTGTCCTTCGTTTGGGAGAAAAATGCAATGGTACAAGACAGCTTTTCCTTGCCAATATCTCTCTTTTGCAAAGAGCTGCGCATTGGAAAATTCAGGGCTATGTCGTGTAGATGATGGCCTAACAGGAGGCTTTAAAATTTTCTTTCTAGTGTCCTTCGTTTGGGAGAAAAATGCAAAGGTACAAGACAGCTTTTCCTTGCCAATATCTCTCTTTTGCAAAGAGCTACGCATTGGAAAATTCAGGGCTATGTCGTGTAGATGATGGCCTAACAGGAGGCTTTAAAATTTTCTTTCTAGTGTCCTTCGTTTGGGAGAAAAATGCAATGGTACAAGACAGCTTTTCCTTGCCAATATCTCTCTTTTGCAAAGAGCTGCGCATTGGAAAATTCAGGGCTATGTCGTGTAGATGATGGCCTAACAGGAGGCTTTAAAATTTTCTTTCTAGTGTCCTTCGTTTGGGAGAAAAATGCAAAGGTACAAGACAGCTTTTCCTTGCCAATATCTCTCTTTTGCAAAGAGCTACGCATTGGAAAATTCAGGGCTATGTCGTGTAGATGATGGCCTAACAGGAGGCTTTAAAATTTTCTTTCTAGTGTCCTTCGTTTGGGAGAAAAATGCAAAGGTACAAGACAGCTTTTCCTTGCCAATATCTCTCTTTTGCAAAGAGCTACGCATTGGAAAATTCAGGGCTATGTCGTGTAGATGATGGCCTAACAGGAGGCTTTAAAATTTTCTTTCTAGTGTCCTTCGTTTGGGAGAAAAATGCAATGGTACAAGACAGCTTTTCCTTGCCAATATCTCTCTTTTGCAAAGAGCTGCGCATTGGAAAATTCAGGGCTATGTCGTGTAGATGATGGCCTAACAGGAGGCTTTAAAATTTTCTTTCTAGTGTCCTTCGTTTGGGAGAAAAATGCAAAGGTACAAGACAGCTTTTCCTTGCCAATATCTCTCTTTTGCAAAGAGCTACGCATTGGAAAATTCAGGGCTATGTCGTGTAGATGATGGCCTAACAGGAGGCTTTAAAATTTTCTTTCTAGTGTCCTTCGTTTGGGAGAAAAATGCAAAGGTACAAGACAGCTTTTCCTTGCCAATATCTCTCTTTTGCAAAGAGCTACGCATTGGAAAATTCAGGGCTATGTCGTGTAGATGATGGCCTAACAGGAGGCTTTAAAATTTTCTTTCTAGTGTCCTTCGTTTGGGAGAAAAATGCAAAGGTACAAGACAGCTTTTCCTTGCCAATATCTCTCTTTTGCAAAGAGCTGCGCATTGGAAAATTCAGGGCTATGTCGTGTAGATGATGGCCTAACAGGAGGCTTTAAAATTTTCTTTCTAGTGTCCTTCGTTTGGGAGAAAAATGCAAAGGTACAAGACAGCTTTTCCTTGCCAATATCTCTCTTTTGCAAAGAGCTACGCATTGGAAAATTCAGGGCTATGTCGTGTAGATGATGGCCTAACAGGAGGCTTTAAAATTTTCTTTCTAGTGTCCTTCGTTTGGGAGAAAAATGCAATGGTACAAGACAGCTTTTCCTTGCCAATATCTCTCTTTTGCAAAGAGCTGCGCATTGGAAAATTCAGGGCTATGTCGTGTAGACGATGGCCTAACAGGAGGCTTTAAAATTTTCTTTCTAGTGTCCTTCGTTTGGGAGAAAAATGCAAAGGTACAAGACAGCTTTTCCTTGCCAATATCTCTCTTTTGCAAAGAGCTGCGCATTGGAAAATTCAGGGCTATGTCGTGTAGATGATGGCCTAACAGGAGGCTTTAAAATGTTCTTTCTAGTGTCCTTCGTTTGGGAGAAAACGGCAATGGTACAAGACAGCTTTTCCTTGCCAATATCTCTCTTTTGCAAAGAGCTGCGCATTGGAAAATTCAGGGCTATGTCGTGTAGATGATGGCCTAACAGGAGGCTTTAAAATTTTCTTTCTAGTGTCCTTCGTTTGGGAGAAAAATGCAATGGTACAAGACAGCTTTTCCTTGCCAATATCTCTCTTTTGCAAAGAGCTGCGCATTGGAAAATTCAGGGCTATGTCGTGTAGATGATGGCCTAACAGGAGGCTTTAAAATTTTCTTTCTAGTGTCCTTCGTTTGGGAGAAAAATGCAAAGGTACAAGACAGCTTTTCCTTGCCGATATCTCTCTTTTGCAAAGAGATAGGCATTGGAAAATTCTGGGCTATAACGTGTAGATGAAGCACTAACAGGAGGCTTTAAAAATTTCATTCTAGTGTCCTTCGTTTGGGAGAAAAATGCAAAGGTAAAATACAGCTTTTCCTTGCCGATATCTCTCTTTTGCAAAGAGATAGGCATTGGAAAATTCAGGGCTATAACGTGTAGATGAAGCACTAATAGGAGGCTTTAAAATTTTCATTCTAGTGTCCTTCGTTTGGGAGAAAAATGCAAAGGTACAATAAAGCTTTTCCTTGCCGATATCTCTCTTTTGCAAAGAGATAGGCATTGGAAAATTCAGGGCTATAAAGTGTAGATGAAGCACTAACAGGAGGCTTTAAAATTTTCATTCTAGTGTCTTTCGTTTGGGAGAAAAATGCAAAAGTACAATGCAGCTTTTCCTTGCCGATATCTCTCTTTTGCAAAGAGATAGGCATTGGAAAATGCAGGGCTATAACGTGTAGATGAAGCACTAACAGTAGGCTTTAAAATTTTCATTCTAGTGTCTTTAGTTTGGGAGAAAAATGCAAAGGTACAATACAGCTTTTCCTTGCCGATATCTCTCTTTTGCAAAGAGATAGGCATTGGAAAATTCAGGGCTATAACGTGTAGATGAAGCACTAACAGGAGGCTTTAAAATTTTCATTCTAGTGTCTTTCGTTTGGGAGAAAAATGCAAAGGTACAATAAAGCTTTTCCTTGCCGATATCTCTCTTTTGCAAAGAGATAGGCATTGGAAAATTCAGGGCTATAACGTGTAGATGAAGCACTAACAGGAGGCTTAAAAATTTTCATTCTAGTGTCCTTCGTTTGGGAGAAAAATGCAAAGGTACAATACAGCTTTTCCTTGCCAATATCTCTCTTTTGCAAAGAGATAGGCATTGGAAAATTCAGGGCTATAACGTGTAGATGAAGCACTAACAGGAGGCTTTAAAATTTTCATTCTAGTGTCTTTCGTTTGGGAGAAAAATGCAAAGGTACAATACAGCTTTTCCTTGCCAATATCTCTCTTTTGCAAAGAGCTACGGATTGGAAAATTCAGGGCTATGTCGTGTAGATGATGGCCTAACAGGAGGCTTTAAAATTTTCTTTCTAGTGTCCTTCGTTTGGGAGAAAAATGCAAAGGTACAAGACAGCTTTTCCTTGCCAATATCTCTCTTTTGCAAAGAGCTACGCATTGGAAAATTCAGGGCTATGTCGTGTAGATGATGGCCTAACAGGAGGCTTTAAAATTTTCTTTCTAGTGTCCTTCGTTTGGGAGAAAAATGCAAAGGTACAAGACAGCTTTTCCTTGCCGATATCTCTCTTTTGCAAAGAGATAGGCATTGGAAAATTCTGGGCTATAACGTGTAGATGAAGCACTAATAGGAGGCTTTAAAATTTTCATTCTAGTGTCCTTCGTTTGGGAGAAAAATGCAAAGGTAAAATACAGCTTTTCCTTGCCGATATCTCTCTTTTGCAAAGAGATAGGCATTGGAAAATTCAGGGCTATAACGTGTAGATGAAGCACTAATAGGAGGCTTTAAAATTTTCATTCTAGTGTCCTTCGTTTGGGAGAAAAATGCAAAGGTACAATAAAGCTTTTCCTTGCCGATATCTCTCTTTTGCAAAGAGATAGGCATTGGAAAATTCAGGGCTATAACGTGTAGATGAAGCACTAACAGGAGGCTTTAAAATTTTCATTCTAGTGTCTTTCGTTTGGGAGAAAAATGCAAAGGTACAATACAGCTTTTCCTTGCCGATATCTCTCTTTTGCAAAGAGCTAGGCATTGGAAAATTCAGGGCTATAACGTGTAGATGAAGCACTAACAGTAGGCTTTAAAATTTTCATTCTAGTGTCTTTAGTTTGGGAGAAAAATGCAAAGGTACAATACAGCTTTTCCTTGCCAATATCTCTCTTTTGCAAAGAGCTAGGCATTGGAAAATTCAGGGCTATACCGTGTAGATGAAGCACTAAACAGGAGGCTTTAAAATTTTCATTCTAGTGTCCTTCGTTTGGGAGAAAAATGCAATGGTACAAGACAGCTTTTCCTTACCAATATCTCTCTTTTGCAAAGTGCTGCGCATTTGAAAATTCAGGGCTATGTCGTGTAGATGATGGCCTAACAGGAGGCTTTAAAATTTTCTTTCTAGTGTCCTTCGTTTGGGAGAAAAATGCAAAGGTACAAGACAGCTTTTCCTTGCCAATATCTCTCTTTTGCAAAGAGCTACGCATTGGAAAATTCAGGGATATGTCGTGTAGATGATGACCTAACAGGAGGCTTTAAAATTTTCTTTCTAGTGTCCTTCGTTTGGGAGAAAAATGCAATGGTACAAGACAGCTTTTCCTTGCCAATATCTCTCTTTTGCAAAGAGCTGCGCATTGGAAAATTCAGGGCTATGTCGTGTAGACGATGGCCTAACAGGAGGCTTTAAAATTTTCTTTCTAGTGTCCTTCGTTTGGGAGAAAAATGCAAAGGTACAAGACAGCTTTTCCTTGCCAATATCTCTCTTTTGCAAAGAGCTGCGCATTGGAAAATTCAGGGCTATGTCGTGTAGATGATGGCCTTACAGGAGGCTTTAAAATTTTCTTTCTAGTGTCCTTCGTTTGGGAGAAAAATGCAAAGGTACAAGACAGCTTTTCCTTGCCAATATCTCTCTTTTGCAAAGAGCTGCGCATTGGAAAATTCAGGGCTATGTCGTGTAGATGATGGCCTAACAGGAGGCTTTAAAATTTTCTTTCTAGTGTCCTTCGTTTGGGAGAAAAATGCAAAGGTACAAGACAGCTTTTCCTTGCCAATATCTCTATTTTGCAAAGAGCTACTCATTGGAAAATTCAGGGCTATGTCGTGTAGATGATGGCCTAACAGGAGGCTTTAAAATTTTCTTTCTAGTGACCTTCGTTTGGGAGAAAAATGCAAAGGTACAATACAGCTTTTCCTTGCCGATATCTCTCTTTTGCAAAGAGATAGGCATTGGAAAATTCTGGGCTATAACGTGTAGATGAAGCACTAACAGGAGGCTTTAAAATTTTCATTCTAGTGTCCTTCGTTTGGGAGAAAAATGCAAAGGTAAAATACAGCTTTTCCTTGCCGATATCTCTCTTTTGCAAAGAGATAGGCATTGGAAAATTCAGGGCTATAACGTGTAGATGAAGCACTAACAGGAGGCTTTAAAATTTTCATTCTAGTGTCTTTCGTTTGGGAGAAAAATGCAAAGGTACAATACAGCTTTTCCTTGCCGATATCTCTCTTTTGCAAAGAGCTAGGCATTGGAAAATTCAGGGCTATAACGTGTAGATGAAGCACTAACAGTAGGCTTTAAAATTTTCATTCTAGTGTCTTTAGTTTGGGAGAAAAATGCAAAGGTACAATACAGCTTTTCCTTGCCGATATCTCTCTTTTGCAAAGAGATAGGCATTGGAAAATTCAGGGCTATAACGTGTAGATGAAGCACTAACAGGAGGCTTTAAAATTTTCATTCTAGTGTCTTTCGTTTGGGAGAAAAATGCAAAGGTACAATACAGCTTTTCCTTGCCAATATCTCTCTTTTGCAAAGAGCTAGGCATTGGAAAATTCAGGGCTATAACGTGTAGATGAAGCACTAACAGGAGGCTTTAAAATTTTCATTCTAGTGTCTTTCGTTTGGGAGAAAAATGCAAAAGTACAATGCAGCTTTTCCTTGCCGATATCTCTCTTTTGCAAAGAGATAGGCATTGGAAAATGCAGGGCTATAACGTGTAGATGAAGCACTAACAGTAGGCTTTAAAATTTTCATTCTAGTGTCTTTAGTTTGGGAGAAAAATGCAAAGGTACAATACAGCTTTTCCTTGCCGATATCTCTCTTTTGCAAAGAGATAGGCATTGGAAAATTCAGGGCTATAACGTGTAGATGAAGCACTAACAGGAGGCTTAAAAATTTTCATTCTAGTGTCCTTCGTTTGGGAGAAAAATGCAAAGGTACAATACAGCTTTTCCTTGCCAATATCTCTCTTTTGCAAAGAGATAGGCATTGGAAAATTCAGGGCTATAACGTGTAGATGAAGCACTAACAGGAGGCTTTAAAATTTTCATTCTAGTGTCTTTCGTTTGGGAGAAAAATGCAAAGGTACAATACAGCTTTTCCTTGCCAATATCTCTCTTTTGCAAAGAGCTACGGATTGGAAAATTCAGGGCTATGTCGTGTAGATGATGGCCTAACAGGAGGCTTTAAAATTTTCTTTCTAGTGTCCTTCGTTTGGGAGAAAAATGCAAAGGTACAAGACAGCTTTTCCTTGCCAATATCTCTCTTTTGCAAAGAGCTACGCTTTGGAAAATTCAGGGCTATGTCGTGTAGATGATGGCCTAACAGGAGGCTTTAAAATTTTCTTTCTAGTGTCCTTCGTTTGGGAGAAAAATGCAATGGTACAAGACAGCTTTTCCTTGCCAATATCTCTCTTTTGCAAAGAGCTGCGCATTGGAAAATTCAGGGCTATGTCGTGTAGATGATGGCCTAACAGGAGGCTTTAAAATTTTCTTTCTAGTGTCCTTCGTTTGGGAGAAAAACGCAAAGGTACAAGACAGCTTTTCCTTGCCGATATCTCTCTTTTGCAAAGAGATAGGCATTGGAAAATTCTGGGCTATAACGTGTAGATGAAGCACTAACAGGAGGCTTTAAAATTTTCATTCTAGTGTCCTTCGTTTGGGAGAAAAATGCAAAGGTAAAATACAGCTTTTCCTTGCCGATATCTCTCTTTTGCAAAGAGATAGGCATTGGAAAATTCAGGGCTATAACGTGTAGATGAAGCACTAATAGGAGGCTTTAAAATTTTCATTCTAGTGTCCTTCGTTTGGGAGAAAAATGCAAAGGTACAATAAAGCTTTTCCTTGCCGATATCTCTCTTTTGCAAAGAGATAGGCATTGGAAAATTCAGGGCTATAACGTGTAGATGAAGCACTAACAGGAGGCTTTAAAATTTTCATTCTAGTGTCTTTCGTTTGGGAGAAAAATGCAAAGGTACAATACAGCTTTTCCTTGCCGATATCTCTCTTTTGCAAAGAGCTAGGCATTGGAAAATTCAGGGCTATAACGTGTAGATGAAGCACAAACAGTAGGCTTTAAAATTTTCATTCTAGTGTCTTTAGTGTGGGAGAAAAATGCAAAGGTACAATACAGCTTTTCCTTGCCGATATCTCTCTTTTGCAAAGAGCTAGGCATTGGAAAATTCAGGGCTATAACGTGTAGATGAAGCACTAACAGGAGGCTTTAAAATTTTCATTCTAGTGTCTTTCGTTTGGGAGAAAAATGCAAAGGTACAATACAGCTTTTCCTTGCCGATATCTCTCTTTTGCAAAGAGCTAGGCATTGGAAAATTCAGGGCTATAACGTGTAGATGAAGCACTAACAGGAGGCTTTAAAATTTTCATTCTAGTGTCTTTCGTTTGGGAGAAAAATGCAAAGGTACAATACAGCATTTCGTTGCCGATATCTCTCTTTTGCAAAGAGATAGGCATTGGAAAATTCAGGGCTATAACGTGTAGATGAAGCACTAACAGTAGGCTTTAAAATTTTCATTCTAGTGTCTTTAGTTTGGGAGAAAAATGCAAAGGTACAATACAGCTTTTCCTTGCCGATATCTCTCTTTTGCAAAGAGCTAGGCATTGGAAAATTCAGGGCTATACCGTGTAGATGAAGCACTAAACAGGAGGCTTTTAAATTTTCATTCTAGTGTCCTTCGTTTGGGAGAAAAATGCAAAGGTACAATACAGCTTTTCCTTGCCGATATCTCTCTTTTGCAAAGAGATAGGCATTGGAAAATTCAGGGCTATAACGTGTAGTTGAAGCACTAACAGGAGGCTTTAAAATTTTCATTCTAGTGTCTTTCGTTTGGGAGAAAAATGCAAAGGTACAATACAGTTTTTCCTTGCCGATATCTCTCTTTTGCAAAGAGATAGGCATTGGAAAATTCAGGGCTATAACGTGTAGATGAAGCACTAACAGGAGGCTTTAAAATTTTCATTCTAGTGTCTTTCGTTTGGGAGAAAAATGCAAAGGTACAATACAGCTTTTCCTTGCCAATATCTCTCTTTTGCAAAGAGCTAGGCATTGGAAAATTCAGGGCTATAACGTGTAGATGAAGCACTAACAGGAGGCTTTAAAATTTTCATTCTAGTGTCTTTCGTTTGGGAGAAAAATGCAAAAGTACAATGAAGCTTTTCCTTGCCGATATCTCTCTTTTGCAAAGAGATAGGCATTGGAAAATGTAGGGCTATAACGTGTAGATGAAGCACTAACAGTAGGCTTTAAAATTTTCATTCTAGTGTCTTTCGTTTGGGAGAAAAATGCAAAGGTACAATACAGCATTTCCTTGCCGATATCTCTCTTTTGCAAAGAGATAGGCATAGGAAAATTCAGGGCTATTACGTGTAGATGAAGCACTAAAAGGAGGCTTTAAAATTTTCATTCTAGTGTCTTTCATTTGGGAGAAAAATGCAAAAGTACAATGCAGCTTTTCCTTGCCGATATCTCTCTTTTGCAAAGAGATAGGCATTGGAAAATGCAGGGCTATAACGTGTAGATGAAGCACTAACAGGAGGATTTAAAATTTTCATTCTAGTGTCTTTCGTTTGGGAGAAAAATGCAAAGGTACAATACAGCATTTCCTTGCCGATATCTCTCTTTTGCAAAGAGATAGGCATTGGAAAATTCAGGGCTATAACGTGTAGATGAAGCACTAACAGGAGGCTTTAAAATTTTCATTCTAGTGTCCTTCGTTTGGGAGAAAAATGCAATGGTACAAGACAGCTTTTCCTTGCCAATATCTCTCTTTTGCAAAGTGCTGCGCATTTGAAAATTCAGGGCTATGTCGTGTAGATGATGGCCTAACAGGAGGCTTTAAAATTTTCTTTCTAGAGTTCTTCGTTTGGGAGAAAAATGCAAAGGTACAAGACAGCTTTTCCTTGCCAATATCTCTCTTTTGCAAAGAGCTACGCATTGGAAAATTCAGGGATATGTCGTGTAGATGATGGCCTAACAGGAGGCTTTAAAATTTTCTTTCTAGTGTCCTTCGTTTGGGAGAAAAATGCAATGGTACAAGACAGCTTTTCCTTGCCAATATCTCTCTTTTGCAAAGAGCTGCGCATTGGAAAATTCAGGGCTATGTCGTGTAGACGATGGCCTAACAGGAGGCTTTAAAATTTTCTTTCTAGTGTCCTTCGTTTGGGAGAAAAATGCAAAGGTACAAGACAGCTTTTCCTTGCCAATATCTCTCTTTTGCAAAGAGCTGCGCATTGGAAAATTCAGGGCTATGTCGTGTAGATGATGGCCTAACAGGAGGCTTTAAAATTTTCTTTCTAGTGTCCTTCGTTTGGGAGAAAAATGCAAAGGTACAAGACAGCTTTTCCTTGCCAATATCTCTATTTTGCAAAGAGCTACTCATTGGAAAATTCAGGGCTATGTCGTGTAGATGATGGCCTAACAGGAGGCTTTAAAATTTTCTTTCTAGTGACCTTCGTTTGGGAGAAAAATGCAAAGGTACAATACAGCTTTTCCTTGCCAATATCTCTCTTTTGCAAAGAGCTAGGCATTGGAAAATTCAGGGCTATACCGTGTAGATGAAGCACTAAACAGGAGGCTTTTAAATTTTCATTCTAGTGTCCTTCGTTTGGGAGAAAAATGCAAAGGTACAATACAGCTTTTCCTTGCCGATATCTCTCTTTTGCAAAGAGATAGGCATTGGAAAATTCAGGGCTATTACGTGTAGATGAAACACTAAAAGGAGGCTTTAAAATTTTCATTCTAGTGTCTTTCGTTTGGGAGAAAAATGCAAAAGTACAATGCAGCTTTTCCTTGCCGATATCTCTCTTTTGCAAAGAGATAGGCATTGGAAAATGCAGGGCTATAACGTGTAGATGAAGCACTAACAGGAGGCTTTAAAATTTTCATTCTAGTGTCTTTCGTTTGGGAGAAAAATGCAAAGGTACAATACAGCATTTCGTTGCCGATATCTCTCTTTTGCAAAGAGATAGGCATTGGAAAATTCAGGGCTATAACGTGTAGATGAAGCACTAACAGGAGGCTTTAAAATTTTCATTCTAGTGTCTTTCGTTTGGGAGAAAAATGCAAAGGTACAATACAGTTTTTCCTTGCCGATATCTCTCTTTTGCAAAGAGATAGGCATTGGAAAATTCAGGGCTATAACGTGTAGATGAAGCACTAACAGGAGGCTTTAAAATTTTCATTCTAGTGTCCTTCGTTTGGGAGAAAAATGCAAAGGTACAATACAGCTTTTCCTTGCCAATATCTCTCTTTTGCAAAGAGCTAGGCATTGGAAAATTCAGGGCTATACCGTGTAGATGAAGCACTAAACAGGAGGCTTTTAAATTTTCATTCTAGTGTCCTTCGTTTGGGAGAAAAATGCAAAGGTACAATACAGCTTTTCCTTGCCGATATCTCTCTTTTGCAAAGAGATAGGCATTGGAAAATTCAGGGCTATTACGTGTAGATGAAGCACTAAAAGGAGGCTTTAAAATTTTCATTCTAGTGTCTTTCGTTTGGGAGAAAAATGCAAAAGTACAATGCAGCTTTTCCTTGCCGATATCTCTCTTTTGCAAAGAGATAGGCATTGGAAAATGCAGGGCTATAACGGGTAGATGAAGCACTAACAGGAGGCTTTAAAATTTTCATTCTAGTGTCTTTCGTTTGGGAGAAAAATGCAAAGGTACAATACAGCATTTCGTTGCCGATATCTCTCTTTTGCAAAGAGATAGGCATTGGAAAATTCAGGGCTATAACGTGTAGATGAAGCACTAACAGTAGGCTTTAAAATTTTAATTCTAGTGTCTTTAGTTTGGGAGAAAAATGCAAAGGTACAATACAGCTTTTCCTTGCCAATATCTCTCTTTTGCAAAGAGCTAGGCATTGGAAAATTCAGGGCTATAACGTGTAGATGAAGCACTAACAGGAGGCTTTAAATTTTTCATTCTAGTGTCTTTCGTTTGGGAGAAAAATGCAAAAGTACAATGAAGCTTTTCCTTGCCGATATCTCTCTTTTGCAAAGAGATAGGCATTGGAAAATGCAGGGCTATAACGTGTAGATGAAGCACTAACAGTAGGCTTTAAAATTTTCATTCTAGTGTCTTTCGTTTGGGAGAAAAATGCAAAGGTACAATACAGCATTTCCTTGCCGATATCTCTCTTTTGCAAAGAGATAGGCATAGGAAAATTCAGGGCTATTACGTTTAGATGAAGCACTAACAGGAGGCTTTAAAATTTTCATTCTAGTGTCCTTCGTTTGGGAGAAAAATGCAATGGTACAAGACAGCTTTTCCTTGCCAATATCTCTCTTTTGCAAAGAGCTGCGCATTTGAAAATTCAGGGCTATGTCGTGTAGATGATGGCCTAACAGGAGGCTTTAAAATTTTCTTTCTAGTGTCCTTCGTTTGGGAGAAAAATGCAAAGGTACAAGACAGCTTTTCCTTGCCAATATCTCTCTTTTGCAAAGAGCTACGGATTGGAAAATTCAGGGCTATGTCGTGTAGATGATGGCCTAACAGGAGGCTTTAAAATTTTCTTTCTAGTGTCCTTCGTTTGGGAGAAACCAATATCTCTCTTTTGCAAAGAGCTACGCATTGGAAAATTCAGGGCTATGTCGTGTAGATGATGGCTTTAAAATTTTCTTTCTAGTGTCCTTCGTTTGGGAGAAAAATGCAAAGGTACAAGACAGCTTTTCCTTGCCAATATCTCTCTTTTGCAAAGAGCTACGCATTGGAAAATTCAGGGCTATGTCGTGTAGATGATGGCCTAACAGGAGGCTTTAAAATTTTCTTTCTAGTGTCCTTCGTTTGGGAGAAAAATGCAAAGGTACAAGACAGCTTTTCCTTGCCAATATCTCTCTTTTGCAAAGAGCTGCGCATTGGAAAATTCAGGGCTATGTCGTGTAGATGATGGCCTAACAGGAGGCTTTAAAATTTTCTTTCTAGTGTCCTTCGTTTGGGAGAAAAATGCAAAGGTACAAGACAGCTTTTCCTTGCCAATATCTCTATTTTGCAAAGAGCTAAGCATTGGAAAATTCAGGGCTATGTCGTGTAGATGATGGCCTAACAGGAGGCTTTAAAATTTTCTTTCTAGTGACCTTCGTTTGGGAGAAGAATGCAAAGGTACAAGACAGCTTTTCCTTGCCAATATCTCTCTTTTGCAAAGAGCTGCGCATTGGAAAATTCAGGGCTATGTCGTGTAGATGATGGCCTAACAGGAGGCTTTAAAATGTTCTTTCTAGTGTCCTTCGTTTGGGAGAAAAATGCAATGGTACAAGACAGCTTTTCCTTGCCAATATCTCTCTTTTGCAAAGAGCTGCGCATTGGAAAATTCAGGGCTATGTCGTGTAGATGATGGCCTAACAGGAGGCTTTAAAATTTTCTTTCTAGTGTCCTTCGTTTGGGAGAAAAATGCAAAGGTACAAGACAGCTTTTCCTTGCCAATATCTCTCTTTTGCAAAGAGCTGCGCATTGGAAAATTCAGGGCTATGTCGTGTAGACGATGGCCTAACAGGAGGCTTTAAAATTTTCTTTCTAGTGTCCTTCGTTTGGGAGAAAAATGCAAAGGTACAAGACAGCTTTTCCTTGCCAATATCTCTCTTTTGCAAAGAGCTGCGCATTGGAAAATTCAGGGCTATGTCGTGTAGATGATGGCCTAACAGGAGGCTTTAAAATTTTCTTTCTAGTGTCCTTCGTTTGGGAGAAAAATGCAAAGGTACAAGACAGCTTTTCCTTGCCAATATCTCTATTTTGCAAAGAGCTACTCATTGGAAAATTCAGGGCTATGTCGTGTAGATGATGGCCTAACAGGAGGCTTTAAAATTTTCTTTCTAGTGACCTTCGTTTGGGAGAAAAATGCAAAGGTACAATACAGCTTTTCCTTGCCAATATCTCTCTTTTGCAAAGAGCTAGGCATTGGAAAATTCAGGGCTATACCGTGTAGATGAAGCACTAAACAGGAGGCTTTTAAATTTTCATTCTAGTGTCCTTCGTTTGGGAGAAAAATGCAAAGGTACAATACAGCTTTTCCTTGCCGATATCTCTCTTTTGCAAAGAGATAGGCATTGGAAAATTCAGGGCTATTACGTGTAGATGAAACACTAAAAGGAGGCTTTAAAATTTTCATTCTAGTGTCTTTCGTTTGGGAGAAAAATGCAAAAGTACAATGCAGCTTTTCCTTGCCGATATCTCTCTTTTGCAAAGAGATAGGCATTGGAAAATGCAGGGCTATAACGTGTAGATGAAGCACTAACAGGAGGCTTTAAAATTTTCATTCTAGTGTCTTTCGTTTGGGAGAAAAATGCAAAGGTACAATACAGCATTTCGTTGCCGATATCTCTCTTTTGCAAAGAGATAGGCATTGGAAAATTCAGGGCTATAACGTGTAGATGAAGCACTAACAGGAGGCTTTAAAATTTTCATTCTAGTGTCTTTCGTTTGGGAGAAAAATGCAAAGGTACAATACAGTTTTTCCTTGCCGATATCTCTCTTTTGCAAAGAGATAGGCATTGGAAAATTCAGGGCTATAACGTGTAGATGAAGCACTAACAGGAGGCTTTAAAATTTTCATTCTAGTGTCCTTCGTTTGGGAGAAAAATGCAAAGGTACAATACAGCTTTTCCTTGCCAATATCTCTCTTTTGCAAAGAGCTAGGCATTGGAAAATTCAGGGCTATACCGTGTAGATGAAGCACTAAACAGGAGGCTTTTAAATTTTCATTCTAGTGTCCTTCGTTTGGGAGAAAAATGCAAAGGTACAACACAGCTTTTCCTTGCCGATATCTCTCTTTTGCAAAGAGATAGGCATTGGAAAATTCAGGGCTATAACGTGTAGTTGAAGCACTAACAGGAGGCTTTAAAATTTTCATTCTAGTGTCTTTCGTTTGGGAGAAAAATGCAAAGGTACAATACAGTTTTTCCTTGCCGATATCTCTCTTTTGCAAAGAGATAGGCATTGGAAAATTCAGGGCTATAACGTGTAGATGAAGCACTAACAGGAGGCTTTAAAATTTTCATTCTAGTGTCTTTCGTTTGGGAGAAAAATGCAAAGGTACAATACAGCTTTTCCTTGCCAATATCTCTCTTTTGCAAAGAGCTAGGCATTGGAAAATTCAGGGCTATAACGTGTAGATGAAGCACTAACAGGAGGCTTTAAAATTTTCATTCTAGTGTCTTTCGTTTGGGAGAAAAATGCAAAAGTACAATGAAGCTTTTCCTTGCCGATATCTCTCTTTTGCAAAGAGATAGGCATTGGAAAATGCAGGGCTATAACGTGTAGATGAAGCACTAACAGTAGGCTTTAAAATTTTCATTCTAGTGTCTTTCGTTTGGGAGAAAAATGCAAAGGTACAATACAGCATTTCCTTGCCCATATCTCTCTTTTGCAAAGAGATAGGCATAGGAAAATTCAGGGCTATTACGTTTAGATGAAGCACTAACAGGAGGCTTTAAAATTTTCATTCTAGTGTCCTTCGTTTGGGAGAAAAATGCAATGGTACAAGACAGCTTTTCCTTGCCAATATCTCTCTTTTGCAAAGAGCTGCGCATTTGAAAATTCAGGGCTATGTCGTGTAGATGATGGCCTAACAGGAGGCTTTAAAATTTTCTTTCTAGTGTCCTTCGTTTGGGAGAAAAATGCAAAGGTACAAGACAGCTTTTCCTTGCCAATATCTCTCTTTTGCAAAGAGCTACGGATTGGAAAATTCAGGGCTATGTCGTGTAGATGATGGCCTAACAGGAGGCTTTAAAATTTTCTTTCTAGTGTCCTTCGTTTGGGAGAAACCAATATCTCTCTTTTGCAAAGAGCTACGCATTGGAAAATTCAGGGCTATGTCGTGTAGATGATGGCTTTAAAATTTTCTTTCTAGTGTCCTTCGTTTGGGAGAAAAATGCAAAGGTACAAGACAGCTTTTCCTTGCCAATATCTCTCTTTTGCAAAGAGCTACGCATTGGAAAATTCAGGGCTATGTCGTGTAGATGATGGCCTAACAGGAGGCTTTAAAATTTTCTTTCTAGTGTCCTTCGTTTGGGAGAAAAATGCAAAGGTACAAGACAGCTTTTCCTTGCCAATATCTCTCTTTTGCAAAGAGCTGCGCATTGGAAAATTCAGGGCTATGTCGTGTAGATGATGGCCTAACAGGAGGCTTTAAAATTTTCTTTCTAGTGTCCTTCGTTTGGGAGAAAAATGCAAAGGTACAAGACAGCTTTTCCTTGCCAATATCTCTATTTTGCAAAGAGCTAAGCATTGGAAAATTCAGGGCTATGTCGTGTAGATGATGGCCTAACAGGAGGCTTTAAAATTTTCTTTCTAGTGACCTTCGTTTGGGAGAAAAATGCAAAGGTACAAGACAGCTTTTCCTTGCCAATATCTCTCTTTTGCAAAGAGCTGCGCATTGGAAAATTCAGGGCTATGTCGTGTAGATGATGGCCTAACAGGAGGCTTTAAAATGTTCTTTCTAGTGTCCTTCGTTTGGGAGAAAAATGCAATGGTACAAGACAGCTTTTCCTTGCCAATATCTCTCTTTTGCAAAGAGCTGCGCATTGGAAAATTCAGGGCTATGTCGTGTAGATGATGGCCTAACAGGAGGCTTTAAAATTTTCTTTCTAGTGTCCTTCGTTTGGGAGAAAAATGCAAAGGTACAAGACAGCTTTTCCTTGCCAATATCTCTCTTTTGCAAAGAGCTACGCATTGGAAAATTCAGGGCTATGTCGTGTAGATGATGGCCTAACAGGTGGCTTTAAAATTTTCTTTCTAGTGTCCTTCGTTTGGGAGAAAAATGCAATGGTACAAGACAGCTTTTCCTTGCCAATATCTCTCTTTTGCAAAGAGCTGCGCATTGGAAAATTCAGGGCTATGTCGTGTAGATGATGGCCTAACAGGAGGCTTTAAAATTTTCTTTCTAGTGTCCTTCGTTTGGGAGAAAAATGCAAAGGTACAAGACAGCTTTTCCTTGCCAATATCTCTCTTTTGCAAAGAGCTACTCATTGGAAAATTCAGGGCTATGTCGTGTAGATGATGGCCTAACAGGAGGCTTTAAAATTTTCTTTCTAGTGACCTTCGTTTGGGAGAAAAATGCAAAGGTACAAGACAGCTTTTCCTTGCCAATATCTCTCTTTTGCAAAGAGCTGCGCATTGGAAAATTCAGGGCCATGTCGTGTAGATGATGGCCTAACAGGAGGCTTTAAAATTTTCTTTCTAGTGTCCTTCGTTTGGGAGAAAAATGCAATGGTACAAGACAGCTTTTCCTTGCCAATATCTCTCTTTTGCAAAGAGCTGCGCATTGGAAAATTCAGGGCTATGTCGTGTAGATTATGGCCTAACAGGAGGCTTTAAAATTTTCTTTCTAGTGACCTTCGTTTGGGAGAAAAATGCAAAGGTACAAGACAGCTTTTCCTTGCCAATATCTCTCTTTTGCAAAGAGCTGCGAATTGGAAAATTCAGGGCTATGTCGTGTAGATGATGGCCTAACAGGAGGCTTTAAAATTTTCATTCTAGTGTCTTTCGTTTGGGAGAAAAATGCAAAAGTACAATGCTGCTTTTCCTTGCCGATATCTCTCTTTTGCAAAGAGATAGGCATTGGAAAATGCAGGGCTATAACGTGTAGATGAAGCACTAACAGGAGGCTTTAAAATTTTCATTCTAGTGTCTTTCGTTTGGGAGAAAAATGCAAAGGTACAATACAGCTTTTCCTTGCCGATATCTCTCTTTTGCAAAGAGATAGGCATTGGAAAATTCAGGGCTATAACGTGTAGATGAAGCACTAACAGGAGGCTTTAAAATTTTCATTCTAGTGTCCTTCGTTTGGGAGAAAAATGCAAAGGTACAATACAGCTTTTCCTTGCCAATATATCTCTTTTGCAAAGAGATAGGCATTGGAAAATTCAGGGCTATAACGTGTAGATGAAGCACTAACAGGAGGCTTTAAAATTTTCATTCTAGTGTCTTTCGTTTGGGAGAAAAATGCAAAGGTACAAGACAGCTTTTCCTTGCCAATATCTCTCTTTTGCAAAGAGCTGCGCATTGGAAAATTCAGGGCTATGTCGTGTAGATGATGGCCTAACAGGAGGCTTTAAAATGTTCTTTCTAGTGTCCTTCGTTTTGGAGAAAAATGCAATGGTACAAGACAGCTTTTCCTTGCCAATATCTCTCTTTTGCAAAGAGCTGTGCATTGGAAAATTCAGGGCTATGTCGGTGTAGATGATGGCCTAACAGGAGGCTTTAAAATTTTCTTTCTAGTGTCCTTCGTTTGGGAGAAAAATGCAATGGTACAAGACAGCTTTTCCTTGCCAATATCTCTTTTGCAAAGAGCTACTCATTGGAAAATTCAGGGCTATGTCGTGTAGATGATGGCCTAACAGGAGGCTTTAAAATTTTCTTTCTAGTGACCTTCGTTTGGGAGAAAAATGCAAAGGTACAAGACAGCTTTTCCTTGCCAATATCTCTCTTTTGCAAAGAGCTGCGCATTGGAAAATTCAGGGCTATGTCGTGTAGATGATGGCCTAACAGGAGGCTTTAAAATTTTCTTTCTAGTGACCTTCGTTTGGGAGAAAAATGCAAAGGTACAAGACAGCTTTTCCTTGCCAATATCTCTCTTTTGCAAAGAGCTACGCATTGGAAAATTCAGGGCTATGTCGTGTAGATGATGGCCTAACAGGAGGCTTTAAAATTTTCTTTCTAGTGTCCTTCGTTTGGGAGAAAAATGCAAAGGTACAAGACAGCTTTTCCTTGCCAATATCTCTATTTTGCAAAGAGCTACGCATTGGAAAATTCAGGGCTATGTCGTGTAGATGATGGCCTAACAGGAGGCTTTAAAATTTTCTTTCTAGTGACCTTCGTTTGGGAGAAAAATGCAAAGGTACAAGACAGCTTTTCCTTGCCAATATCTCTCTTTTGCAAAGAGCTGCGCATTGGAAAATTCAGGGCTATGTCGTGTAGATGATGGCCTAACAGGAGGCTTTAAAATGTTCTTTCTAGTGTCCTTCGTTTGGGAGAAAAATGCAATGGTACAAGACAGCTTTTCCTTGCCAATATCTCTCTTTTGCAAAGAGCTGCGCATTGGAAAATTCAGGGCTATGTCGTGTAGATTATGGCCTAACAGGAGGCTTTAAAATTTTCTTTCTAGTGACCTTCGTTTGGGAGAAAAATGCAAAGGTACAAGACAGCTTTTCCTTGCCAATATCTCTCTTTTGCAAAGAGCTGCGAATTGGAAAATTCAGGGCTATGTCGTGTAGATGATGGCCTAACAGGAGGCTTTAAAATTTTCATTCTAGTGTCTTTCGTTTGGGAGAAAAATGCAAAAGTACAATGCTGCTTTTCCTTGCCGATATCTCTCTTTTGCAAAGAGATAGGCATTGGAAAATGCAGGGCTATAACGTGTAGATGAAGCACTAACAGGAGGCTTTAAAATTTTCATTCTAGTGTCTTTCGTTTGGGAGAAAAATGCAAAGGTACAATACAGCTTTTCCTTGCCGATATCTCTCTTTTGCAAAGAGATAGGCATTGGAAAATTCAGGGCTATAACGTGTAGATGAAGCACTAACAGGAGGCTTTAAAATTTTCATTCTAGTGTCCTTCGTTTGGGAGAAAAATGCAAAGGTACAATACAGCTTTTCCTTGCCAATATATCTCTTTTGCAAAGAGATAGGCATTGGAAAATTCAGGGCTATAACGTGTAGATGAAGCACTAACAGGAGGCTTTAAAATTTTCATTCTAGTGTCTTTCGTTTGGGAGAAAAATGCAAAGGTACAAGACAGCTTTTCCTTGCCAATATCTCTCTTTTGCAAAGAGCTGCGCATTGGAAAATTCAGGGCTATGTCGTGTAGATGATGGCCTAACAGGAGGCTTTAAAATGTTCTTTCTAGTGTCCTTCGTTTGGGAGAAAAATGCAATGGTACAAGACAGCTTTTCCTTGCCAATATCTCTCTTTTGCAAAGAGCTGTGCATTGGAAAATTCAGGGCTATGTCGGTGTAGATGATGGCCTAACAGGAGGCTTTAAAATTTTCTTTCTAGTGTCCTTCGTTTGGGAGAAAAATGCAATGGTACAAGACAGCTTTTCCTTGCCAATATCTCTTTTGCAAAGAGCTACTCATTGGAAAATTCAGGGCTATGTCGTGTAGATGATGGCCTAACAGGAGGCTTTAAAATTTTCTTTCTAGTGACCTTCGTTTGGGAGAAAAATGCAAAGGTACAAGACAGCTTTTCCTTGCCAATATCTCTCTTTTGCAAAGAGCTGCGCATTGGAAAATTCAGGGCTATGTCGTGTAGATGATGGCCTAACAGGAGGCTTTAAAATTTTCTTTCTAGTGACCTTCGTTTGGGAGAAAAATGCAAAGGTACAAGACAGCTTTTCCTTGCCAATATCTCTCTTTTGCAAAGAGCTACGCATTGGAAAATTCAGGGCTATGTCGTGTAGATGATGGCCTAACAGGAGGCTTTAAAATTTTCTTTCTAGTGTCCTTCGTTTGGGAGAAAAATGCAAAGGTACAAGACAGCTTTTCCTTGCCAATATCTCTATTTTGCAAAGAGCTACGCATTGGAAAATTCAGGGCTATGTCGTGTAGATGATGGCCTAACAGGAGGCTTTAAAATTTTCTTTCTAGTGACCTTCGTTTGGGAGAAAAATGCAAAGGTACAAGACAGCTTTTCCTTGCCAATATCTCTCTTTTGCAAAGAGCTGCGCATTGGAAAATTCAGGGCTATGTCGTGTAGATGATGGCCTAACAGGAGGCTTTAAAATGTTCTTTCTAGTGTCCTTCGTTTGGGAGAAAAATGCAATGGTACAAGACAGCTTTTCCTTGCCAATATCTCTCTTTTGCAAAGAGCTGCGCATTGGAAAATTCAGGGCTATGTCGTGTAGATGATGGCCTAACAGGAGGCTTTAAAATTTTCTTTCTAGTGTCCTTCGTTTGGGAGAAAAATGCAAAGGTACAAGACAGCTTTTCCTTGCCAATATCTCTCTTTTGCAAAGAGCTACGCATTGGAAAATTCAGGGCTATGTCGTGTAGATGATGGCCTAACAGGAGGCTTTAAAATTTTCTTTCTAGTGTCCTTCGTTTGGGAGAAAAATGCAATGGTACAAGACAGCTTTTCCTTGCCAATATCTCTCTTTTGCAAAGAGCTGCGCATTGGAAAATTCAGGGCTATGTCGTGTAGATGATGGCCTAACAGGAGGCTTTAAAATTTTCTTTCTAGTGTCCTTCGTTTGGGAGAAAAATGCAAAGGTACAAGACAGCTTTTCCTTGCCAATATCTCTCTTTTGCAAAGAGCTGCGCATTGGAAAATTCAGGGCTATGTCGTGTAGATGATGGCCTAACAGGAGGCTTTAAAATGTTCTTTCTAGTGTCCTTCGTTTGGGAGAAAACTGCAATGGTACATGACAGCTTTTCCTTGCCAATATCTCTCTTTTGCAAAGAGCTGCGCATTGGAAAATGCAGGGCTATGTCGTGTAGATGATGGCCTAACAGGAGGCTTTAAAATTTTCTTTCTAGTGTCCTTCGTTTGGGAGAAAAATGCAAAGGTACAAGACAGCTTTTCCTTGCGAATATCTCTCTTTTGCAAAGAGCTACTCATTGGAAAATTCAGGGCTATGTCGTGTAGATGATGGCCTAACAGGAGGCTTTAAAATTTTCTTTCTAGTGACCTTCGTTTGGGAGAAAAATGCAAAGGTACAAGACAGCTTTTCCTTGCCAATATCTCTCTTTTGCAAAGAGCTGCGCATTGGAAAATTCAGGGCTATGTCGTGTAGATGATGGCCTAACAGGAGGCTTTAAAATTTTCTTTCTAGTGTCCTTCGTTTGGGAGAAAAATGCAATGGTACAAGACAGCTTTTCCTTGCCAATATCTCTCTTTTGCAAAGAGCTGCGCATTGGAAAATTCAGGGCTATGTCGTGTAGATGATGGCCTAACAGGAGGCTTTAAAATTTTCATTCTAGTGTCTTTCGTTTGGGAGAAAAATGCAAAAGTACAATGCTGCTTTTCCTTGCCGATATCTCTCTTTTGCAAAGAGATAGGCATTGGAAAATGCAGGGCTATAACGTGTAGATGAAGCACTAACAGGAGGCTTTAAAATTTTCATTCTAGTGTCTTTCGTTTGGGAGAAAAATGCAAAGGTACAATACAGCTTTTCCTTGCCGATATCTCTCTTTTGCAAAGAGATAGGCATTGGAAAATTCAGGGCTATAACGTGTAGATGAAGCACTAACAGGAGGCTTTAAAATTTTCATTCTAGTGTCCTTCGTTTGGGAGAAAAATGCAAAGGTACAATACAGCTTTTCCTTGCCAATATATCTCTTTTGCAAAGAGATAGGCATTGGAAAATTCAGGGCTATAACGTGTAGATGAAGCACTAACAGGAGGCTTTAAAATTTTCATTCTAGTGTCTTTCGTTTGGGAGAAAAATGCAAAGGTACAAGACAGCTTTTCCTTGCCAATATCTCTCTTTTGCAAAGAGCTGCGCATTGGAAAATTCAGGGCTATGTCGTGTAGATGATGGCCTAACAGGAGGCTTTAAAATGTTCTTTCTAGTGTCCTTCGTTTGGGAGAAAAATGCAATGGTACAAGACAGCTTTTCCTTGCCAATATCTCTCTTTTGCAAAGAGCTGTGCATTGGAAAATTCAGGGCTATGTCGGTGTAGATGATGGCCTAACAGGAGGCTTTAAAATTTTCTTTCTAGTGTCCTTCGTTTGGGAGAAAAATGCAATGGTACAAGACAGCTTTTCCTTGCCAATATCTCTTTTGCAAAGAGCTACTCATTGGAAAATTCAGGGCTATGTCGTGTAGATGATGGCCTAACAGGAGGCTTTAAAATTTTCTTTCTAGTGACCTTCGTTTGGGAGAAAAATGCAAAGGTACAAGACAGCTTTTCCTTGCCAATATCTCTCTTTTGCAAAGAGCTGCGCATTGGAAAATTCAGGGCTATGTCGTGTAGATGATGGCCTAACAGGAGGCTTTAAAATTTTCTTTCTAGTGACCTTCGTTTGGGAGAAAAATGCAAAGGTACAAGACAGCTTTTCCTTGCCAATATCTCTCTTTTGCAAAGAGCTACGCATTGGAAAATTCAGGGCTATGTCGTGTAGATGATGGCCTAACAGGAGGCTTTAAAATTTTCTTTCTAGTGTCCTTCGTTTGGGAGAAAAATGCAAAGGTACAAGACAGCTTTTCCTTGCCAATATCTCTATTTTGCAAAGAGCTACGCATTGGAAAATTCAGGGCTATGTCGTGTAGATGATGGCCTAACAGGAGGCTTTAAAATTTTCTTTCTAGTGACCTTCGTTTGGGAGAAAAATGCAAAGGTACAAGACAGCTTTTCCTTGCCAATATCTCTCTTTTGCAAAGAGCTGCGCATTGGAAAATTCAGGGCTATGTCGTGTAGATGATGGCCTAACAGGAGGCTTTAAAATGTTCTTTCTAGTGTCCTTCGTTTGGGAGAAAAATGCAATGGTACAAGACAGCTTTTCCTTGCCAATATCTCTCTTTTGCAAAGAGCTGCGCATTGGAAAATTCAGGGCTATGTCGTGTAGATGATGGCCTAACAGGAGGCTTTAAAATTTTCTTTCTAGTGTCCTTCGTTTGGGAGAAAAATGCAAAGGTACAAGACAGCTTTTCCTTGCCAATATCTCTCTTTTGCAAAGAGCTACGCATTGGAAAATTCAGGGCTATGTCGTGTAGATGATGGCCTAACAGGAGGCTTTAAAATTTTCTTTCTAGTGTCCTTCGTTTGGGAGAAAAATGCAATGGTACAAGACAGCTTTTCCTTGCCAATATCTCTCTTTTGCAAAGAGCTGCGCATTGGAAAATTCAGGGCTATGTCGTGTAGATGATGGCCTAACAGGAGGCTTTAAAATTTTCTTTCTAGTGTCCTTCGTTTGGGAGAAAAATGCAAAGGTACAAGACAGCTTTTCCTTGCCAATATCTCTCTTTTGCAAAGAGCTGCGCATTGGAAAATTCAGGGCTATGTCGTGTAGATGATGGCCTAACAGGAGGCTTTAAAATGTTCTTTCTAGTGTCCTTCGTTTGGGAGAAAACTGCAATGGTACATGACAGCTTTTCCTTGCCAATATCTCTCTTTTGCAAAGAGCTGCGCATTGGAAAATGCAGGGCTATGTCGTGTAGATGATGGCCTAACAGGAGGCTTTAAAATTTTCTTTCTAGTGTCCTTCGTTTGGGAGAAAAATGCAAAGGTACAAGACAGCTTTTCCTTGCGAATATCTCTCTTTTGCAAAGAGCTACTCATTGGAAAATTCAGGGCTATGTCGTGTAGATGATGGCCTAACAGGAGGCTTTAAAATTTTCTTTCTAGTGACCTTCGTTTGGGAGAAAAATGCAAAGGTACAAGACAGCTTTTCCTTGCCAATATCTCTCTTTTGCAAAGAGCTGCGCATTGGAAAATTCAGGGCTATGTCGTGTAGATGATGGCCTAACAGGAGGCTTTAAAATTTTCTTTCTAGTGTCCTTCGTTTGGGAGAAAAATGCAATGGTACAAGACAGCTTTTCCTTGCCAATATCTCTCTTTTGCAAAGAGCTGCGCATTGGAAAATTCAGGGCTATGTCGTGTAGATGATGGCCTAACAGGAGGCTTTAAAATTTTCTTTCTAGTGTCCTTCGTTTGGGAGAAAAATGCAAAGGTACAAGACAGCTTTTCCTTGCCAATATCTCTCTTTTGCAAAGAGCTACTCATTGGAAAATTCAGGGCTATGTCGTGTAGATGACGGCCTAACAGGAGGCTTTAAAATTTTCTTTCTAGTGACCTTCGTTTGGGAGAAAAATGCAAAGGTACAAGACAGCTTTTCCTTGCCAATATCTCTCTTTTGCAAAGAGCTGCGCATTGGAAAATTCAGGGCTATGTCGTGTAGATGATGGCCTAACAGGAGGCTTTAAAATTTTCTTTCTAGTGTCCTTCATTTGGGAGAAAAATGCAATGGTACAAGACAGCTTTTCCTTGCCAATATCTCTCTTTTGCAAAGAGCTGCGCATTGGAAAATTCAGGGCTATGTCGTGTAGATTATGGCCTAACAGGAGGCTTTAAAATTTTCTTTCTAGTGACCTTCGTTTGGGAGAAAAATGTAAAGGTACAAGACAGCTTTTCCTTGCCAATATCTCTCTTTTGCAAAGAGCTGCGCATTGGAAAATTCAGGGCTATGTCGTGTAGATGATGGCCTAACAGGAGGCTTTAAAATTTTCATTCTAGTGTCTTTCGTTTGGGAGAAAAATGCAAAAGTACAATGCTGCTTTTCCTTGCCGATATCTCTCTTTTGCAAAGAGATAGGCATTGGAAAATGCAGGGCTATAACGTGTAGATGAAGCACTAACAGGAGGCTTTAAAATTTTCATTCTAGTGTCCTTCGTTTGGGAGAAAAATGCAAAGGTACAAGACAGCTTTTCCTTGCCAATATCTCTCTTTTGCAAAGAGCTACTCATTGGAAAATTCAGGGCTATGTCGTGTAGATGACGGCCTAACAGGAGGCTTTAAAATTTTCTTTCTAGTGACCTTCGTTTGGGAGAAAAATGCAAAGGTACAAGACAGCTTTTCCTTGCCAATATCTCTCTTTTGCAAAGAGCTGCGCATTGGAAAATTCAGGGCTATGTCGTGTAGATGATGGCCTAACAGGAGGCTTTAAAATTTTCTTTCTAGTGTCCTTCATTTGGGAGAAAAATGCAATGGTACAAGACAGCTTTTCCTTGCCAATATCTCTCTTTTGCAAAGAGCTGCGCATTGGAAAATTCAGGGCTATGTCGTGTAGATGATGGCCTAACAGGAGGCTTTAAAATTTTCTTTCTAGTGTCCTTCATTTGGGAGAAAAATGCAATGGTACAATACAGCTTTTCCTTGCCAATATCTCTCTTTTGCAAAGAGCTACGGATTGGAAAATTCAGGGCTATGTCGTGTAGATGATGGCCTAACAGGAGGCTTTAAAATTTTCTTTCTAGTGTCCTTCGTTTGGGAGAAAAATGCAAAGGTACAAGACAGCTTTTCCTTGCCAATATCTCTCTTTTGCAAAGAGCTACGCATTGGAAAATTCAGGGCTATGTCGTGTAGATGATGGCCTAACAGGAGGCTTTAAAATTTTCTTTCTAGTGTCCTTCGTTTGGGAGAAAAATGCAATGGTACAAGACAGCTTTTCCTTGCCAATATCTCTCTTTTGCAAAGAGCTGCGCATTGGAAAATTCAGGGCTATGTCGTGTAGATGATGGCCTAACAGGAGGCTTTAAAATTTTCTTTCTAGTGTCCTTCGTTTGGGAGAAAAATGCAAAGGTACAAGACAGCTTTTCCTTGCCAATATCTCTCTTTTGCAAAGAGCTACGCATTGGAAAATTCAGGGCTATGTCGTGTAGATGATGGCCTAACAGGAGGCTTTAAAATTTTCTTTCTAGTGTCCTTCGTTTGGGAGAAAAATGCAAAGGTACAAGACAGCTTTTCCTTGCCGATATCTCTCTTTTGCAAAGAGATAGGCATTGGAAAATTCTGGGCTATAACGTGTAGATGAAGCACTAACAGGAGGCTTTAAAATTTTCATTCTAGTGTCCTTCTTTTGGGAGAAAAATGCAAAGGTACAATACAGCTTTTCCTTGCCGATATCTCTCTTTTGCAAAGAGATAGGCATTGGAAAATTCAGGGCTATAACGTGTAGATGAAGCACTAATAGGAGGCTTTAAAATTTTCATTCTAGTGTCCTTCGTTTGGGAGAAAAATGCAAAGGTACAATACAGCTTTTCCTTGCCGATATCTCTCTTTTGCAAAGAGCTAGGCATTGGAAAATTCAGGGCATTAACGTGTAGATGAAGCACTAACAGTAGGCTTTAAAATTTTCATTCTAGTGTCTTTCGTTTGGGAGAAAAATGCACAGGTACAATGCTGCTTTTCCTTGCCGATATCTCTCTTTTGCAAAGAGATAGGCATTGGAAAATGCAGGGCTATAACGTGTAGATGAAGCACTAACAAGAGGCTTTAAAATTTTCATTCTAGTGTCTTTCGTTTGGGAGAAAAATGCAAAGGTACAATACAGCATTTCCTTGCCGATAGCTCTCTTTTGCAAAGAGATAGGCATTGGAAAATTCAGGGCTATAACGTGTAGATGAAGCACTAACAGGAGGCTTTAAAGTTTTCATTCTAGTGTCTTTCGTTTGGGAGAAAAATGCAAAGGTACAATACAGCTTTTCCTTGCCGATATCTCTCTTTTGCAAAGAGATAGGCATTGGTAAATTCAGGGCTATAACGTGTAGATGAAGCACTAATAGGAGGCTTTAAAATTTTCATTCTAGTGTCTTTCGTTTGGGAGAAAAATGCAAAGGTACAATACAGCTTTTCCTTGCCGATATCTCTCTTTTGCAAAGAGATAGGCATTGGAAAATTCAGGGCTATAACGTGTAGATGAAGCACTAACAGGAGGCTTTAAAATTTTCATTCTAGTGTCCTTCGTTTGGGAGAAAACTGCAAAGGTACAATACAGCTTTTCCTTGCCGATATCTCTCTTTTGCAAAGAGATAGGCATTGGTAAATTCAGGGCTATAACGTGTAGATGAAGCACTAATAGGAGGCTTTAAAATTTTCATTCTAGTGTCCTTCGTTTGGGAGAAAAATGCAAAGGTACAATACAGCTTTTCCTTGCCAATATCTCTCTTTTGCAAAGAGATAGGCATTGGAAAATTCAGGGCTATAACGTGTAGATGAAGCACTAACAGGAGGCTTTAAAATTTTCATTCTAGTGTATTTCGTTTGGGAGAAAAATGCAAAGGTACAATACCGCTTTTCCTTGCCGATATCTCTCTTTTGCAAAGAGCTAGGCATTGGAAAATTCAGGTCTATAACGTGTAGATGAAGCACTAATAGGAGGCTTTAAAATGTTCAATCTAGTGTCCTTCGTTTGGGAGAAAAATGCAAAGGTGCAAGACAGCTTTTCCTTGCCAATATCTCTCTTTTGCAAAGAGCTAGGCATTGGAAAATTCAGGGCTATAACGTGTAGATGAAGCACTAACAGGAGGCTTTAAAATTTTCATTCTAGTGTCTTTCGTTTGGGAGAAAAATGCAAAAGTACAATGCTGCTTTTCCTTGCCAATATCTCTCTTTTGCAAAGAGATAAGCATTGGAAAATTCAGGGCTATAACGTGTAGATGAAGCACTAACAGGAGGCTTTAAAATTTTCATTCTAGTGTCTTTCGTTTGGGAGAAAAATGCAAAGGTACAATACAGCATTTCCTTGCCGATATCTCTCTTTTGCAAAGAGATAGGCATTGGAAAATTCAGGGCTATAACGTGTAGATGAAGCACTAACAGGAGGCTTTAAAATTTTCATTCTAGTGTCTTTCGTTTGGGAGAAAAATGCAAAGGTACAATACAGCTTTTCCTTGCCGATATCTCTCTTTTGCAAAGAGATAGGCATTGGTAAATTCAGGGCTATAACGTGTAGATGAAGCACTAATAGGAGGCTTTAAAATTTTCATTCTAGTGTCTTTCGTTTGGGAGAAAAATGCAAAGGTACAATACAGCTTTTCCTTGCCGATATCTCTCTTTTGCAAAGAGATAGGCATTGGAAAATTCAGGGCTATAACGTGTAGATGAAGCACTAACAGGAGGCTTTAAAATTTTCATTCTAGTGTCCTTCGTTTGGGAGAAAACTGCAAAGGTACAATACAGCTTTTCCTTGCCGATATCTCTCTTTTGCAAAGAGATAGGCATTGGTAAATTCAGGGCTATAACGTGTAGATGAAGCACTAATAGGAGGCTTTAAAATTTTCATTCTAGTGTCCTTCGTTTGGGAGAAAAATGCAAAGGTACAATACAGCTTTTCCTTGCCGATATCTCTCTTTTGCAAAGAGATAGGCATTGGAAAATTCAGGGCTATAACGTGTAGATGAAGCACTAACAGGAGGCTTTAAAATTTTCATTCTAGTGTATTTCGTTTGGGAGAAAAATGCAAAGGTACAATACCGCTTTTCCTTGCCGATATCTCTCTTTTGCAAAGAGCTAGGCATTGGAAAATTCAGGGCTATAACGTGTAGATGAAGCACTAATAGGAGGCTTTAAAATGTTCAATCTAGTGTCCTTCGTTTGGGAGAAAAATGCAAAGGTACAATACAGCTTTTCCTTGCCAATATCTCTCTTTTGCAAAGAGCTAGGCATTGGAAAATTCAGGGCTATAACGTGTAGATGAAGCACTAACAGGAGGCTTTAAAATTTTCATTCTAGTGTCTTTCGTTTGGGAGAAAAATGCAAAAGTACAATGCTGCTTTTCCTTGCCAATATCTCTCTTTTGCAAAGAGATAAGCATTGGAAAATTCAGGGCTATAACGTGTAGATGAAGCACTAACAGGAGGCTTTAAAATTTTCATTCTAGTGTCTTTCGTTTGGGAGAAAAATGCAAAGGTACAATACAGCTTTTCCTTGCCAATATCTCTCTTTTGCAAAGAGCTAGGCATTGGAAAATGCAGGGCTATAACGTGTAGATGAAGCACTAACAGGAGGCTTTACAATTTTCATTCTAGTGTCTTTCGTTTGGGAGAAAAATGCAAAGGTACAATGCTGCTTTTCCTTGCCGATATCTCTCTTTTGCAAAGAGATTGGCATTGGAAAATGCAGGGCTATAACGTGTAGATGAAGCACTAACAGGAGGCTTTAAAATTTTCATTCTAGTGTCTTTCGTTTGGGAGAAAAATGCAAAGGTACAATACAGCTTTTCCTTGCCGATATCTCTCTTTTGCAAAGAGATAGGCATTGGAAAATTCAGGGCTATAACGTGTAGATGAAGCACTAACAGGAGGCTTTAAAATTTTCATTCTAGTGTCTTTCGTTTGGGAGAAAAATGCAAAGGTACAATACAGCTTTTCCTTGCCGATATCTCTCTTTTGCAAAGAGATAGGCATTGGAAAATTCAGGGCTATAACGTGTAGATGAAGCACTAACAGGGGGCTTTAAAATTTTCATTCTAGTGTCCTTCGTTTGGGAGAAAACTGCAAAGGTACAATACAGCTTTTCCTTGCCGATAGCTCTCTTTTGCAAAGAGATAGGCATTGAAAAATTCAGGGCTATAACGTGTAGATGAAGCACTAATAGGAGGCTTTAAAATTTTCATTCTAGTGTCCTTCGTTTGGGAGAAAAATGCAAAGGTACAATACAGCAGGGCCGGCTCGAGGCATGTTCGACTCGAGCGGCCGCGCAGGGCGCCACCCTTAATGGGCGCCGTGCGCTGGCGCCGCCATGTCGGAGCCTGGAGCCGGCCCTGATCTCCCCTGCTGTCCTCCGAGTCCCGGCTGGCACTGTGCGCTATGCGGCGCCGGCGTCTGATGTCAGACACCGGCGCTGCACAGACAGCGGGCGCGCACAGCAGCACTCACCCTCCCTCGGCAGCACAGCAGCACTCACCCTCCCTCGGCCTCGGCACAGCAGGTACTGGGGGCACATGTGGCACTGTGGGGGGCATTTATCTGGCACTGTGGGGGCACTGGGGGGCATTCATTTATCTGGCACTGTGGGGGGGGGGGGGACATTTATCTGTGCACTGTGAGGGGGCATGTACTGTATCTGGCACTGTGGGGGCATGTATGTATCTGGCACTGTGGGGGCATTTCTGTATCTGGCACTGGGGGGGTATATCTGCACTGTGGGGGCACTTATTTATCTGGCACTGGGGGCATTTATTTATCTGGCACTGGGGGCAATTATTTATCTGGCACTGTGGGGGCATTTATTTATCTGGCACTGGGGGGGCATATCGGCACTGTGGGGGTATTTATGTATCTGGCAGTGCCAGCTACACGCGACATGCTCCCCAGCAGTGCCAGCTACACGCGACATGCTCCCCAGCAGTGCCAGCTACACGCGACATGCTCCCCAGCAGTGCCAGCTACACGTGACATGCCCCCCCCAGCAGTGCCAGCTACACGTGACATGCCCCCCAGCAGTGCCAGCTACATAAATGGCCACACAGTGCCAGATATGCACCCACAGTGCCATATATAAAAATGCCCCCACAGTGCCAGATATGCCCCCAAAGGGCCAGATACATAAATGCCCCCAGTGCCAGATACATAAATGCCCACACATTGCCAGATGCATAAATGCCCCCAGTGCCAGATGCATAAGTGCCCACACAGTGCCAGATGCATTATTGCCCCTCACAGTGTCAGATACATTAATGCCCCCAGTGCCAGATATGCCCCCACAGTGCCAGATACATTAATGCCCCCAGTGCCAGATATGTCCCCACAGTACCAGATAAATAAATGCCCCCCACAGTGCCAGATAAATAAATGCCCCCACAGTGCCAGATAAATAAATGCCCCCAGTGCCAGATAAATAAGTGCCCCCACAGTGCAGATATACCCCCACAGTGCCAGATACATAAATACCCCCACAGTGCCGATATGCCCTCCCAGTGCCAGATACAGAAATGCCCCCACAGTGCCAGATACATACATGCCCCCACAGTGCAGATACATAAATGCCCCCACAGCGCAGATACATAAATGCCCCCACAGCGCAGATATGCCCCCACAGTGCCAGAAATGCCCCCACAGTGCCAGATATATGCCCCCACAGTGCCAGATAAATAAATGCCCCCAGTGCCAGATAAATAAGTGCCCCCACAGTGCCAGATAAATAAATGCCCCCAGTGCCAGATAAATGAATGCCCCCCAGTGCCAGATAAATAAGTGCCCCCACAGTGCAGCACTGAAGATAGAGCAGAATTGAGGACACGTCAACAATTTCTGCCGAAGGTGGTTCATCTTTCCACATGGTGCCTTTGGCCACTGACACCTTCGTTGAGTCAAAGTCTCTGGCTGTGGTCAGAACTTTGAAAATTTATGTCACCAGAACGGTTCAGATTAGGAAAACAGAGGCTCTGTTTGTCCTGTATGCTCCCAACAGGATTGGGTGTCCTGCTTCCATGTAGACCATTATGCGCTGGATCTGTGGTAAGATTCAGCATGCTCATTCCATGGCAGGATTGCCGTTACTGAATTAGGTGAAGACCCATTCTACTAGAAAGGTGGGTTCATCCTGGGCAGCTGGTCGGGGAGTCTCGGCATTGCAACTTTGCCGAGCAGCTATTAAGTAAACACTTTTGCTAAGTTTTACAAGTTTGATACCTTGGCTGATGATAACCTCAAGTTGGGTCATTCGACTGCAGAGTCGTACGCACTCTCCCACCCGTTCAAGAGCTTTGGTATAACCCCATGGTTCTTAATGTGACCCCAGCATCCTCTAGGTCGTATGAGAAAATAGGATTTTAATACCTACCGGTAAATCCTTTTCTCTTAGTCCGTAGAGGTCCATACTGTCCATACCGTCCCAGTCCATACTGTGTCTGCAGTTATTACTTGTGGTTATACACATGTTATTTTATGGTTCTGGTCAGCTTTTTGCTGCAATTGTTCATGCCGTTGGCTTGTGTTCTGTTGAATGCCACGTTCTGCGGCATGCTTAAGGTGTGAGCTGGTAAGATGCTCACCTTAGTTTAACAATAAATCCTTTCCTCGAAATGTCCGTCTCCCTGGGCACAGTTCCTATAACTGGAGTCTGGAGGAGGGGCATAGAGGGAGGAGCCAGTTCACACCCTTTGAAAGTCTTAAAGTGCCCATGTCTCTTGCGGATCCCGTCTATACCCCATGGTTCTTAATGTGACCCCAGCATCCTCTACGGACTAAGAGAAAAGGATGCCCTTGCGCACTATCCTGACTTCTCCTCCCGTCTGCTTACTTTGTGCCTTCCAACGCACAATGCGAACTACAGGTGGTGCTGCAGGGCCCACACCCTTTTACTTGCCTTACAGAACAGCTCTGGAGCTGTTACAGTGCCCAGCTGCTGCAAGAAATCAGCTTGAATGCTTCAGGGGATGGGGCATGGCCAACATGAGCCCCACACCAAAGGAGGGTGGGGGTGTTTAATGCGAACTAGGGGTCATCCAAGCACCGCAAAAGGCCGCCATGCCCTGCATGCCCCTTTTCTCTTTTCATATGCAGATGAGGGTTCCAGCCAACTTTGGCCCACATCTTGGATGACATCACCGTATGCAAATCCGTCTTCTGCAGACCTTCCCCCAGGAATGCTTGTACTAGTTGTTGCATATGGTTTGATATTTGATGGTGCTTCAATATTAGGCAGCCTTCCACCCTCCCATGTTCATCTGAACAGATGTGGTCTCCCTGCAGTTGTTGTCCCCAGACGAGAGTTCCCTTGTGCGTCCTCAGTTGAATCTCCTTAACTTGACGGGGGAGGGGCTGCCCGAGCAGCCACCCTCCCCAGCCCTATCCCAACTCATACTTATTTTGCATATGAGATCTCTTGATCATGAAGATTGTTCTCACAGGGTGAGGTTCATCCATTATATTTTAAAATAGGAAGGTACAAATTACATATTTGAATTGCATCTATGTGCTGGATTCAAATGTCCCCCCCCCCTTCCTTTCTCAATTGTGCCCGTCAGCAGCTATTCTAAGGTTGCTGCCAATGGGTGTGACACATTAATTTCTTCTGTGGGGTACACTGGACTCCACAAGGATTCACATTGGGGTGTAGAGTAGGATCTTGATCTGAGGCACCAACCGGCTCAAAGCTTTTGACTGTTCCCAAGATGCTCAGCGCATCCTCCTCTATAACCCCGCTTCCATGAACAGGGAGCTCAGTTTGTAGTTGGTGCCTTCAGTAGCAGGCCACTTAACAGGGGCCTGCCTCAGGCAGCCTATTCTTAGCTATTAATTTTGACAAGAAAAGAAGAACTTGTTTTATGAGAATCTACAAGGGCTGCAGCAGGCTAGGTCTAATAGACATCTTTACTGCAGCTTCATCACTCCCAGCGGCGCTGTATACTCCCGTGCCCTGGTTGCTGGGTCACTGCAGCGGAGGCTCCAGTTTCTTCCTAAGGTCAGTCACACACACACCGCCCTTCCGGATCACGAGGCCGCTGATGAAGGGGAGCGTGGCCGTAGGGGGTGGACCGTGTGCGCACTGGCGTGGACACTGATTACTGGGCAGCCGCTCCACTAGCCACCAGGTACAGTTAAGGAGCACAGGTCTGGGAGTTTTACTCCTATATTAACCCAATTTTGTACTGCCCGCAGCGCATTGTGATAGGTAATAGGGCCTGATTCAGGTTGGAATGCAATCACAATAAGCGATCCAACTGCAAAAATTGCTAACAGCATACGCATGTGCCTGCATTTTCTGCGGCACCCCGCAGAGAATGCGATCGCCTCTGCCTGTCAATCGGGGCGGGGGGGGGGAGAGGGGGGTCAGCAACACTCCATTTCCAAGTCAGGGATGGAGCGGTGCGGGGGCAAGGCTTCAAAATGGGGTCTGCAACGGAGGAGACACAGGGGGCGTGGTCACAGCGGCTGTATGACATCACATTCAGCCGCTGTGATCACAAAAATGGTGGCGGCTTCCTGCGCGCACATACAGTTTGCACCAGCAGGAGGCTACACCATTTTTTATGATCACGCTGAACTGCAGTGCGACTGCAATTACAGCATGGTCAAGAATGGAGGCGTCATGCTGGGTGGCCATGCCCTGTCACTGTGCAGGAGCCAGCACCGCACACACACTAGTCCCCGGGTGCAGCCCCCAACCCCCGGGACACCCGGAGCAACAAAATGTAGATTCAGGCCACCAGGCCACGCCCCTACCTATGAAACCATGCCTCCTTTTTACCATTGCGCTGCTTATCTGCGCGCACTGCATTACAATCTCCTTCGCCACCTCTCTGGGTGTCACCAGTGATAGTGACACCTCTGCCATGCTTGTAGCAGCTGGTCCTAAGATCTACGCCTCAAGCCCTGAGTGTTTGCCCTTGTGACTTGTTGATCATCATAGCGAAGCAGATGCTTACAGAAAACTGCAGGGGCTTAGATTGAAAATAAAAAAATTGATGGGTATAAGGTAGAGAGGAGCGGGTTCGGTTCTCCGAGAACCGAATTCCCGACGAACTCCATGTGGTTTACAATGGTCCGAGGCAGGCTCGGTTGTTCCCGCCTGACTCGGAAAACCTGAACAAGGGAAAATGTCATCATCCCGCTGTCGGATTCTCTCGAGATTCGGATTCCATATAAAGAGCTGCGCGTTGCCGCCATTTTTACTCGTGCATTGAAGAAAGAGCGGAGAGGACGTGGCTATGTTCTCTCAGTGGAAATCTCAATATCAGTGCTCAGTATCAGTGGTTACTTATTGCTGCTCAGTAATACTAGTAGTGTGTCTCTCCTGCTCAGTGTCAGTTCTCAGTAGTATCCTCATCAGTGCTCAGTATCACTGCTCATTGTCTTGTGCTGCATTGTGGTGCTCAGCATACTACAGTACATTACTAATAGTCCAGTGCTGCATCTTGCTGCTCAGTGTCAGTTCTAGTATCCTCATCAGTGCTCACTATCACTGCTCATTACATTGTGGTGTTCTGTATACTACAGTAACATAGTAATATAGTAACATATAGTAACATAGTTTTTGAGGTTGAATAGAGGCAAATTGCCCATCGTGTTCAACCTGTTTTAAGTTGTGATGATTCTACATACTTGCTGAATAATGTTTTATGACTAGTTAGCTACTATAACTCATGTTACCCCCGGATTAACCATGTTGATATTTTAAGTATTATAACCTTGGATAGCTTTTTCATTCAGAAATGTATCCATTCCTTTTTTAAATCCAATTACAGAGTCCGCCATTACCACCTTCCCTGGCAGGGAATTCCACATCCTGATTGCCCTAACAGTGAACATCATAGTATCTCACCTGGCAGGTAAGTAGGAGTTGGGCTAGAGCTGTGGAGGATTGCTGCTCGGGCACCCCCTGTCAAGTGAAGGAGATCCAACTGAGGCAGCACAAGGGAACTCTCGAAAGAAGAACAAGGCTAGAGGAAGATCTGAGACAAAGAAATCTGACTTTTACCAGAGCTGACCAGAGGAAAGCACAAACGCAGTCCCCCACTACCACAAATAATGCAGTCGAGTTTCCCACATTTGGGGAAATCACAGGGGTCAGCATACCCAGAGTGCAATGAATGAACCTCACCCTGGGAGAACAATCTTCATGACCATGGTATCTCCTATGCAAAATAAGTATGATTTGGGATAGGGCTGGGGAGGGCAGCTGCTCAGGCACATCTCTGTCAAGTAAAGGAGATTCAACTGAGGCAACACAAGGGAACTCTCATCTGGGGACAACAACTGCAGGGAGAACACATATTTTCAGATGAACATGGGAGGGCAGAAGGCTGCCTAACACTGAAGCACCCCCAAACAACAAACCAAATGCAACTACTAGTGCAAGCATTCCTGGGGGAAGGCCTGCAGCAGATGGATTTGCATATGGTGATGTCATCCAAGCAGTGGGTCAAAGTTGGCTTCAACCCTCGTCTGCATATGAAAATAAAAAAGGGGTGTGCAGGGCATGGCGGCCTTTTGCGGCGCTTGGATGACCCCTAGTTTGCATTAAACACCTCCACCTTCCTTCGGTGTGGGGCTCATGTTGGCTATGCCCCAGCCCCTGAAGCATTCAAGCTGATTTCTTGCAGCAGCTGGGCACTGTAACAGCTCCAGAGCTGCTCTGTAAAGCAAGTAAAAGGGTGTGGGCCCTGCAGCACTACCTGTAGTTTGCATTGTGCGTTGGAAGGCACAAAGTAAGCAGACGGGAGAAGTCAGGATAGTGCACAAGGGCATAGAAGGGAGCGGCTCAAGAAAAGAGAAGTGGAAACAGACAGCAAACTAGGCTGGAGAGAGACCTGAGACAAAGAGATCTGAATTATACGAGAGCCGACCAGAGGAAACACAAATTATGTAATCAAGTGTCCCACATTTGGGGAAATCGTAGGAGCAGCACACCCAGAGTGCATTGGGTGAGCCTTGCCCTGGGAGAAGCACCTTCCTGATCATAGTATCTCACCTGGCAGGTAAGTAGGAGTTGGGCTAGAGCTGGGGAGGGTCGCTGTTCGGGCACCCCCCTGTCAAGTGAAGGAGATCCAACTGAGGCAGCACAAGGAAACTCTCGAAAAAAGAACAAGGCTAGAGGAAGATCTGAGACAAAGAAATCTGACTTTTACCAGAGCTGACCAGAGGAAAGCACAAACACAGTCCCCCACTACCACAAATAATGCAGTCGAGTTTCCCACATTTGGGGAAATGACAGGGGTCAGCATACCCAGAATGCAATGAATGAACCTCACCCTGGGAGAACAATCTTCATGACAATGGTATCTCCTATGCAAAATAAGTATGATTTGGGATAGGGCTGGGGAGGGCCGCTGCTCAGGCACATCTCTGTCAAGTAAAGGAGATTCAACTGAGGCAGCACAAGGGAACTCTCATCTGGGGACAACAACTGCAGGGAGAACACATATTTTCAGATGAACATGGGAGAGCAGAAGGCTGCCTAATACTGAAGCACCCCCAAACAACAAACCAAATGCAACAACTAGTACAAGCATTCCTGGGAAAAGGTCTGCAGAAGACGGATTTGCATACGGTGATGTCATCCAAGCAGTGGGCCAAAGTTGGCTGGAACCCTCATCTGCATATGAAAAGAGAAAAGGGGTATGCAGGGCATGGCGGCCTTTTGCGGCGCTTGGATGACCCTTAGTTCGCATTAAACACCTCCACCCTCCGTCGGTGTGGGGCTCATGTTGGCTATGCCCCAGCCCCTGAAGCATTCAAGCTGATTTCTTGCAGCAGCTGGGCACTGTAACAGCTCCAGAGCTGCTCTGTAAGGCAAGTAAAAGGGTGTTGGCCCTGCAGCACTACCTGTAATTTGCATTGTGCGTTGGAAGGCACAAAGTAAGCAGACAGGAGAAGTCAGGAGAGTGCACAAGGGCAAGGGCAGGGGCTCAAGAAAAGAGAAGTGGAAACAGACAGCAAACTAGGCTGGAGAGAGACCTGAGACAAAGAGATCTGAATTATACGAGTAGCCGACCAGAGGAAACACAAATTATGTAGTCAAGTGTCCCACATTTGGGGAAATCGTAGGAGCAGCACACCCAGAGTGCAATGGGTGAGCCTTGCCCTGGGAGAAGCACCTTCCTGATCATAGTATCTCACCTGGCAGGTAAGTAGGAGTTGGGCTAGAGCTGGGGAGGGTCGCTGCTCGGGCACCCCCCTGTCAAGTGAAGGAAATCCAACTGAGGCAGCACAAGGAAACTCTCAAAAAAAGAACAAGGCTAGAGGAAGATCTGAGACAAAGAAATCTGACTTTTACCAGAGCTGACCAGAGGAAAGCACAAACACAGTCCCCCACTACCACAAATAATGCAGTCGAGTTTCCCACATTTGGGGAAATCACAGGGGTCAGCATACCCAGAATGCAATGAATGAACCTCACCCTGGAAGAACAATCTTCATGACCATGGTATCTCCTATGCAAAATAAGTATGATTTGGGATAGGGCTGGGGAGGGCCGCTGCTCAGGCACATCTCTGTCAAGTAAAGGAGATTCAACTGAGGCAGCACAAGAGAACTCTCATCTGGGGACAACAACTGCAGGGAGAACACATATTTTCAGATGAACATGGGAGAGCAGAAGGCTGCCTAATACTGAAGCACCCCAAACAACAAACCAAATGCAACAACTAGTACAAGCATTCCTGGGGGAAGGTCTGCAGAAGACGTATTTGCATACGGTGATGTCATCCAAGCAGTGGGCCAAAGTTGGCTGGAACCCTCATCTGCATATGAAAAGAGAAAAGGGGTATGCAGGGCATGGCGGCCTTTTGCGGCGCTTGGATGACCCTTAGTTCGCATTAAACACCTCCACCCTCCGTCGGTGTGGGGCTCATGTTGGCTATGCCCCAGCCCCTGAAGCATTCAAGCTGATTTCTTGCAGCAGCTGGGCACTGTAACAGCTCCAGAGCTGCTCTGAAAGGCAAGTAAAAGGGTGTGGGCCCTGCAGCACTACCTGTAGTTTGCATTGTGCGTTGGAAGGCACAAAGTAAGCAGACAGGAGAAGTCAGGAGAGTGCACAAGGGCATAGAAGGCAGCGGCTCAAGAAAAGAGAAGTGGAAACAGACAGCAAACTAGGCTGGAGAGAGACCTGAGACAAAGAGATCTGAATTATACGAGAGCCGACCAGGGGAAACGCAAATTATGCAGTCAAGTTTCCCACATTTGGGGAAATCGCAGGAGCAGCACACCCAGAGTGCAATGGGTGAGCCTTGCCCTGGGAGAAGCACCTTCATGATCATAGTATCTCACCTGGCAGTTATGTAGGAGTTGGGCTAGAGCTGGGGAGGGTCGCTGCTCGGGTACCCCCCTGTCAAGTGAAGGAGATCAAACTGAGGCAGCACAATGGAACTCTCGAAAGAAGAACAAGGCTAGAGGAAGATCTGAGACAAAGAAATCTGACTTTTACCAGAGCTGACCAGAGGAAAACACAAACACAGTCCCCCACTACCACAAATAATGCAGTTGAGTTTCCCACATTTGGGGAAATCACAGGGGTCAGCATACACAGAATGCAATGAATGAACCTCACCCTGGGAGAACAATCTTTATGACCATGGTATCTCCTATGCAAAATAAGTATGATTTGGGATAGGGCTGGGGAGGGCCGCTGCTCAGGCACATCTCTGTCAAGTAAAGGAGATTCAAATGAGGCAGCACAAGGGAACTCTCATCTGGGGACAACAACTGCCGGGAGAACACATATTTTCAGATGAACATGGGAGGGCAGAAGGCTGCCTAATACTGAAGCACCCCCAAACAACAAACCAAATGCAACAACTAGTACAAGCATTCCTGGGGGAAGGTCTGCAGAAGACGGATTTGCATACAGTGATGTCATCCAAGCAGTGGGCCAAAGTTGGCTGGAACCCTCATCTGCATATGAAAAGAGAAAAGGGGTATGCAGGGCATGGCGGCCTTTTGCGGCGCTTGGATGACCCTTAGTTCGCATTAAACACCTCCACCCTCCGTCGGTGTGGGGCTCATGTTGGCTATGCCCCAGCCCCTGAAGCATTCAAGCTGATTTCTTGCAGCAGCTGGGCACTGTAACAGCTCCAGAGCTGCTCTGTAAGGCAAGTAAAAGGGTGTGGGCCCTGCAGCACTACCTGTAGTTTGCATTGTGCATCGGAAGGCACAAAGTAAGCAGACAGGAGGAGAAGTCAGGATAGTGCACAAGGGTATAGAAGGGAGGGGCTCAAGAAAAAAGAAGTGGAAACAGACAGCAAACTAGGCTGGAGAGAGACCTGAGACAAAGAGATCTGAATTATATGAGAGCCGACTAGGGGAAACACAAATTATGCAATCAAGTTTCCCATATTTGGGGAAATCGCAGGGGCAGCACACCCAGAGTGCAATGGGTGAGCCTTGCCCTGGGAGAAGCAACTTCATGATCATAGTATCTCACCTGGCAGGTAAGTAGGAGTTGGGCTAGAGCTGGGGAGGGTCGCTGCTCGGGCACCCCCCTGTCAAGTGAAGGAGATCCAACTGAGGCAGCACAAGGGAACTCTGGAAAGAAGAACAAGGCTAGAGGAAGATCTGAGACAAAGAAATCTGACTTTTACCAGAGCTGACCAGAGGAAAGCACAAACACAGTCCCCCACTACCACAAATAATGCAGTTGAGTTTCCCACATTTGGGGAAATCACAGAGGTCAGCATACCCAGAACGCAATGAATGAACCTAACCCTGGGAGAACAATCTTCATGACCATGGTATCTCCTATGCAAAATAAGTATGATTTGGGATAGGGCTGGGGAGGGCCGCTGCTCAGGCACATCTCTGTCAAGTAAAGGAGATTCAACTGAGGCAGCACAAGGGAACTCTCATCTGGGGACAACAACTGCAGGGAGAACACATATTTTCAGATGAACATGGGAGGGCAGAAGGCTGCCTAATACTGAAGCACCCCCAAACAACAAACCAAATGCAACAACTAGTACAAGCATTCCTGGGGGAAGGTCTGCAGAAGACGGATTTGCATACAGTGATGTCATCCAAGCAGTGGGCCAAAGTTGGCTGGAACCCTCATCTGCATATGAAAAGAGAAAAGGGGTATGCAGGGCATGGCGGCCTTTTGCGGCGCTTGGATGACCCTTAGTTCGCATTAAACACCTCCACCCTCCGTCGGTGTGGGGCTCATGTTGGCTATGCCCCAGCCCCTGAAGCATTCAAGCTGATTTCTTGCAGCAGCTGGGCACTGTAACAGCTCCAGAGCTGCTCTGTAAGGCAAGTAAAAGGGTGTGGGCCCTGCAGCACTACCTGTAGTTTGCATTGTGCATCGGAAGGCACAAAGTAAGCAGACAGGAGGAGAAGTCAGGATAGTGCACAAGGGTATAGAAGGGAGGGGCTCAAGAAAAAAGAAGTGGAAACAGACAGCAAACTAGGCTGGAGAGAGACCTGAGACAAAGAGATCTGAATTATATGAGAGCCGACTAGGGGAAACACAAATTATGCAATCAAGTTTCCCATATTTGGGGAAATCGCAGGGGCAGCACACCCAGAGTGCAATGGGTGAGCCTTGCCCTGGGAGAAGCAACTTCATGATCATAGTATCTCACCTGGCAGGTAAGTAGGAGTTGGGCTAGAGCTGGGGAGGGTCGCTGCTCGGGCACCCCCCTGTCAAGTGAAGGAGATCCAACTGAGGCAGCACAAGGGAACTCTTGAAAGAAGAACAAGGCTAGAGGAAGATCTGAGACAAAGAAATCTGACTTTTACCAGAGCTGACCAGAGGAAAGCACAAACACAGTCCCCCACTACCACAAATAATGCAGTTGAGTTTCCCACATTTGGGGAAATCACAGAGGTCAGCATACCCAGAACGCAATGAATGAACCTAACCCTGGGAGAACAATCTTCATGACCATGGTATCTCCTATGCAAAATAAGTATGATTTGGGATAGGGCTGGGGAGGGCCGCTGCTCAGGCACATCTCTGTCAAGTAAAGGAGATTCAACTGAGGCAGCACAAGGGAACTCTCATCTGGGGACAACAACTGCAGGGAGAACACATATTTTCAGATGAACATGGGAGGGCAGAAGGCTGCCTAATACTGAAGCACCCCCAAACAACAAACCAAATGCAACAACTAGTGCAAGCATTCCTGGGGGAAGGCCTGCCGCAGATGGATTTGCATATGGTGATGTCATCCAAGCAGTGGGTCAAAGTTGGCTTCAACCCTCGTCTGCATATGAAAAGAGAAAAGGGGCATGCAGGGCATGGCGGCCTTTTGCGGCGCTTGGCTGACCCCTAGTTTGCATTAAACACCTCCACCCTCCGTCGGTGTGGGGCTCATGTTGGCTATGCCCCAGCCCCTGAAGCATTCAAGCTGATTTCTTGCTGCAGCTGGGCACTGTAACAGCTCCAGAGCTGCTCTGTAAGGCAAGTAAAAGGGTGTGGGCCCTGCAGCACTACCTGTAGTTTGCATTGTGCGTTGGAAGGCACAAAGTAAGCAGACAGGAGAAGTCTGGAGAGTGCACAAGGGCATAGAAGGCAGCGGCTCAAGAAAAGAGAAGTGGAAACAGACAGCAAACTAGGCTGGAGAGAGACCTGAGACAAAGAGATCTGAATTATACGAGAGCCGACCAGGGGAAACACAAATTATGCAGTCAAGTTTCCCACAGGAGTATATAGGATACGACCCAGTGGTACCTGACGACATAGATACTAACAGCTATTTAATAACATTACGCTAGAAAGTGATTATTAGCAACATATATATCTATATAAACAACCCCGCCAGGGTTGTGCCTTCAAAAATAATCACACACGGACACGCTTTTTAAACCTTTTTTTCACATCTCTTTATTCTTCTTATGCACATGTATGTTAGTTCTGTGATTTTAACCTTTATGTTTCACTGCAGTTTGGGATAATAATATTAATATTTATCCAATTTTAATACATACTTAATAAAGGTTATATTTTATGATTCATTCATTCTGTCCAGTGCGTCAACAGTGCAGATTTCTTCTTGTTTTTTCTCCCAAATTCTATAACAATGACAGTAAATGTTGTTTCTTTTCAAACAGAACTTTCTTGACCATGCTTCTTGCTTGAAAGATCTGGGAGCACATGGAAAACAGTACAAACCATGCAGTATCACAAGAGCCTTTATTTGATATTTCATGAAGATAGAGCAGAATTGAGGACACGTCAACTATTTCTGCCGAAGGTGGTTCATCTTTCCACATGGTGCCTTTGGCCACTGACACCTTCGTTGAGTCAAAGTCTCTGGCTGTGGTCAGAACTTTGAAAATTTATGTCACCAGAACGGTTCAGATTAGGAAAACAGAGGCTCTGTTTGTCCTGTATGCTCCCAACAGGATTGGGTGTCCTGCTTCCATGTAGACAATTATGCGCTGGATCTGTGGTAAGATTCAGCATGCTCATTCCACGGCAGGATTGCCGTTACTGAATTAGGTGAAGACCCATTCTACTAGAAAGGTGGGTTCATCCTGGGCAGCTGGTCGGGGAGTCTCGGCATTGCAACTTTGCCGAGCAGCTATTTAGTAAACACTTTTGCTAAGTTTTACAAGTTTTAGAGTAAAGGAGATTCAACTGAGGCAGCACAAGGGAACTCTCATCTGGGGACAACAACTGCAGTGAGAACACATATTTTCAGATGAACATGGGAGGGCAGAAGGCTGCCTAATACTGAAGCACCCCCAAACAACAAACCAAATGCAACAACTAGTACAAGCATTCCTGGGGGAAGGTCTGCAGAAGACGGATATGCATATAGTGATGTCATCCAAGCAGTGGGCCAAAGTTGGCTGGAACCCTCATCTGCATATGAAAAGAGAAAAGGGGTATGCAGGGCATGGCGGCCTTTTGCGGCGCTTGGATGACCCTTAGTTCGCATTAAACACCCCCACCCTCCTTCGGTGTGGGGCTCATGTTGGCCATGCCCCAGCCCCTGAAGCATTCAAGCTGATTTCTTGCAGCAGCTTGTCACTGTAACAGCTCCAGAGCTGCTCTGTAAGGCAAGTAAAAGGGTGTGGGCCCTGCAGCACTACCTGTAGTTTGCATTGTGCATTGGAAGGCACAAAGTAAGCAGACAGGAGGAGAAGTCAGGATAGTCCACAAGGGTATAGAAGGGAGGGGCTCAAGAAAAAAGAAGTGGAAACAGACAGCAAACTAGGCTGGAGAGAGACCTGAGACAAAGAGATCTGAATTATATGAGAGCCGACCAGGGGAAACATAAATTATGCAGTCTAGTTTCCCACATTTGGGGAAATCGCAGGGGCAGCACACCCAGGTGAGATACTATAATCAGGAAGGTGCTTCTCCCAGGGCAAGGCTCACCCATTGCACACTGGGTGTGCTGCTCCTACGATTTCCCCAAATGTGGGACACTTGACTGCATAATTTGTGTTTCCTCTGGTCGGCTCTCGTATAATTCAGATCTCTTTGTCTCAGGTCTCTCTCCAGCCTAGTTTGCTCTCTGTTTCCACTTCTTTTTTCTTGAGCCCCTCCCTTCTATACCCTTGTGCACTATCCTGACTTCTCCTCCCGTCTGCTTACTTTGTGCCTTCCAATGCACAATGCAAACTACAGGTAGTGCTGCAGGGCCCACACCCTTTTACTTGCCTTACAGAGCAGCTCTGGAGCTGTTACAGTGCCCAGCTGCTGCAAGAAATCAGCTTGAATGCTTCATGGGATGGGGCATGGCCAACATGAGCCCCACACCAAAGGAGGGTGGGGGTGTTTAATGCGATCTAGGGGTCATCCAAGCACCGCAAAAGGCCGCCATGCCCTGCACGCCCCTTTTCTCTTTTCATATGCAGATGAGGGTTGAAGCCAACTTTGACCCACTGCTTGGATAACATCACCATATGCAAATCCATCTGCTGCAGGCCTTCCCCCAGGAATGCTTGCACTAGTTGTTGCATTTGGTTTGTTGTTTGGGGGTGCTTCAGTATTAGGCAGCCTTCTGCCCTCCCATGTTCATCTGAAAATATGTGTTCTCCCTGCAGTTGTTGTCCCCATATGAGAGTTCCCTTGTGCTGCCTCAGTTGAATCTCCTTTACTTGACAGAGATGTGCCTGAGCAGCGGCCCTCCCCAGCCCTATCCCAAATCATACTTATTTTGCATAGGAGACACCATGGTCATGAAAATTGTTCACCCAGGGTGAGGTTCATTCATTGCATTCTGGGTATGCTGACCCCTGTGATTTACCCAAATGTGGGAAACCCGCCTGCATTATTTGTGGTAGTTGGGGACTGTGTTTGTGTTTTCCGCTGGTCAGCTCTGGTAAAAGTCAGATTTCTTTGTCTCAGATCTTCCTCTAGCCTTGTTCTTCTTTCGAGAGTTCCATTGTGCTGCCTCAGTTGGATCTCCTTCACTTGACAGGGGGGTGCCCGAGCAGCGACCCTCCCCAGCTCTAGCCCAACTCCTACTTACCTGCCAGGTGAGATACTATGATCTTGAAGGTGCTTCTCCCAGGGCAAGGCTCAACCATTGCACTCTGGGTGTGCTGCCCCTGCGATTTCCCCAAATATGGGAAACTTGACTGCATAATTTGTGTTTCCCCTGGTCGGCTCTCGTATAATTCAGATCTCTTTGTCTCAGGTCTCTCTCCAGCCTAGTTTGCTGTCTGTTTCCACTTCTCTTTTCTTGAGCCGCTCCCTTCTATGCCCTTGCGCACTATCCTGACTTCTCCCGTCTGCTTACTTTGTGCCTTCCAACGCACAATGCGAACTACAGGTAGTGCTGCAGGGCCCACACCCTTTTATTTGCCTTACAGAGCAGCTCTGGAGCTGTTACAGTGCCCAGCTGCTGCAAGAAATCAGCTTGAATGCTTCAGGGGCTGGGGCATAGCCAACATGAGCCCCACACCGAAGGAGGGTGGAGGTGTTTAATGCGAACTAGGGGTCATCCAAGCGCCGCAAAAGGCTGCCATGCCCTGCATAACCCTTTTCTCTTTTCATATGCAGATGAGGGTTCCAGCCAACTTTGGCCCACTGCTTGGATGACATCACCGTATGCAAATTCGTCTCCTGCAGACCTTCCCCCAGGAATGCTTGTACTAGTTATTGCATATGGTTTGATATTTGATGGTGCTTCAGTATTAGGCAGCCTTCCGCCCTCCCATGTTCATCTGAAAAAATGTGGTCTCCCTGCAGTTGTTGTCCCCAGACGAGAGTTCCCTTGTGCTTCCTCAGTTGAATCTCCTTAACTTGACGGGGGAGGGGCTTGCCCGAGCAGCCACCCTCCCCAGCCCTATCCCAACTCATACTTATTTTGCATATGAGATCTCTATATCATGAAGATTGTTATCACAGGGTGAAGTTCATCCATTATATTTTAAAATAGGAAGGTTCAAATTACATATTTGAATTGCATCTATGTGCTGGATTCAAATGTCCCCCCCCCTTCCTTTCTCAATTGTGCCCGTCAGCAGCTATTCTAAGGTTGCTGCCAATGGGTGTGACACATTAATTTCTTCTGTGGGGTACACTGGACTCCACAAGGATTCACATTGGGGTGTAGAGTAGGATCTTGATCTGAGGCACCAACCGGCTCAAAGCTTTTGACTGTTCCCAAGATGCTCAGCGCATTCTCCTCTATAACCCCGCTTCCATGAACAGGGAGCTCAGTTTGTAGTTGGTGCCTTCAGTAGCAGGCCACTTAACAGGGGCCTGCCTCAGGCAGCCTATTCTTAGCTATTAATTTTGACAAGAAAATAAGAACTTTTTTTATGAGAATCTACAAGGGCTGCAGCAGGCTAGGTCTAATAGACATCTTTACTGCAGCTTCATCACTCCCAGCGGCGCTGTATACTCCCGTGCCCTGGTTGCTGGGTCACTGCAGCGGAGGCTCCGGTTTCTTCCTAAGGTCAGTCACACACGCACCGCCCTTCCGGATCACGAGGCCGCTGATGAAGGGGAGCGTGGCCGTAGGGGGTGGACCGTGTGCGCACTGGCGTGGACACTGATTACTGGGCAGCCGCTCCACGAGCCACCAGGTACAGTTAAGGAGCACAGGTCTGGGGTTTTTTCTCCCATATTAAACCAATTTTGTACTGCCCGCAGCGCATTGTGATAGGTAATAGGGCCTGATTCAGGTTGGATTGCAATCACAGTAAGCGATCCAACTGCAAAAATTGCTAAGAGCATACGCATGTGCCTGCATTTTCTGCGGCACCCCGCAGAGAATGCGATCGCCTCTGCCTGTCAATCGGGGCAGGGGGGGAGAGGGGGGTCAGCAACACTCCATTTCCAAGTCAGGGATGGAGCGGTGCGGGGGCAAGGCTTCAAAATGGGGTCTGCAACGGAGGAGACACAGGGGGCGTGGTCACAGCGGCTGTATGACATCACATTCAGCCGCTGTGATCACAAAAATGGTGGCGGCTTCCTGCGCGCACATACAGTCTGCACCAGCAGGAGGCTACACCATTTTTTATGATCACGCTGAACTGCAGTGCGACTGCAATTACAGATTGGTCAAGAAGGGAGGCGTCATGCTGGGTGGCCATGTCCTGTCACTGTGCAGGAGCCAGCACCGCTCACACACTAGTCCCCGGGTGCAGCCCCCAACCCCCGGGACACCCGGAGCAACAAAATGTAGATTCAGGCCACCAGGCCACGCCCCTACCTATGAAACCATGCCTCCTTTTTACCATTGCGCTGCTTATCTGCGCGCACTGCATTACAATCTCCTTCGCCACCTCTCTGGGTGTCACCAGTGATAGTGACACCTCTGCCATGCTTGTAGCAGCTGGTCCTAAGATCTACGCCTCAAGCCCTGAGTGTTTGCCCTTGTGACTTGTTGATCATCATAGCGAAGCAGATGCTTACAGAAAACTGCAGGGGCTTAGATTGAAAATAAAAAAATATATGGGTATAAGGTAGAGAGGAGCGGGTTCGGTTCTCCGAGAACCGAATTCCCCACGAACTCCACGTGGTTTACACTGGTCCGAGGCAGGCTCGGTTGTTCCCGCCTGACTCGGAAAACCTGAACAAGGGAAAATGTCATCATCCCGCTGTCGGATTCTCGCGAGATTCGGATTTCATATAAAGAGCTGCGCGTTGCCGCCATTTTTACTCGTGCATTGAAGAGGGAGCGGAGAGGACGTGGCTATGTTCTCTCAGTGGAAATCTCAATATCAGTGCTCAGTATCAGTGGTTACTTATTGCTGCTCAGTAATACTAGTAGTGTGTCTCTCCTGCTCAGTGTCAGTTCTCAGTAGTATCCTCATCAGTGCTCAGTATCACTGCTCATTGTCTTGTGCTGCATTGTGGTGCTCAGCATACTACAGTACATTACTAATAGTCCAGTGCTGCATCTTGCTGCTCAGTGTCAGTTCTAGTATCCTCATCAGTGCTCACTATCACTGCTCATTACATTGTGGTGTTCTGTATACTACAGTAACATAGTAATATAGTAACATATAGTAATATAGTTTTTGAGGTTGAAAAGAGGCAAATTGCCCATCGTGTTCAACCTGTTTTAAGTTGTGATGATTCTACATACTTGCTGAATAATGTTTTATGACTAGTTAACTACTACAACTCATGTTACCCCCGGATTAACCATGTTGATATTTTAAGTATTATAACCTTGGATAGCTTTTTCATTCAGAAATGTATCCATTCCTTTTTTAAATCCAATTACAGAGTCCGCCATTACCACCTTCCCCGGCAGGGAATTCCACATCCTGATTGCCCTAACAGTGAAGATCATAGTATCTCACCTGGCAGGTAAGTAGGAGTTGGGCTAGAGCTGTGGAGGATTGCTGCTTGGGCACCCCCTGTCAAGTGAAGGAGATCCAACTGAGGCAGCACAAGGGAACTCTCGAAAGAAGAACAAGGCTAGAGGAAGATCTGAGACAAAGAAATCTGACTTTTACCAGAGCTGACCAGAGGAAAGCACAAACACAGTCCCCCACTACCACAAATAATGCAGTCGAGTTTCCCACATTTGGGGAAATCACAGGGGTCAGCATACCCAGAATGCAATGAATGAACCTCACCCTGGGAGAACAATCTTCATGACCAAGGTATCTCCTATGCAAAATAAGTATGATTTGGGATAGGGCTGGGGAGGGCCGCTGCTCAGGCACATCTCTGTCAAGTAAAGGAGATTCAACTGAGGCAGCACAAGGGAACTCTCATCTGGGGACAACAACTGCAGGGAGAACACATATTTTCAGATGAACATGGGAGGGCAGAAGGCTGCCTAAAACTGAAGCACCCCCAAACAACGAACCAAATGCAACTACTAGTGCAAGCATTCCTGGGGGAAGGCCTGCAGCAGATGGATTTGCATATGGTGATGTCATCCAAGCAGTGGGTCAAAGTTGGCTTCAACCCTCGTCTGCATATGAAAAGAAAAAAGGGGTGTGCAGGGCATGGCAGCCTTTTGCGGCGCTTGGATGACCCCTAGTTCGCATTAAACACCTCCACCCTCCTTCGGTGTGGGGCTCATGTTGGCTATGCCCCAGCCCCTGAAGCATTCAAGCTGATTTCTTGCAGCAGCTGGGCACTGTAACAGCTCCAGAGCTGCTCTGTAAAGCAAGTAAAAGGGTGTGGGCCCTGCAGCACTACCTGTAGTTTGCATTGTGCGTTGGAAGGCACAAAATAAGCAGATGGGAGAAGTCAGGATAGTGCACAAGGGTATAGAAGGGAGGGGCTCAAGAAAAAAGAAGTGGAAACAGACAGCAAACTAGGCTGGAGAGAGACCTGAGACAAAGAGATCTGAATTATATGAGAGCCGACCAGGGGAAACACAAATTATGCAGTCAAGTTTCCCACATTTGGGGAAATCGCAGGGGCAGCACAGCCAGAGTGCAATGGGTGAGCCTTGCCCTGGGAGAAGCATCTTCATGATCATAGTATCTCACCTGGCAGGTAAGTAGGAGTTGGGCTAGAGCTGGGGAGGGTCGCTGCTCGGGCACCCCCCTGTCAAGTGAAGGAGATCCAACTGAGGCAGCACAAGGGAACTCTCGAAAGAAGAACAAGGCTAGAGGAAGATCTGAGACAAAGAAATCTGACTTTTACCAGAGCTGACCAGAGGAAAGCACAAACACAGTCCCCCACTACCACAAATAATGCAGTTGAGTTTCCCACATTTGGGGAAATCACAGGGGTCAGCATACCCAGAATGCAATGAATGAACCTAACCCTGGGAGAACAATCTTCATGACCATGGTATCTCCTATGCAAAATAAGTATGATTTGGGATAGGGCTGGGGAGGGCCGCTGCTCAGGCACATCTCTGTCAAGTAAAGGAGATTCAACTGAGGCAGCACAAGGGAACTCTCATCTGGGGACAACAACTGCAGGGAGAACACATATTTTCAGATGAACATGGGAGGGCAGAAGGCTGCCTAATACTGAAGCACCCCCAAACAACAAACCAAATGCAACAACTAGTGCAAGCATTCCTGGGGGAAGGCCTGCAGCAGATGGATTTGAATATGGTGATGTCATCCAAGCAGTGGGTCAAAGTTGGCTTCAACCCTCGTCTGCATATGAAAAGAATAAAGGGGTGTGCAGGGCATGGCGGCCTTTTGCGGCGCTTGGATGACCCCTAGTTCGCATTAAACACCTCCACCCTCCTTCGGTGTGGGGCTCATGTTGGCTATGCCCCAGCCCCTGAAGCATTCAAGCTGATTTCTTGCAGCAGCTGGGCACTGTAACAGCTCCAGAGCTGCTCTGTAAAGCAAGTAAAAGGGTGTGGGCCCTGCAGCACTACCTGTAGTTTGTATTGTGCGTTGGAAGGCACAAAGTAAGCAGACGGGAGAAGTCAGGATAGTGCACAAGGGTATAGAAGGGAGGGGCTCAAGAAAAAAGAAGTGGAAACAGACAGCAAACTAGGCTGGAGAGAGACCTGAGACAAAGAGATCTGAATTATATGAGAGCCGACCAGGGGAAACACAAATTATGCAGTCAAGTTTCCCACATTTGGGGAAATCGCAGGGGCAGCACACCCAGAGTGCAATGGGTGAGCCTTGCCCTGGGAGAAGCATCTTCATGATCATAGTATCTCACCTGGCAGGTAAGTAGGAGTTGGGCTAGAGCTGGGGAGGGTCGCTGCTCGGGCACCCCCCTGTCAAGTGAAGGAGATCCAACTGAGGCAGCACAAGGGAACTCTCGAAAGAAGAACAAGGCTAGAGGAAGATCTGAGACAAAGAAATCTGACTTTTACCAGAGCTGACCAGAGGAAAGCACAAACACAGTCCCCCACTACCACAAATAATGCAGTTGAGTTTCCCACATTTGGGGAAATCACAGGGGTCAGCATACCCAGAATGCAATGAATTAACCTAACCCTGGGAGAACAATCTTCATGACCATGGTATCTCCTATGCAAAATAAGTATGATTTGGGATAGGGCTGGGGAGGGCCGCTGCTCAGGCACATCTCTGTCAAGTAAAGGAGATTCAACTGAGGCAGCACAAGGGAACTCTCATCTGGGGACAACAACTGCAGGGAGAACACATATTTTCAGATGAACATGGGAGGGCAGAAGGCTGCCTAATACTGAAGCACCCCCAAACAACAAACCAAATGCAACAACTAGTGCAAGCATTCCTGGGGGAAGGCCTGCCGCAGATGGATTTGCATATGGTGATGTCATCCAAGCAGTGGGTCAAAGTTGGTTCAAACACCTTTGCAAAGTTCTATAAGTTTGATACCCTGGCTGAGGAGGACCTCCTGTTTGCTCAATCGGTGCTGCAAAGTCATCCGCACTCTCCTGCCCGTTTGGGAGCTTTGGTATAATCCCCATGGTCCTTACGGAGTCCCCAGCATCCTCTAGGACGTAAGAGAAAATAAGATTTTAAACCTACCGGTAAATCTTTTTCTCGTAGTCCGTAGAGGATGCTGGGTGCCCGTCCCAAGTGCGGTCTACTTCTGCAAGACTTGTATATAGTTATTGCTTACATAAGGGTTATATGTTAGTTTTCATCGGTCTTGGACTGATGCTATGTTGTTTTCATACTGTTAACTGGGTAGTATATCACAAGTTATACGGTGTGATTGGTGTGGCTGGTATGAATCTTGACCTTGGATTAACAAAAATCCTTTCCTCGTACTGTCCGTCTCCTCTGGGCACAGTTTCTCTAACTGAGGTATGGAGGAGGGGCATAGAGGGAGGAGCCAGTGCACACCCAGATCTAAAGTCTTTCTTAAAGTGCCCATGTCTGCTGCGGAGCCCGTCTATCCCCCATGGTCCTTACGGAGTCCCCATCATCCTCTACGGACTACGAGAAAAAAAAATTACCGGTAGGTTTAAAATGTTATTTTTTTCTCTGCAACCCACTGCTAAATTGTGCTTCCTAGCTGTTTTTTATAAAATCACTTAATTAAATCTAACTCTGATTACGTCAGAGAAGGCCAGGTACCCTACACCATAAGAGGGGGTTTGAAATTTTGACTTGTCTACTTAAAGATCACCAAAATCTGATGACAAGGTCAATTACATCCCTGGGTGGGATTGAACCACCAACCTTTTGGTTAATAGCCCATGTAAGTGCAAGAAATCCTGAAGCACTCACTCATCATGGGAAAGTACCAATGTGTTTCTTACAAAAATTCTCCAGATTATTGACTTTTTAAAGTTTTTCTAGGAAACGTTCTAGATGAATGCTTATTAGCCTTTGTCAGTATTGACTTTCGCAAGGTGTCTCTGTGGCGCAATCGGTTAGCATGTTTGGCTATTAACCAAAAGGTTGGTGGTTCAATCCCACCCAGGGATGTAATTGACCTTGTAATCAGATTTTGGTGATCTTTAAGTAGACAAGTCAAAATTTCAAAAACCCCCCTTATGGTGTAGGGTACCTGGCCTTCTCTGATGTAATCAGAGTTAGATTTGATTAAGTGATTTTATAAAAAAACAGCTAGGAAGCACAATTTAGCAGTGAGTTGCAGAGAAAAAAAATTATGCTGGCAGAAAAGTCCAATTGAGTGATTAAACAGCTCTTCATTTTCTGATTTTATGTTTATGCTAACAAATTTGCTCTCTGAAAAGTGTCCACAAAGCCAAGTCTCTGATTAACACCTTTGTAGGAATGGTTTTTCACCTATTACTGAATTAAACTTGCTTCATTGGAAAGGCATCAAAGATGCATCCTCATTTCAATGTCTACTGAAATAATACAGGTTGACACCAGGAAACGTCACTGCATCCTTGCTGCTTCCTCATGGGGAAGTCTGTTTAATGTGAAAACAAGGTGATATCTAATCAGCACACAGGTAAGGAATTAAGAAAATCTTTCTTTATGGGTGAAGATGTTTCTCACAAATTGTTGTCCCAATGCATCATTGAAATTCAAGATGGAAGATGATTTTCATATATCACTTGTACATTTTGCATTGCTCTTCTGGTGACAATGTAGTTTGTTTTTGTCAATTACCATTTCAGTAATAGGGTAAAGAAAATTAAGTGGATTTTTTAAAGAAAACAATGCTGTCAATATACTATTAAAACAAATTAAAATGATAAAAGTTATTGTACTTTAAGTAAAAATAAAAGTGCCAAAATATCAATCCCAGTTTTTGATTACTTTAATTATAAAAAAAAAAATGCACATAGCAGAGGATAGTTTCGATCAATCGACCTCTGGGTTATGGGCCCAGCATGCTTCCATTGCACTACTCTGCTGCTCATGGAAGTGTCAGAGATCCTGAAGACTAAATTGATTAAAGGCCTTAAAGTACTGGACTATAAGGAAAGACTTACTAGGCTGAATATTTATACACTAGAAAAGAGGTGCCTAAGAGGAGATATTATTAATATCTTCAAATATGTAAAGATACATAACAAAGAGTTATCAGAGGAATTATTTATTAAAAGAACACGTGGTCACTCGCTGCGACTGGAGGAAAGTTCAGAACGCAATGGAGGAAAGGTTTCTTCACTGTTAGGGCAATCAGGATGTGGAATTCCCTGCCAGGGAAGGTGGTAATGGCGGACTCTGTAATTGGATTTAAAAAAGGAATGGATACATTTCTGAATGAAAAAGCTATCCAAGGTTATAATACTTAAAATATCAACATGGTTAATCCGGGGGTAACATGAGTTATAGTAGCTAACTAGTCATAAAACATTATTCAGCAAGTATGTAGAATCATCACAACTTAAAACAGGTTGAACACGATGGGCAATTTGCCTCTATTCAACCTCAAAAACTATGTTACTATATTACTATGTTATTGTAGTATACAGAACACCACAATGCA